>NC_064245.1:32045147-32345588 GCF_003254725.2 Canis lupus dingo
AATCTGATAAATTTTCCGCCACTGTTTCTTCAAAAACATTTTCTTTCTGTACTTTTTGGTCTCCTCTCTCTTCCGAACTCTAATTCTATATAATAGATCTCTTGAAGTTGTCCCACAGATAACTGATGCTCTGTTTATTTATTTATTTTTACTTCTTTTATCCTTTTTAATTTTACAAAGCTTCTATTGCTGTGTCTTCAAATTCATTGGTCTTCATTTTCTAATGTGCTGTTAATGTCACCAAACTATTTTAATTCCAGATCTTGTAGCTTCCTCTCTAGAAATTTGATTTGAATATTTTTATATCTTCCATATCTCTAGTTCTTATTTTGAACATATGTAATACAGATATAATGAGTGTTTTACTTTCCATGTTTACTGATTCTGACATATGTGTCAATTCTGGGTTGTTTAGATCCACTGAGTTTTCTTCTTATTTATGAATTGGGTGGTATTTTCCTGTCTTCCTGCCTACTTGGTAACTTCTAGTTAGATGCCATACATTGTGAATTTTACTCTGAATGTTGCTAGAGATTTTAGTATGTCTGTAAATCTTTAGCTTAGATACAGTTAGGTTACTCTAAAACATTTTGTTCTTTTTGGGTTTTGGCTTTGGATTTGTTTAGTGGCTTCCGACCTGATATTAATCTGGGGCTAATTCCAATGAATAATGAGGTCTTCATGTCTGGCTGATGGGAGCAAGTGTTGTGCTGGTCCCTCTGCATTCTTCCAGCCTATGTTCTGGGCCTCCGGTCTTTTCATGTAGTTTTTTCTTTGGCTTTGGGATGTTCCCTCTCTTGTAGGTTACCCATCACCTTTTGCTACATCTTCAGCTGGGGTGAGTGAGGGTACCTGTACAACTCCCAGGCACTTATCTGGGCAACTCTCTCTTCTCTGCTTCTGTTCTGTGAACTCTGCCCACATTGGCCTTCCTGCCTCTGAGCTGTGCCTCCTTTACTCAAATAGACCACTCGGCTCTACCTGATTTCCTTTCCTTGGCTGAGGCTTGTGAACTCTTAGGGCAGTGATGAACTGGATTATGTGTCCAGTAAGACTGTTTATTGATGAACATCTTGTTTTCACTCCATTGTTCTGTTCTGTTTTGTTTTGTTTTGTTTTTTATCTTGCATTTCAGTGGTAAGTAACTATAGGCAGTTGCTGTATTTTCATAGCCTTTGTTTTCAATTAAACAGCAAAGCTTTGATGAAAGTAACTTCTTTATATAAGTATAAATAGGTTGTTGTTGTTTTTGTTTTTGTTGAAAGACTATTAAACTAATACTTTTAATCTGTGAAATAGCAAAATGCAGATTGCAGTGTGTTATAGAACAAAACTGAAAAAGTCAAATAGGAATAGAATAAACTCTGATCTTTAAAATTGATCGCAAATACTATTTTCCTTTTCCAGGTGTGCCTTCAGATGCTGATTCTTCTGCTGCCAGCAATAAAATCAATGGTGCAAATAATTCTAAGCCAAATCGCCCTTCTCTTGCCAAGATTCTCCTGTCACTAGATGGAAATCTAGCCAAACAGCAGGCCTTATCTCATATACTTACAGCATTGCAAATCATGTATGCCAGGTAGGTTTGTTGGCTAACTTTTGAAATCCTAACAGTTATTTAAACTTTGAGTTTTCTATTTTTGGTTGATCAAATGTCTCAGAAAATGTTGTGTTATTATTGTCTTTAAATACTGTGAGTTTTAGATCATATACCCTTAGATAGTGAATGAGGATTTTTTTAAACAGATTTATTTATTTTAGAGAGAGAGAGCGTGCAGCTTATGCACAAGAGCAGGTGAGAAGGCAAAGGGAGAGGAAGAGGAGATCTCCCAACAGACTCCCTGCTGAGCATGAACACCCCCCCCCCTCCCAAGAACATGGGGCTTGATTTCATGACCCTGAGATTACAGCCTAAGCCAAAATCAAGAGTTACATACTTAACTGAACGAGCCACCCAGGTGCCCCTGTGCTTTTTAAAATGAGGGTTGAAATATGAATCAGAAATCCAAATTGGGAGTGCCTTGTGGCTCAGTTGGTTAAGTGTCCAACTCTTGATTTTGGCTAAGGTCATGATCTCAGGACCATAAGATTGAGCCCCAAGTGAGGCTCTGTGCTGAGTGTGGAGCCTGCTTGAGATTCTCTGTCTCCCTCTTCCACTGCTCCTCTTCTACCCCTGCTCTCTCTCTTTCTCTTTTCAAAAGGAAATCCAAATTTAAAAACATTTTTCTTTATGGCTCTAAGCATTACTATTTGAGGGGTGAGAGGAAGAATTAACTGATACAATATATAGTGATGTTTAAGACCATTTGTCATCCTCTTCACTCACACCCTTGATAAAGCAGAGTTTTGATAGTGCTTTTTCAATATTTTGCTGCTGTTTTCTCAGTCTGAGTTAGTTGCCCATCTATCATGTTATGGACCTAATAAGTAGAAATAAATGACACAGGAAAATTAGTTCGAGACCAAAGGCCAATTCTGTCATTGAGAGGACATTTAGTCTTTGCTGTCTTGTGTGAGGCACCCTTGGTACACAGGTTTCAGTAAACATTAGTAAACAAAAAATTATCCTTAGGCTCTAACAACAATCCTAGAAAATTTCTCAGGGAATCTGGGGGGTTTATTCTGGTCTGATTTTTATTTTTTCTTTTACCTGTCATCACTATGGTTATTCAAATAAATAAAATCGTAAGTAAACATATAGCTTTAGCTGACGAATATTAGTTTCAGGATTTTCCCAGAACTGCTTTATATATATCGTATAAAAATGAGGGAGTCATTCAGTAAGTGTGTGTCCATCTTCCTGACTTTTCTATCCTGCAGTAGTGAAGGGTGGTTCACCACAGGCCTGGCTTTCTCTCCTGACAGAGATGCAGTGGTTGGGGCCCTCATGCCAGCTGGCATGATGGCCCCAGTGGAGTGTCCTTCATTCTCCTCCTCGGCACCTCCTTCTGATGTGTCTGCTATGGCCAGTCCTGTCAATGGAGAGGAATTTGTGCTGCCTGTTGATATTGAAGACAGACTAAGTCCAAATCCATGGCAAGAAAAGAGAGGAGAGGTAAAAATAAATAATAAAGCAATAAAGTGACATTAGATCTAAAAGGAAAAGGTAGCTACTTTGTGTTTAGGGAAGTATAGGGTATTCTTTCACTTAATTCAGAGTGCTTTTGTTCCTACTGCTCTGATTTTTGGCTTGAGTTAGAAAATATTTAGTTTCTAAAGGATCTTTTTAGTACTTAAATAGAAATAGATTTATTCTTTTAAGAAGTTGGTAAATGCAAGTCCACAGTCCTTTATCTGCAGTTCTGAAACCTTAAAGCTCTGAAAGCCAAGAGTTTTTGTAACTTATTTTGGGGAAAAACTCAATTTGAAGAGATGTGAACTCATTTTAATCTCCTCCATGTGATCTTTTGTGAATATTAATACATTTTCATGTGAATATGAATGTGTTTGACTTTTCAGGGCTACCCTGTACCCCACTGGAGCTGGTGATACAAGCATCTTGTTAACCTTTATAAAATATGGGACATTCCAGTTGGCCTAAGGGGTTTCAGATAAGGCTTTTTAAAGTTGTGTGGAAGTGTGCCACACTGCTGAGTTTTTACTCTTCCTGTATACTTTTAAACTAGATGATCTCTTCTGAGGATGCTGTGACGCCCTCTGCAGTGACCCCATCTGCTTCCTCAACTTCTTCTCGACCATTTATCCCAGTGACGGATGACCCGGGAGCTGCCAGCATCATTGCAGAAACTATGACAAAAACCAAAGAGGTCAAGCAGATTTCTTCTTTAGCGTTTTATTCTGAAATTATTTATTTATTTACTTACTTATTTATTTTTATTGGAGTTCAATTTGCCAACATATACCATAACACCCGGTGCTCATCCCATCAAGTGCCTCCCTCAGTGCCCGTCACCCAGTCACCCCCACCCACCGCCCACCTCCCTTTCCACCACCCCTCGTTCATTTCCCAGAGTTAGGAGTCTCTCATGTTCTGTCACCTCTCTGATATTTCCCACTCATTTTCTCTCCTTTCCCCTTTATTCCCTTTCACTGTTTTTTATATTCCCCAAATGAATGAGACCATATAATGTTTGTCCTTCTCCGATTGACTTATTATTTGATTTGATTTGATTGATTTGATTTGATTTGTTTTTCTTTTATTGGAGTTCAATTTGCCAACATATATCATAACACCCAGTGCTCATCCCATCAAGTGCTCCCTGAGTGCCCAAAACCCAGTCACCCCCAACCCCCCGCCCACCTCCCTTCCTACCATCCCTTGTTTGTTTCCCAGAGTTAGGAGACGCTCATGTTCTGTCTCCCTTTCTGATATTTCCCACTCACTTTTTTCTCCTTTCCCCTTTATTTCCTTTTACTATTTTTTATATTCCCCAAATGAATGAGACCATATAATATTTGTCCTTCTCCAATTGACTTATTTCCCTCAGCATAATACCCTTCAGTTCCATCCACATCGAAGCAAATGGTGGGTTTATTGTTTCTTTCTTTCTTTTCTTTTCTTTCTTTCTTTTTTTTTTTTTTTAATATTTGTTGTTTCTAATGGCTGAGTAATATTCCATTGTATACGTAGACCATATCTTCCTTATCCATTCATCTTTCGAGGGACACCGAGGCTCCTTCCACAGTTTGGCTATTGTGGACATTGCTGCTAGAAACATCGGGTGCAGGTGTCCCGGCATTTCACTGCATCTGTATGTTTGGGGTAAATCCCCAGCAGTGCAATTGCTGGGTCGTAGGGCAGATCTATTTTTAACTCTTTGAGGAACCTCCACACAGCTTTTCAGAGTGGCTGCACCAGTTCACATTCCCACCAACAGTGTAAGAGGGTTCCCGTTTCTCCACATCCTCTCCAACATTTGTTTGTTTCCTGCCTTGTTAATTTTCCCCATTCTCACTGGTGTGAGGTGGTATCTCATGGTGGTTTTGATTTGTATTTCCCTGATGGCAAGGGATGCGGAGCATTTTCTCATGTGCTTGTTGGCCATGTGTAAGTCTTCCTCTGTGAGATTTCTGTTCTTGTCTTTTGCCCATTTCATGATTGGATTGTTTGTTTCTTTGCTGTTGAGTTTAATAAGTTGTTTATAGATCTTGGATACTAGCCCTTTATCTGATGTGTCGTTTGCAAATATCTTCTCCCATTCTGTAGGTTGTCTTTTAGTTTTGTTGACTGTATCCTTTGCTGTGCAAAAGCTTCTTATCTTGATAGAGTCCCAATAGTTCATTTTTGCTTTTCTTTCTCTTGCCTTCATGGATGTATCTTACAAGAAGTTACTGTGGCCAGGTTCAAAAAGGGTGTTGCCTGTGTTCTCCTCTAGGATTTTGATGGAATTTTGTCTCACATTTAGATCTTTCATCCATTTTGAGTCTCTCTTTTTGTCTGGTATAAGAGAACGGTCCAGTTTCATTCTTCTGCATGTGGATGTTCAATTTTCCCAGCACCATTTATGGAAGAGACGATCTTTTTTCCGGGGGATAGTCTTTCCTGCTTTGTCTAATATTAGTTGACCATAAAATTGAGGGTCTACTTCTGGATTCTCCATTGATCTATGTGTCTGTTTTTGTGCCAGTACCACACTGTCTTGCTGACCACAGCTTTGTAGTGCGACCTGAAATCTGACATTGTGATGCCCCCAGCTATGGTTTTCATTTTTAATATTCCCCTGGCTATTCGGACTCTTTTCTGATTCCACACATTTCTTAAGATTTGTTCCAACTCTCTGAAGAAAGTCCATGGTATTTTGACAGGGGTTGCATTAAATGTGTAAATTGCCCTGGGTAACATTGACATTTTCACAGTATTAATTTTTCCAATCCATGAGCATGGAATATTTTTCCATGTCTTTGTGTCTTCCTCAATTTCTTTCAGAAGTGTTCTATAGTTTTGAGGGTATAGATCCTTTACATCTTTGATTACGTTTATTCCTAAGTATCTTATGATTTCGGGTGCAATTGTAAATGGGATTAACTCTTTAATTTCTCTTTCTTCAGTCTCATTGTTAGTGGATAGAAATGCCATGGATTTCTGGGCATTGATTTTGTATCCTGCCACACTGCTGAATTGCTGTATGAGTTCTAGCAATCTTGGGGTGGAGTCTTTTGGGTTTTCTATGTACAGTATCATGTCATCTGTGAAGAGGGAGAATTTGACTTCTTCTTTGCCATTTTGAATGCCTTTTATTTCTTTTTGTTGCCTGATTGCTGAGGCTAGGACTTCTAGTACTATGTTGAATAGCAGTGGTGAGAGTGGACATCCCTGTCTTGTTCCTGATCTTAGGAGAAAGGCTCCCAGTGCTTCCCCATTGAGAATGATATTTGCTGTGGGCGTTTCGTAGATGGCTTTTAAGATGTCAAGGAAAGTTCCCTCTATCCCTACACTCTGAAGAGTTTTGATCAGGAATGGATGCTGTATTTTGTCAAATGCTTTCTCTGTATCTATGGAGAGGATCATATGGTTCTTGTTTTTTCTCTTGCTGATAGGATGAATCACATTGATTGCTTTACCAGTGTTGAATCAGCCGTGCATCCCGGGGATAAATCCTACTTGGTCACGGTGAATAATCTTCTTAATGTACTCTTGGATCCTATTGGCTAGTATCTTGTTGAGAATTTTTGCATCCATGTTTATCAGGGATATTGGTCTGTAATTCTCCTTTTTGGTGGGTTCTTTGTCTGGTTTTGGAATTAAGTTGATGCCGGCCTCATAGAATGAGTTTGGAGGTATTCCGTCTCTTTCTATCTTTCTAAACGGCTTTAGTAGAATAGGTATGTTTTCTTCATTAAACGTTTGCTAGAATTCCCCTGGGAAGCCATCTGGCCCTGGACTTTTGTGTCTTGGGAGGTTTCGATGACTGCTTCAATTTCCTCCCTGGTTATTGGGCTGTTCAGATTTTCTATTTCTTCCTGTTCCGGTTTTGGTAGTTTGTGATTTTCCAGAAATGCATCCATTTCTTCTAGATTGCCTAATTTATTGGCGTATAGCTGCTCATAATATGTTTTTAAAATCGTTTGTATTTCCTTGGTGTTGGTGGTGATCTCTCCTTTTCATTCATGATTTTATTAATTTGAGTCTTCTCTCTCTTCTTTTTAATAAGGCTGGCTAATGGTTTATCTATCTTATTAATTCTTTCAAAGAATCAGCTCCTGGTTTTGTTAATCTGTTCCACAGTTCTTCTGAACTCTTATTTCATTGAGTTCTGCTCGAATCTTTATTAATTCTCTTTTCTGCTGGGTGTCGGATCCATTTGCTGTTTTTTCTCCAGCTCCTTTAGGTGCAAGGTTAGCTTTTGTATTTGAGTTCTTTCCAGTTTTTGGATGGATGCTTGTATTGCAATCTATTCCCCCCTCAGGACTGCTTTTGCTGTATCCCAAAGATTTTGAACGGTTGTATCTTCATTCTCAGTAGTTTCCATGAATCTTTTTAATTCTTCCCTAATTTCCTGGTTGACCCTTTCATCTTTCAGCAGGATGGTCCTTAACCTCCACTTGTTTGAAATCCTTCCAAACAACTTCTTGTGATTTAGTTCTAATTTCAAAGCAATATGGTCTGAAAATATGCAGGTGACGATCCCAATCTTTCGGTATCTGTTAAGACCTGATTTGTGGGGGATCCGTGGGTGGCTCAGTGGTTTAGTGCCTGCCTTTGACCCAGGGCATGATCCTGGAGTCCCGGGATTGAGTCCCGCGTCGGGCTCCCGGCATTGAGGCTGCTCTCCCTCCTCCTGTGTCTCTGCCTCTCTCTCTCTCTCTATGTCTATCAAAAATAAATAAATAAATAGATAGATAGATAGATAGATAGATAGATAGATAGATAGATAAATAATTAAAAATAGATAAATAAATAAAGCTTAAAAAAAAAAAAAAAGACCTGATTTGTGACCCAGCATGTGGTGTATTCTGGAGAAAGCTCCATGTGCACTTGAGAAGAATGTGTATTCACTTGCATTTGGATGTAAAGTTCTGTAAATATCTGTGAAATCCATCTGGTCCAGTGTATCATTTAAAGGTCTTGTTTCTTTTTGTCCTTAGAAAACCTGTCGATTGTGGAAGCGCTACATTCTAGTCACCAAGTATAAGTGTATTATTATCTACGTATGTCTTAACTTGGCTATTAATTGATTGATATACTTGGCAGCTGCCACATTCGGGGCATACATATTGATGATTGTTAGGTCCTCTTGTTGGATAGATCCTTTAAATATGATATAGTGTCCCCCTTCATCTCTTACTACAGTCTTCGGGATAAACTTTAGTTTATCTGATATAAGAATGGCTACCCCTGCTTTCTTTTGAGGACCATTGGAATAGTACATGGTTCTCCAACATTTTATTTTCAGGCTGTAGGTATCCTTATGTCTATAATGAGTCTCTTGTAGACAGCAAATAGATGGGTCTTGCTTTTTTATCCAGTCTGAAGCCCTATGCCTTTTGATGGGGTCATTAAGCCCATTCACGTTCAGAGTTACTATTGAGCGATATGAATTTAGTGTCCTCATGATACCTATTCAGTCCCTGTTTTTGTGTATTGTTCCCTTGGACTTCCTCTATTACAGAATCCCTCTTAGTATTTCTTGCAGAATTGGCTTCGTGGTCACATATTCTTTCGGTTTCTGCCTATCTTGGAAGCTCTTTATCTCTCCTTCTATTCTGAATGAGAGCCTTGCTGGATAAAGTATTCTTGGCTGCAGGTTCTTCTCATTCAGGACCTGAATATATCCTGCCAGCCCTTTCTGGCCTGCTACGTCTCTGTGGAGAAGTCTGCTGTTAATCTAATATTTCTCCTCATAGAAGTTAGAGATTTCTTGTCTGTTGCTGTTTTAAGAATCTTCTCTTTATCTTTGAAATTTGCAAGTTTTACTATTAAATGTCGAGGTGTTGAGCAGTTTTTATTGATTTTAGGGGTGGGATCGCTCTATTTCCTGGATCTGAATGCCTCTTTCCCTCCCCAAATTAGTGAAGTTCTCAGCTATGATTTGTTCAAATACATATTTTGGGCCTCTGTCCCTTTCTTCACCCTCGGGAACCCCAGTTAAACGTAGATTTTTCCTTCTGAGGCTGTCATTTATTTCCCTTAACCTATCCTCATGATCTTTTAATTGTTTTTGTCTTTTTTCCTTAGTTTCCCTCCTTGCCATCAGCTTGTCTTCTATGTCACTCACTCGTTCTTCACCCTCATTAAACCTCTTCGTTAGGACCTCTAGTTTGGATTGCATCTCATTTAATTGATTTTTAATTTCTGCCTGATTAGATCTAAATTCTGCAGTCATGAAGTCTCTTGAATCCTGTATGCTTTTTTCTAGAGCCACCAGTAGCTTTATAATAGTGCTTCTGAATTGGCTTTCTGACTTTGAATTTTAATCCAAATTTTGTAACTCTGTGGGAGAGAGGGCTGTTCTGATTCTTTCTTTTGTGGTGAGTTTTTCCTACTAGTCATTTTGCTCAGTGCAGAGTGGCGAAATACAAGTTGTACTGGAAAAAGGAGAAAAAGAGAAAAGAGATAAAAAAAAAAAAAAGAAATGATAAAAAAGGGGGGGTGGGAAGCAAACAGAAAACAAAAAACAAGGGTGAGTATTGTCTGATTCTATATACTGTAAATCCCTTGTCTTCCCCTGGAACTTTCCAGTGCTGCTTAGTCAAGAACTTGCTTTTCCCCTGTCCTTCTAGCTGGTCTTCTGGGGGGTGGGGATAGGCTGCAGTGCTGATTCTCAGGTGTGAGCACCTGGGGGAGCTGCTCAGCTCCCTGTCTGGTGCATGGCTTAGTGGGAGTTGTTTATCCTGTGAGGCCACTATGAGGCTCAGTGGGGGTTGTTTATCCTGTGAGGCCCCAAGAAGAACAGCAACAGTAGTGGTGGCCAGCTCTCCAGCTTAGGAGTCAGCTCCTGCAGGAACTACCACAGCTCCCAGTCCGCAGGGACCTGGATGCTCTGGAGGCGGGGGCAGCTGATCTGCACAGTTCAGGGCTGCCCAATAGCATGAGCGTCCTTGCTGTCCTGTGCCCTCCGGCTTCTGCCTGTCCCGGGGGTAGCGCCGAGTCCTGGGCTGTGTCTCCTGGCACCCTGGGTTCTGGGGCCTGTGCTGCTGGAATCGCGCTCCTGGGCCTAGCCGGCGCACGCTGCAGCCCTTTAGGGAGCTGGGCTACGGTGTATGGCGGGCTCTCCCCCAGGGCGCAGGTCCTCTCTTAGTGCCCCTCAGAGCCTGACTGCATCCCTGCCCTCCTGGGATCCTGCTCCAACTCCCTGGGAGCGTCTTTCCTCCGGGAAGATTGGTGAAGCTCCTGCTTCTCCAGGACGGGGCTTTCCTCTCCTGGGGGCATTTGCCTCACCCCGGCTACTCGTGGGTCCCCTCCCCCTTGGATGCTTTTTATGTCTTTATTTTTTTTTTCCATCTTCCTACCTTGATAGAAGCACGGACTCTTCTCATTGTAGCATTCCAGCTAGTCTCTCTTTAAATCTCAGGCCGAATTCGTAGGTTTTCAGGATGATTTGAAAGTCATCTAGGTAAGTTGGTGGGGACAGGTGACTTGGGGACCCTCCTCTTCTGCCATCTTGCCCCCTCCCTCTGAAATAATCTTAAATGCACACCAAAGTTGGAGAAGTAGTACATAGAAATACAACACATTGTGTTTCCATATCCCATTCCCCTGGGTTCTCCAGTTGTTAGCATTTCTGAACCATTGGTGGGGAGCTACAACAATCCCCACTTATTCTCAAGGCTTCAGTGTGTATTTCCTTAGTGTCAAGGTATTAACATTGATCCAGTATTACTTTCTAATCCACAGATCTAATCAGATTTTGCTCATTGTCCAGTAGTATCCTTTATAGGTCTAGAACCCGTCTCAGGATCGTTCATGTGTTGTCTCTTTAGTGTTCAGTATGGAACATTCTTTAATTCTTCCTTTTGATGGATATCACAGGAAGGTTGTAGAGTTCTTTTCCGTGTATCCCATCGGGTGTGTGCATTGTTGATTTGCGGCATTACTGGTGATAGTAATTCTTATTGTTTGGTTAAGAGTGTCTGCCAGGTTTCTACACTGGAACTTAATAGAGTGTGTAAGTAAGTATTCAAGGGGAGATATTTGAGACTGTAAATAGGCATTAGTGCCTTGTTCCTTATCATATTTTACTTACCAGTTTTTAGTATCTATTGATGATTTTATCTGAATCCATTATTACTGTGGTAGTTGTCACATGGTGATTTCTCAGATTTCATCATTCCTTTTTTAATGTAATTTTCTCTGTTCTTTTGTGAGAACTTCCCTTCTCTTTTTTGTCTATCTATGTAGGTATAGATTCTTGGGATACCATTTCACTCAAAAAATGACATCCATTTCTATTATCATTTGACACCCAAATTGTCTCAGACATGGCATCATTGCAAGCCCTTTTTGGCACAACAGCGTGTTCCAGACTTACTTTTCCTTACCCTGCCCCTGCTCTGGAAGCATCCATTTCTCCAAATAGCCCTGGTTCCTTATAGGCATCATCCAGATTATTATACCCCTATATTCCTGTCATTTCAGTTTTTATTTGATTCATGAATTATGGCAAAGTAATTTTCATATTAGTATTAAGTTAGTATTAATCACATATATTGTATGTGGTTAATATATTCCATTGAATGCTTTTGCTGCTTTTCAGTGAGTGAGATTCTGTAATGTTATCGTTTCTGACCAACTTGATTTAACAATTCCCTGGGTCTCCATGCAGAGGTAGGAGCAGGGTCTGTTTCTTTAAAGGGAGAAATTAGGGCAGCCCTGGTGGCTCAGCGGTTTAGCGCTGCCTTCAGCCCAGGGCATGATCCTGGAGACTCAGGATCGAGTCCCACGTCGGGCTCCCTGCATGGAGCCTGCTTCTCCCTCTGCCTGTGTCTCTGCCTCTCTCTCTCTCTCTCTCTCTCTCTCTCTCTCTCTATCTCTCTCTCTCTGTGTGTGTGTGTGTCTCTGCCTCTCTCTCTCTCTCTCTCTCTCACACATACACACACACACACACACACATAAATAAATAAAATATTAAAAAAATAATAAAGGGAGAATCTGTTCCTAGCCTGGAGAGGTGTGGTTTCTGGGGCTGCCTAAGTCAATGAAACTTATACTTTAGATATGTCCCATTCCCCTTGAGTTTCCTAAGTGGGGCTTGTGCTTCCTCTTGCTTGTATTTACGTATTCTTTGAGTTTATGGTTAAACTGGTTACTGTTTCTTAATGTATCATTCCTCATTTTAATTGTTGGACTTTTTAGGATGTTGAAAGCCAAAATAAAGCGTCAGGCCCAGAACCTCAGTCGCTGGATGAGTTCACCAGTCTGTTGGTTGCAGATGACACCCGAGTCATGGTGGACTTGCTCAAGCTATCTGTGTGCAGCCGGGCAGGTGACAGAGGCAGGGAAGTGCTTTCAGCTGTGCTGTCTGGCATGGGTACCGCCTACCCACAGGTAAGCCACACAATGCATGCTGTGGGCCTCCTCTCCAAGGAATGTGCTACTGTTGACATCACACCTTATCTTGTACTTGATTTTATTCTGAAGATAGCAATTTGGAAGGACTCCTTGTAAGCAAGTCCTTTCTGTCAATATGCTGCGCTTGTCCTCCCAGTGTGCCTGTGGGTATCATTTTGGTACTTTTTGCCATTTAGAAATTTCTAATTTTTATGAAGTCAGATCTACCAGGTTTTTTTTTAAATTTATTTTTTATTTTTTTATTTTTTTATTTTTATTTTTATTTTTTAAAGTTATTTATGATAGTCACAGATAGAGAGAGAGAGGCAGAGACATAGGCAGAGGGAGAAGCAGGCTCCATGCACCGGGAGCCCGACGTGGGATTCGATCCCGGGTCTCCAGGATCGCGCCCTGGGCCAAAGGCAGGCGCCAAACTGCTGTGCTACCCAGGGATCCCTAATTTTTATTTTTTTAATTGATGGCTTCTGGATTTTGTATTATGCTGAAAAAAATGCTTACCTACATGACATTATGTAAGGAAATTTTCCCAAGTTTCTTCTAGTTGTTCTTCTGATTTCATTTATTATATTTATATTTTTCAGCCATCTGGGATTTATCTTTTTTATTTTTTTATTTTTTTATTTTTTTTATTTTTTTATTTTTTTAAAGATTTATTTATTTATTCATTCAGAGAGAGCGAAGAGAGAGGCAGAGACACAGGCAGAGGGAGAAGCAGGCTCCCCACAGGGAGCCCGATGTGGGACTCGATCCCGGGTCTCCAGGATCACACCCCGGGCTGCAGGCGGCGCTAAACCGCTGCGCCACCGAGGCTGCCCTATCTTTTTTAATATTAAAAAAGATTTATTTATTTTGGGGGTAGAGAGTGTGAACGAGTCGGGGAGAGTCAGAGGGAGAGAATCTCAAGCAGACTCCCCTCTGAGCATAGAGCCTAAGATAGGGCTCCACCTCATGATCCTGAGATCATGACCTGAGCTGAAACCAAGAGTCAGAAGCTTAAATGACTGAGCCATCCAAGTGCCCCATCTGGGATTTATCCTGATATAAGGGATCCCTAAGGTAAGGATCCAACTTATTTTTTTCCTAGATGGAAAGCATGTTGTCTGACACCAGATTATGGGATAATCTATCCTTTTCTCAATAATTTGAAACTTTTAATCATTTTAAATTCCTGTATATATTTGGGTCCATTTATGGACTCTTTTCTATTAACCTAACTCTTTATGGGCTAATACTACAGTGGTTTAACTATGATAGCTTTAAGTAGGTTTTTATATTTGGTAACACTAGATCTAATAGGATTTTCTGCTGTGATGGCAATGTTCTATAGCTGAGCCATTCATTGTGATAGCTTCCAGTCATGTGTAGCTGTTGGCCACTTAAAATGTACCTGAGGAACTGAAGTTTTCATTTTATTTAACTTTAATTAATTTAAATTTGTATAGCCACATGTGGCTGGTTTGGGATATAAAGTCAATATTGTATCAGTATATCTTAGAAATTGCATTGATCAGTCCTAAATTAAGGACTTCTGTGTCAGTAGCCTTGCTCTGCCTTTTTAGACCTGGCCACATCAGGGAGTCTGATGTCATGTGGCTCTGTACAGATGTGTAATCTGTGTTTCTCTGGGTCCCATATCACTACCACCCAAATGAGAGGGTACTTAAGTATGGTTGAGTGGTCTTGAAAACAGTAAATGGTTTGGTAGTTAGTAAATCATTTGGGGCTTGTTGCCACAAGCAAAAGTTTAATTTTTTTTTCTTTTTTGTTTTTTTTTTTTTTAATTTTTATTTATTTATGATAGCCACACACAGAGAGAGAGAGAGAGAGAGGCAGAGACACAGGCAGAGGGAGAAGCAGGCTCCATGCACCGGGAGCCCGATGTGGGATTCGATCCCGGGTCTCCAGGATCGTGCCCTGGGCCAAAGGCAGGCGCCAAACCACTGCGCCACCCAGGGATCCCTAATTTTTTTTTCTTTACAAGTTTATTGCATTTGTGAGAGGAAAGGATATGAACGAGTACATGTATTTAAAGTAACAGTGCCCAGCATTTGTTGCACACATATCTGCCAGGTCCATTTCTGGTATGTTCTTAGTACAGAGGGTAGATGTTGATGTTCTCTGTTTACAGATAAGGAAACTGAGACTCTTGAGAGGCTGTTTCTGGCTCATAAGCACCTAGGTTGCTGATGGGTAGGAGAAATGGTATTGGATGCTGAGTGCTCTGAGGGCAGATCCACATCTATAACCCCTGTGTCATCCTCTCCTGAGAAGCTTGTTGGTCTCTCTGATGGGTTTTGCAGGGGAAGATTGTGCAGCCCAAAAGACCCCTGATGGGCTATTCAGTAGGTGTTCGGTAATACTAACATCTCTGTCTCAGTGACACACACCCACACCAGGTTCAAGGGGAGACAGAGGCAAAAATAGGATTGTCTTCAAACTGTCCTGACTATTGGCAAGATGCTAATCCTATGTCCTATCCTGGCCTAATATTTGGAATTCTTAAAAGAGAGATGTATGAATTTATAGTCCTAATACCTGGATGGCAGTGATACTAGTTTGTCATTAATAAAAAACTGTTTAATAAGCTAATCTGTTATCTACATATGAAGAGAAATAGAGAAAAAAATAATTCCTGAAAAGTATGGAAGACAGAATAGTTCTTTTTCTGAATTTAGAAAATTTATATGTTGTTATTGCTATATTAACCTATTCTTAATTTAAAAATAGAAATCAAGGAGTTTATAATCACCAGTTTTGACCACTTGTATATGAATCACTAAAATTTTTAAATGAAATAAAGACATCATGGATTGTTGAAGGAATATGGTATGGGGGTTGACCTTTAATGTCCTGAATCAAGAGAAATCCCTGTTTATGTTTGTATTTATAGCTCCTCGTTCCAGATATTCTGCTGCTGTTTGTCCTGGATGGCTTGATCATTCTTCTCTATTCCTATTGTTCCCCAGATGTCTTCTTGGATCTTGGTCATTTTATCACCTTTCTGGTCCTTGATATTTTGTTCCTGAGGAAGATTTTTCTTTTCTTGGAAGTAATCTTGTCTTTGTGTAGAAGGAAACTGTTATCACACAGTTTCATCAGTTGGCACGTGTTGAGTGCCTTGTATATGTCAGGCACCGCCCACCTATGTACTTACATATTTAGGCACCTCTATGAGCTGTGTCCTATTTTGATGTTTATAGGCAAGGGAACCAAGCCCTGATTTAAACTAGATTTCACAAATTCCCAACTCCTCCACTTTGCCACCCTGTGCCTGTGGAAAGATCTGGAGCAGGGTGAGCAGGAGTAGTATCCTGACTTGATATGTGTCCCTGCTTCCTTCACCAGGTGGCAGATATGTTGCTGGAGCTTTGTGTTACTGAACTGGAGGACGTAGCCACAGACTCACAGAGTGGCCGCTTGTCCTCTCAGCCTGTGGTGGTAGAGAGTAGCCATCCCTACACGGACGACACTTCTTCCAGTGGCACAGTGAAGATACCAGGTATTCAGTGCTGGCATTGGGGGAATCTTTGCCTTTAGAATGGCTTCATTTCTGTAATTACATCAGTGGAAGTAACCATCACCATTTTATTGAAAAGAAGCTACGGAATTGATTTAGAATTATTTCCCCAACTTTTCTAAAAAACACTTTTTTTCCCTCCAAATAAAAAACATGAATATAGAAAACCCTGCAAAGTGAATGTTTAGGTTAACAATTATTAGGTGAATACTTTAGTCACCAAAACTCAGGTCTAGAAGAAGTCCTGTGCAGTTTCTAGAAGCCCTTCTTGTGGTCTCCACTAAACTAAACTGATTGCTGTCCTGATTTGGAGATAAGACTGACTTGTATTCCTGGACAGTTTATATTACCCAAGTGTGCTTCCACTTCTTAAATCCCTTTTTAATCAATAATTTCTTTTTTTTTTTTTTTAAGTTTCTTATGGTAACCTTAGTTTCTTCCTTTATTTTTTTTTTTTCCCTTTTTCTCAATAATCAATCTGTTGAGGAACCTGGGCCTTTGACATTTTGGGCTTCCCTGCAACCTGGATTTGCATACTCTTGCTGTACTTCAGCCTGTTCTTCAGCCTCGTCTTTCTGCAAATTTGCCCTGATTCAGAATTCCAGGTAGTTCAGTCCCATTGGCAAGACCATTGGTGATTATGACCTAGCATCTAGAAGTACCTGGTGCCTCTTGTCTTTCCATATGTGATGTTAGCAGCTACTGATGCTGATGCTTGGAGCCTGAGGCCATTACTCCACTGGGGTTGAAAACACTGCTCTTCTAATGGCTTCATTTCTTTCTTACTTACATACTTTATAATACTTTATATAGAGGCACCAGGTACTCCCAGATGCTTTAGTTGGTTACCCAGCGGTGCTATTTGCATAAGCAAGAAGGGATTAAAAGCTTAAGTTTTTTTTCCTCCTATTTTTATTTTTAGGAGGATGAATTGTTTCCCTATCATTCTCTGAAGGTGACCAGTTAGTTTTTTCCTTTTATATCATTGTGAACTCATGGATTTTAAACTCATTGTGAATGATGGGCTTTGATAATTGTGATTATGATCCTATTGAAACTCAAATGATCTCATCTCTAGACATCAGGAACCTCTTCAGTTTGTCTCTGGAAATGACTTTGGTGGTCCATTGGTAACCTCTGTGCAGTATGATGTGACATGATGCTTTAGGCTTGTCATATAGTTCCTGCCCTCCACCTGGAATCTTCCTTTGGTGACTTTTAGTGGTTATGGCATTTCAGATTACTGGGCTGTTATTCTATTCTGTTCCTAGATCTTTTCAGTGACAGAGATATGATGAATGGTTGGGCAGTCCACTGACTGGCTTTTTTCTTTTGAGTCTATACTGATATATTAGTTCAATCAGAACTGCAAGATTTCTACTTTAACCTCTGCTGTTACATCTGTTTTCTTCTATACTGAAAATCCTCTTTAGGGGATAACAGAATTAGAATGACTAATAGTTATTCATTTACTTTATCTCAAAACAACGGACTCAGGATTCAATTCTTGTATAAACATGAATAGAGTTCCTGAAAATAGTTTGAAAATTTTTTTGGCCTATGCTGACTTCTTCCTTCCAACTTTATTAACATGATTATACTTATGTTTACCAAAGCATAATAGCTATTATATACAATCCTTATGTTGAATCTTCATTTAGTCTTAGTTTTACTCTGTTTAATGCTTCTTCTAGCCCTTTCTCTCTTATTTCATTAGGATTGACTGAAGCTCACTTTCTAGTCAGTTATTCAGCAGGGTTCAGAGGATAGGAGCCCTGGGATCATTTGTCCATGACAGTTTGTGCCCAAACTTGAAAGTTAGCTTTTCTTGGTAGTAAGTCTTTGGATCACATATTCCTCCCTTCTGATAGTGTGATGGTAATAATCTATTTCCTCCCTGTATATGCTGTACTTTCTTTCAGTAATTTTACTAGAATATGTTTTCATGTTAGTTACTGTAGGCAATATTCAAAGATAAGGGATGTGTTCCTTTAAAATGTAGTTTTAGGTTTTTTTCTGTGTATTACAGTTTTTATAGTTTGTATCCTTTAGTTCTCTCATGGACATGTGGTCATCATTGTGTTTTGGATATCTTTTAGAATCAGTGTTTACCACTTCTCTCAAATACCTTTCTTTTTCTTCATTTCCTCCTGTTTGTGTTAAAGCACCATCTGTTGTGTTCATTTGCTCTTATGTTCTTTCTAGTTTAGTCTATATTTTGTAATTTTTTTTGGTAATTTTTTACCGAATCTTACTATTTAATATTTTGGTTGTCCTAATTCTAGCTTACATTGTTTCTTTCATATTTTGATAATTTTGTGAATTGTTAAAAACTTTTTTAGAAGTGGTAGATTATTGTGGTAGATTATTGATTTTTTTTTTTTTTTTTTTTTTGGAGGGCACATCTTTCTGGCCTGCATTCATTGAAGGGATGTTATTCTGTTTCTTATTTTCTCTTTTTTTTTTTTTTTTTTTAAATTTATTTATTTATGATAGTCACACAGAGAGAGAGAGAGAGAGGCAGAGACACAGGCAGAGGAAGAAGCAGGCTCCATGCACCGGGAGCCTGACGTGGGATTCGATCCTGGGTCTCCAGGATCGCGCCCTGGGCCAAAGGCAGGCGCCAAACCGCTGCGCCACCCAGGGATCCCTTATTTTCTCTTTTTAAAGGTAACTTTGTATTGGATTTGACCTTGATACCTTTATCTTGCTCATTTTTATGTAAAAATTTTTTTCATGACTTTTAGAAAAGTTTTCTTAACTTTAAGCTATTACTTTTTCATGATAGAAATTTAAAAAGCAAAAGGTATTTCTACTGAGCATATTCCTACCATGAGAATCTGGTGTTTCTCTCTTACTTCATACCCACTCCACCAGCAAATCTTAATCATTTCTACTTAAAAAAAAAAACTTAATTCCAATATAGTTAACATATAGTGTTATATTAGTTTCAGGTGTACAATATAGTGATTCAACAATTCCATTCATCTCTCATTGCTCATCACAAGTGCACTCCTTCATTTCCATCACCTATTTTACCGACCCTCTGACCCACCCTCTCTCTGGTAACCATCAGTTTGTTTTCTGTAGTTAAGAGTCTGTTTCTTGATTTTTCTCTTTCCCTCTCTTTTTTCCCTTTGCTCATTTATTTATTAACACATATAAGTACAATCATATGGTATTTGTCTTTCCTGACTTGTTTCACTTAGCATTGTACTCTGTAGCTCCATGTATGTCATTGTAAATGACAAGATTTCATTCTTTTTTATGGCTGAGTAATATTCCTGTGTGTGTGTGTGTGTGTGTGTGTGCGCATGCGTGCACAAACACACACATATACTACATATTTATCCATTCATCTATCTGTGGACACTTGGGCTACTTCCATATCCTGGCTATTTTATTTTATTTTATTTTATTTTATTTTATTTTATTTTATTATTATTTTTTTAAATTTCTTATTCATTTATGATAGTCACAGAGAGAGAGAGAGAGAGAGGCAGAGACATAGGCAGAGGGAGAAGCAGGCTCCATGCACCGGGAGCCTGATGTGGGATTCGATCCCGGGTCTCCAGGATCGCGCCCTGGGCCAAAGGCAGGCGCCAAACCGCTGCGCCACCCAGGGATCCCCTGGCTATTTTAAATAATGCTGCTATAAACATCAGAGTGCATGTATCCCTTTTACTTAGTGTTTTTATATTTTGGGGATAAATACCCAGTAGTGCATTTATTGGATCGTAGAGTAGTTCTGTTAACTCTTTGAGGACCCTCTATACTGTTTTCCAGAGTGGCTGTACCAGCTTGCATTCCCACCAACAATGCAAGAGAGTTCCTTTTTGTCCACATCCTCACCAATACTTGCTCTTATATTTTTGAGTTTAGCCATTTTCACAGGTGTGAGTGATACTTCATTATAGTTTTGATTTGTGTTTCCTTGATAATGAGTGATGTTGAGTTGAGTTTCTTTTCATGTGTCTGTTAGCGGTCTGTACCTCTTCTTTGGAGAAATGTCTGTTCATGTCTTCTGCCCATTTTTTTTATTGGATTATGAATGTTGAGTTTTATAAGTTCTTTATATTTTGGGTACTAACCTTTTATCAGGTATGTCATTTGTAAATATCTTCTCCCACTCTATCGATTGCCTTTTAGTTTTGTTGATTGTTTCCTTTGCTGTGCAGAGCTTTTTATTTTGATGGAAGTCCCAATAGTTTATTTTTGCTTTTCTTTGCCTCAGGAGGAATCTAGAAAAATGTTGCTTTTCTGATGTTAGAGACATTACTGCCTGTGCTCTCTTTTAGGATTTTTATGGTTTTAGGTCTTTTATCCATTTTGAATTTATTTTTGTGCATGGTGTAAGAAAATGGTCCAGTTTTGTTCTTTTGCATGTAGCTGTCCAGTTTTGCCAACGCCATTTATTGAAGAGATTGTCATTTTTCCATTGGATATTCTTTCTTGCTTTGTCGAAGATTAGTTAACCATAGAGTTGTGGGTCCATTTCTGGGTTTTGTGTTCTCTTCCACTGATTTGTGTGTCTGTTTTTGTGCCAGTTCCATATTATTTTGATCACTACAGCTTGGTAATATAACTTGAAGTCCAGAATTGTGATGCCTCTAGCTTTGTTGTTCTTCTACATTGCTTTGGCTATTTGAGGTTTTTGTGTTACCATATAAATTTTAGGATTGTTCTAGTTCTTCAAAAAATGCTATTGGTATTTGGATAGGGATTATATTAAACCTCTAGATTGCTCTGGGTAGATAGATTTTAACAGCATTTATTCTGCCAATCCATGAGCATGGAATGCCTTTCCATTTCTTTGTGTCTTGAGTTTCTTTCATCAGTGTTTTATAGTTTTCAGAGTACAGGTCTTTCATCTTTTTGCTTAGGTTTATTCCTAGATATCTTATTATTTTTGGTGCAGTTTTAAATGGGACTGATTCTTTGATTTCTCTTTCTGCTGCTTCATTATCAGTGTAAAAAATGCAACAGATTTCTGCATATTAATTTTGTATTCTGTAATTTTACTGAATTCAATTTTCCATTCTAGTAGTTTTTTGGTGGAGTCTTTAGAATTTTCTTTCCTTTTTTTCTTTCTTTTTTTTTTTTTTTTAAAGATTTTATTTATTTATTCCTGAGAGACACAAAGAGAGACATAGGCAGAGGGAGAAGCAGACTCCTCACAGGGAGCCCAATTAGGGACTCGATCCCAGGACCCTGGAATCATGACCTGAGCCAAAGCAGAAGCTCAACCACTGAGCCACCCGGGTGCCCCAACTGAGCCACTCAGGTGTCCCTCTTTAGGATTTTCTAAATAGAGTATTATGTCATTTGCAAATCAGAAAGTTTTACTTCTTCCTCACCGATATGAATACCTTTTATTTCTTTTTGTTGTATGATTGCTATGGCTAGGACTTTCAGTACTATGTTGAATACAAGTGGTAAGAGTGGGGGCACCTGGTTGGCTCAGTAGGGTAAGCATCCAACTCTTGGTTTCGGCTCAGGTTATGATCTCAGGGTCATGGGATCTAGCTCCACATTGAGTTCTGCTTGAGATTCTTACCCTTCTCTCTCCCCCTCTGCTCTTCCCTTCACTTCCCCTCCCCCACACCCCTGTCTGTCTGTTTAAAACCCCACTTTTTTTGAGAATGGACATCCTATCCTTGTCCTATTGCTGACCTCAGGGGTACAGCTTTTGGTTTTTCCCCATTGTGTATGATGTTCACTATGGGTTTTTCATATATGGTGTTTATTATGTTGAGGTATGTTCCCTCTAAACCCACTTTGTTGAGGGTTTTTATCATGGATGGATGTATTTTGTCAGATGCTTTTTCTGTGTCTGTTGAAATGATCATTTAAAAAAAAAATCTTCTCTTACTGATGTGCTGTATCATATTGATCGATTTGTGAATGTTCAACCACCCTTGGATCCCAAAATACCACTTGATTGTGGTGAATGATTTTTTTTTTTAATGTATTGTTGGATTCAGTTTGCTAGTATTTTTTTGAGGATTTTTGCATCTGTTTATCAGAGATACTGCCCTATAGTTTTCTTCTTTTGCGTGGTGTCTCTATCTAGTTTTGCTATCAGGGTAATCCTGGCCTCATAGCTTGGAAGTTTTCCTTCCTCTTTTATTATTTGGAATAGTTTCAGAAGAATAGGTATTAACTGTTCCTAAATGTTTGATAGAATTTGCCTGTGAGGCTAACTGGTCTTGGATTTTCATTTGTTGGTGTTGTGCCCAAGATTGCGAATCCGAGAAAACCACCAAGGAGCTGACACCGATGCAAGTACATGAGGGTTTATTAACAAGCTTGAGCTTGGGTCCAAGTATACCCAACACAGCGGAGCAGGGACTTGGACCCTGAGGTGGGTTACAGCTGGGTTTTTATGGGCTGGTCTAGGGGTAAGGTGGGGTTATTCAGTAAGGGTGGGGGTGAGAATCTCCAGTAAAGAGGTCTCACAAGCTCTTGCTTCCTTATTCTGATAAGGGCATGCTGTGTGATTTTGCCTGTAGCCGAGGTAAGGTAGAGTTCAGTACCTGGTCACAGTGGCCTGGTCACAATGGCCTGAGATGGCTACCGAAGCTACAATGGCTATACTTGTACCAATGTTAAACTTGAATGGCCCTAGTTTTCTCGGCCTCCACAGTTGAGAGTTGTTATTTTGTTTTTTTTTTAAAGATTTAATTTATTTGAGAGAGAGCGAGAGAGAGCATAGACATAAGCAGGGGGAGTGGCAGAAAGCAGGAGAAGCAGGCTCCCTGCTGACCAGGATGCCGGATGTGGGGCTTGATGCCAGGGCCCTGGGATCACGACCTGAGCTGAAGGCAGATAACCACCTGAGCCACCCAGGTGCTCTCCTGTTGGGAGTTTTTTGATTACTGATACAGTCTCCTTTCTGGTTATCAGCCTATTCAAATTTTCCATTCTTCCTGCTTCAGGTTTGATAGTTTATATGTTTGTAGGAATTTATCCATTTTTTCTTGGTTGTCTAAGTTTTTGGCATATTGTCTTTCATAATATTTTCTTACAGTTTGTATTTCTGTGGTGTGGTTGTTATTTCTCCTCTTTCACTTGTGATTTTATTTATTGGGGTCCTTTCTCTCTCTCTCTCTCTCTCTCTTTCTCTCTTTCTCTTTGGTAAGTTTGGCTAGAGGTTTATCAGTAATGTTGATCTTTTCTAAAAACCACCTCCTGGTTTTGTTGATCTGTTCTTTTTTTTTTTTTTTTTAGTTTCTGTATCATTTATTTCTGCTCTAATCTTTAATATTTCCTTCCTTATGCTGGTTTTAGGGTTTGTTTGTTCTATTTCTAGCTCCTTTAAGTATAAAATTAGGTTGTTTCTTTTCTTTCTTCTTGAGGTAGGCCTCCATTGCTAGAAACTTTCCTCTTAGAACCATTTTTGCTGCATCCGAAAAGTTTTGGACCATTGCGTTTTCACTTTCATTTGTTTCCAGGTACTTTCTGATTTCTTGGTTAACCCATTCATTTTTGTAGCATGTTATTTAACCTCCATATATTTGTGTTCTTCCCAGATTTTTTCTATGGTTGACTTCTAGTTTCATAGCATTGTGGTCAGAAAAGATTATGAATGGTATGACTTTGATCTTGAATTTGTTGAGACTTATTCTGTGGGCTAACATGTGATCTCTCCTTTTTTTTTTTTTTTTTCATGTGATCTCTTCTGGTGAATGTTCTGTGTGCTGCTGAAAAGAATGTGTCTTCTGCTGCTTTAGAATGGAATGTCTTGAATGTATCTGTTAAATCCATCTGGTTCAGTGTGTCATTCAAAGCCACTGTTTCCTTGTTGTTTTTCTGTTTAGATTATTTGTCCATAATAATCTAAGTGGGTTGTTAAAGTCCCTACAATTATTATTATTATTACTACCAATTAGTCCCTTTTATGTTTGTTATTACCTCTTTATGTATTTGGGTTTTCCCATGTTGGGTGCATAATTGTTATATCTTCTTGATGGATTATTCCCTTTATTATTATATAGAGTTCTTCTTTGTCTCTTGTTATAGACTTTGTTTTAAAATCTGTTTTGTCTGATATAAGTATTGGTGCTCCAGCTTTCTTCTGACATCCATTTGCATATAAAGTTTCACCATCCCCTCACTTCAGTCTGCTGGTATCTTTAAGTCTGAAATGAGTCTCTTGTAAGCAACATATAGATGGGTCTTATTTTTTATCCACTCTGTCCCCGTATGTCTTTTGATTGGGGCATTAGTAGTCCACTTACATTATTGATAGATACATATTTATTGCCATTTTGTTACTTGTTTTGTGATTGTTTTTGTAACTTTTTCTCTGGTAGTTTTCTTTCTCTCATGGGTTGCTGGTTTTCTTTTGTGATATAGTTGGATTCCTTTTCTTTTTATTCTTTGCATATCTATTACCGGTTTTTGATTTGTGGTTAGTATATAACATTTTCTGCATATAGCTGTCTGTATTAAGTTGATGATTGTGTAAGTTTGAACCCATTGTTTATTCTTCTCTCCCCCAATGTTTCAGGCGTCAAATTTTACACTTTTTATTTTGTGAATCCTTTGATTGATTTTAGTTGTGATGTTTGTTCAGCCATTCTTTGGGTCCTTTTGTGGGTTATTTGCTCTGATATGAGTGTTATCTAGTTTTATCTGTGGAGTGAATTTAGGGTCCTCCTACTCTGTCATCTTCCCCAGAAGTGCCTATTTTTTCTGCTTTTAAAATATATTACTAACTCAGTCATTTCTCTCCAACTGCTGGCCTTTCTGGGCCCAACCAGCTGGTCTCACCCAGTTTATTATACGAATACCACATACTAGCTGGCTGACCATGTATCTACCTCCACTCCTAATCTCCTGTGTGCTCCAGAATCATCTCCTTACAGGACATTTGGAGATACTCTCTTAAAATCACCTTGAAAACCATCTCAATCAGAATATACTGGTCCTCTGCTTAAAACCCACCAATATACCCCTGTAACTTAAATAGGAAGTAAACTTCTGACTGTGATCTGTATGACTTTACATGAGCCCTGGTATCCTCTTTAATGTATTCCTTCCTCCCTCCTTTGTCTTTCTTTCCTGGCCCCTTTACATCATCATCGTTGCCAGCCCTGTAGTATATTCTAGGTTCTGGCTTTTTGTCTCACTTTGTATTTGCCATCCGCCTGAAATAGTCTTCTCCTAGGCAATTACTTATAGATTTCTGATCATATCTCCCTTGTTCAGATAATCCTTTCTGGTGTAACCACCATATGTAGAAACGGCCTTTCCCCAATCTCATTTCATACTCTTCCTTCTTCATAACAGTTAGCACCCTGTGACATTTAACAGACATCTTCTGTTCCTTACAGTAGAGCAGAGACTGGCTAAAATCAGTTACATACAAAGGGTGAGAGTGGAAATCCTTTCCTTGTTTCAATAAGGTGAACATGTTCAGTCTGTCAGCATTATGTCCATTAACTATAGATTTTTAAAATTTAAATTCACTATGTACAATTTCTACAAATGTACATAAAGTACATACTTAGTTTCAGATGTAGTGTTCAATAATTTATCAGTTGCTTATAACACCCAGTGCTCATCACATCATGTGCTTTCCTTAATGCCTGTCACCCAATTATCCCATCCCTCCACCCAACCTCCCGTCCAGCAACCCTCAGTTTGCTTCTTATCGTTAAGAGTCTCTCATGGTTTTTCTCCCTTTCTGATGACTTTCCCTTCAGTTTTCCCTCCTTTACCCTATGATTCCCTGCATTGTTTCTTATATTCCACATATGAGTGAAACCATATGATAATTGTCTTTCTCTGATTGCCTTATTTCGCTCAGCACAATACTCTCTAGTTCCATCCACATCGATGTGAATGGATAAAGATATACACACACACACAATGGAATATTACTCAGCCATCAGAAAGGACAAATACTTAGTGTTTACATTGACGTGAACTGCAGATTTTTTTCATAGATGCTGTTATCAGCTTGAGGAACTTTCTTTCTGTTCCTAGTTTCGGGGGTAGATTTTATGAGTGGATGTTAGATTTTGTCAAATGCGTTTTGTGCATTTTGTTGTTTACTCAATATAGCATATTGCAAATACCATGCTTTTAGTATTAAACTCACTTTGCATTTCCTGAACAAATCACAGTTGTTCACAATTATATGTTGCAGGATTTGGTTTGCTAATATTTTGGTAAGGATTTCTGCATCTATTTTCATCAATAGTATTACTTTGTAGCTTTAACTTTGTATTTTATAATTTATTTATTTATTTATGTAGCTTTCCTTTCCTGTGATAGCTCTGTCTGGTTTTAGTATCAGGACAATACTGGCCTTAATAAATTGGGTTGCAAAGTGTTTTCCTCCCCCTCTGTTCTCTGAGTTTGTGTTGGATTGGTATTATTCTTCCTTAAATAGCTGGTAGAATTCACTAGTGATGCCATCTGGGCCTAGGCTTTTCTTTTTGGGAAGATAAATCTTGTCAGATGTTCTATTTCTATTTTAATCAATTTTGGTAACTGTCTTTTTGGAGTTTGTTCATTTCATCTAAGTTATATAATGTATAGTTATTTATAGTATGCCTCACAACTCTTTATATTTCTATAGGGTTAGTTGGTTCTAATGAAACAACACACTCCCATGTACCTCCTTTACTTTCAATACTCAACACTCCTTCACTTCTGACACCAGATGTGTGAGTTTTCCCCACACATCAAGCAATTCTGTGACACCAGATGGCTGTCCTAAAATTTAAATCCTGACACCATCTACCTGGAGATAGTGTCCGATCACACAGGTTAAGGGCTCAGTCCCACAGCTTCAGATGTCAATCACAAATCTAGATCATCACCTGTGCTTCTGACTGAATTGCTACAAATCAGAGGTTTCCCTGGCTACCTTCTTGGGTTTGATTAATTTGCTAGAGCAACTCACAGAATTTAAAGAAACAGTTTCTTATGTTAACTTTAAAAGCAAAACAGCAAGTGGATTATTTGAGAATAACATAGGAATTGCAGTTTGGCACAAGCAAATCATAGCAAAAGCTATAGATAAATTCACAGAACAAAGGAGAATTATTCTCTTTTATAGAGGAAAGGGGAGAGCTTCAAGGGGCTCTTATAAACAACAATTCCATTGGAGTAAACTACATATTCAAGTGTAATGGCTTTTCTTTGGCTGAGTTGTGATAGTCTTATTGGCTGGGCTATTACTGGAAGAGTAAAAAACCTTGCTTCCTGCTGGGGTGGTCATGTACAATCTTTTTCCTATTGGGAATGCAGGATACCTCTCTTCCTGTGGCAGTCTACAATTGATGAAGAATTGGCCTCTCAACTTCATTTGAAATGAAGTGTCTTTTATTCAGCTTCACACTTAGGTTTACAGTTTATTATAAAGTATATTATAAAGGGTGCAGGTGTATAGCCAGATGAAGAGCTACAGAGGATGAGATCAGGAAAAGGTATGAGTATAGGAGCTTCTGTGGAACTGGGGTGCACCACTCTCCCAGCATGTGGAAACTCATCAAATCTTGCCATTTAGGAGTTTTTATGAACCTTAACCTATAATACCGCCTCCACATTCCCTCCCTTTCCCAGAGATATCTTGGTGGGATTGAAATGTCCAGCCTTCCAGTCACTTGGTCTTTCTGGTGACCAGCCCCATCCTGAGGTGATCTAGGGACCCCATCTTAAGTTAGCTCATTAGCATAACCTCATGCGGGCTCTAAATGACAAAAGTTACTTCTTACAAGAAATTTCTAGGGTTTTAGGAGCTCTGGGCCAGGAATGAGGACAAAGACCAAATATAGAACCTATTATAGCATAGTATTGATGTCCCTTTTTTTTTTTCTTCCTGGTTTTTGATCATTTGTGTCTTCTATGTTTCTGTCCCCTACCCCACCATCAGCCATCTTAAAAGCTTATTTTGTTGATCTTTTTAAAGAACTAACTTCTGGTTTCATTGATTTGGTTTTTCCTTCAGTTTTTCTGTTTTTCACTGATTTCTACTCTAATCTTTATAATTTTCTTCTACTTTTGCACTCTACCTAGTACAATATGTTTTTGCTTTTTGTTTTGTTTTGTGTTTATTTTTTTAAGGTGGAAGCATAGGTTATTGAGACTTCCTTTCTAATAGAGTTTGAAGTGACAGATTTCCTTCTAACCTCTGCTTTGGCTATACCCCTAAATTATGATAGTGCTGTGTTTACATTTATTGATCAGCCTAAAATACTTTGTAGTTTTCTTTTTGAGATCTCTTGTTTGAACCATGGATTATTTGTAAGTGTTAAGTATTTGGGGATTTCCCAAATGTCTTTCTCTTTGTGATTTCTGATTTATTCCATTGTAATTATACAATTATGATTTTATTCATTCAGTCATATGTTGAATGATTTCATATCTTTTAAATTTATTAAGACTAGTCTTTTTAGTGTTACCATTTTAATTCCTATTGATTTTCAGCCACTTTAAGTATTTGCTTTAGGGATTAAAATATACATTTAAATTTATCATAATTTACTTCATGGTAATACCTTAATTCTGATAAAGCATAGTAACTTTGCTCCAGCACAGTTCTATTTCCTCTTCTTCCTTCTTGCTGTTATTGGCATATATATTCATTATATGTTACAAATTTGTGCAACATACTTGTAACTGTATGTGTTACGTGTGCATGTATATGGTATAATACTGCATTATGCCAGGAATTGCAGACTTTCATGTCACAAAATCGTATTTTGAATTTTTTCCCCAGCCATTTGATAATATACAAACTATTCTTAGTTCACAGGCTATGCAAAAATGGGTGAGATGATGTGGCCTGTCGGCTATAGTTTCCTTAGCCCTGCTTTAGGTAATCTTTTAAAAATATAAAGAAAGAAAAGAAATAAAGTACTTATCCTATCTTTTAAAATACATATTTCCCATTTCCAGGGCTCTTTTTCTCTTCTCATGGAATCATGTTTCTATTTGATATCATTTTATTTTAGTTTGAAATACATTAAATGGTTATTCTAAAGCATGTTTCCTAGTAATGAATTCTCTCAGTATGTGTTTATCTGGGAATATTTTAGTTTTGCCTTCACCTTTTGAAGGATAATTTTGCTAGATATAGAATTCTTAGTTGATAAGATTTTTTCCCTTATAGTGTTTTAAACATGTCCTCCCACTGGTTTGTGGCTTCCATTGTTTTTCAGGAGAAGTCAGCCATTTATGATATTTTGTACTTCTAGATGTTTTGTGTCTTTTTTTCCCCCTTGCTTTTTCTTCCCTCTCTTACTGCTTTCATGATTTTCTCTTTGTCTTTGGTTTTCAGCAGTTTCAGTATAATGTGTCTGGGTGTGGATCTCTTTGTTTATCTTACTTTGGATTTATTAATTTTGAAAATTGTAGATTAATGTTTTTCATCAAATTGGGGGGTTTGGCTGTATGTGTTTACTTTTTCTGCCCCCCTTTTTTCTCTTTCCTCTTTTTTGGGAGGAAATTCCTATTATATATATGTTTGTATTCCTTGACGTCTCCTAGGTATTTGAGACTTTGTTTATTTTTCCTCAATCTTTTTTCTCTCATTTTCTAGATATTGTAAGATAGAAATTATACAGTCTTCAATTTGACTGGTTCTTTTTTATGCCATTTTTAATCTGCCATTTTGCCCATCTAGTAAATTTTTCATTTTGATTATTACACTTTCCGACTCAGAAATTTCCTTTCAGGAGCACCTGAGTTAAGCTCAGTCAGTTAAGCCTCTGCCTTTGGCTCGAGTCATGAACCCAGGGTCCTGGGATTGGGCCCCACATTGGGCTCCTTGCTCAGTGAGGAATCTGCTTCTCCCATTCCCTCTGCCTGTCACTGTGCCTACTTGTGCTCTGACTTTCTGTCAAAGAAATAAAAATCTTAAAAAAAAAAATTCCTTTTAGTACCTTCCTCATAGTTTCTCTCTATTGAGATTCCACGTTTATTAAATCATTGTTGTCATGTTTTCCTATGTTATCTTTTCGTTCTTTTTTTAAAAATTTTTTTAAATATTTATTTTAATTGCTTTAAAGTTGTTTTCTAAACCTAGCATCCAGACTATCAGAGTCCACTTTTATTGACTGATTTTATTCCTGAGTATGGCTCACATTTTTCAGTGTTTTTGCATGTCTGAATTTTTTGTTGAAAAACAGACATTTTAGATAATGTATCATCTGGATTCTGATTTTTTTTTTTTTTTTAAGATTTGTAATGACTGCTGGGTTATTTTTGTTGTTTTGTGTATGTATTTGTTTTATAAATGCCTGGAATTCTCTGAAAGCTGTTTTCTCAATAGCATATAGCCTCTGATGTCCTGGCTTCACTCTTCTCATTTTTGTTTTATAGTATGACTTCTAGGGTTTGTTATGCTCAAGCCTGTTGGTCTCCACTTCTGCTGTTGGATCTCACATGTGGAAGCAAGAAGGGCATAGAATTCAGTGTTTTGGCAGTTTTCCTGTGAGCGTGCATCCCAGTTTTTCCAGGCCTCCGTGATTCCCTCAATAGTCCTTCTGTTCTCTCTGTATTTTATGATTTTCCTGTTAAAATTCTGGCTGGTTCTGAGATCTGATACCTAGTGAAACTGGGCTCTCAGGCCAGTGGAGATGGAGGCTTTCTTATTGATCCTTTTATTGGCAGTGTCCTTGGCATGCATTTTTTTGTTCCCTTTTCTGTATCAGTCAGCTTCCCCTGGAGGCATGGTCTCATCCTAGTAGAACTGTCCTCCAGCTTAGATAGAAACATATCCAGGCAAGAACACCATAGGCACTCACTGTCTATAGGCAGTTTTTCCATAAATAAATTCTTCTCAATTTGTTGTTTGCCTTTTATTTTCAGGTCCCTGGGATTGTCTTTTATAAAATTTTGTAAGGTTTTATAGCTGCTTTGAAAGAGGATTTGCTAACCTCTTCTCTCCACCATAACCTAGGTCCTGTCCATCATTAATTCTTTTGTAAGCTGACATGTCCCAAAGAAGACTCTAATGCTAAATGTTTGATGAATATTTCAAATGGTATTTTTTTTCATGAAAGACACAGAGAAAGGCAGAGATGCAGGCAGAGAGAGAAGCAGGCTCTAGGCAGGGAGCCCAATGTGGGACCCGGTCCTGAGACCATGGATCACGCCCTGAGCCAGGAGCAGGTGCTCAACCGCTGAGCCACCCAGGTGTCCCTCAAGTGGCATTTTTAAGAAAGATTTTTTCTATTTGCTTGAGAGAAAGAGAACATGCACACAAGCAGGAAGCGGGGCAAAGAGGCAGAGGGAGAAGTAGACTCTGCCTACAGGGAGCCTGATCCGGGACCTGATCCCAGGACCCCAGGATTATGACCTAAGCTGAAAGCAGACACTTAACCAACTGAGCCACCCAGGTGCCCCTCAAATGGCATTTTAAATGTATGTGTATAAGGGGAGTAAAAAAGCTCAGTCTGGCAATGAAAATTTACCCAGAACTGAGAGGGCAAAATGAATTGGTCAAGCAGAAGTATCCTCTTGGGCTTTCCATCACAGGTGAAGTCTTCTGTGGGAGACAAGGTGGGAGGAAAGGTGTGTACAGTCTTAGATCCTTGTCTTTGAGTCAGTTCTTTCTGCCTTTCTGTTTTTCATTAGCAGTTAAACATTTTAGTCTCACTGGTCCTGTGTGGGTGTGTTGTGACTTATGACCTTGTCTGTGGTATGTCAGTTGGGAATAATCACTGTGTGTTTTGTGCTCACTTGACCTCCAGGTGCAGAAGGACTCAGGGTGGAGTTTGACCGGCAGTGCTCTACAGAGAGGCGCCACGACCCTCTCACGGTCATGGATGGTGTCAACAGGATTGTCTCTGTGCGGTCAGGTGTGAAGGGAGGTTGAACAGGATGCTGCTTGCCTTCATAAAACAGAACTGTTAATTTACTAAACAAAATGCTACTGCCTCACTCTTAATGTGACACTTAAGGAAGGGACTGTAAGCTATTTTGCTGCACAATACAGTAGGTTTTATCTATCTCTTCCTAGTACTTTCAAAATATATAATTATGCTAGTGGTTTGTGTACCTCATCAATGATGGGTGGGATTACAGGGTAACTGTTGGGTTCTTGGGACACAGGTTGTCTGGGAAGCTCAGTTTCACCCAGAGAGGGATGGTACTGTAAGATACGTGGGAGTACCAGGCTTTTGCAAGGTAAAGGTTGATGAATGAAAAAGGTCCCTAAAAGGACTTAATTTATAGTTGATTCATTGAGGGCTGGGCTCAGGTTTTTGTAAAACTGCACCCCAGTGAGAAAAGCTGGGGCTCTTTCTCCAGTTTCCTGGGTAACTGCCATTATATAAGACCTTCCCCTGGAAACCTCTCTGCAGCACACACCCTCTGAGTGTGTGTGCTGGCTGACTCTGCAGTCCTCTCACAGTGTGTTGTACTTGTGTGTGAGTGTTTCCATCAGGGCAGTGCTTAGCTATCCTCGGTTTCCCTAGTACTTGGTATAGTGTGTATGGAAGGACAATATGTATTTTAAATGTTATTCACTAGGAGTAGTGTGAACTCAAATTTGGGAGAACTTGGGTTGGAGGAGCCATCTGTTCTTCAGATACTGTGTGAATAATTTTGCTTTGTATCCAAAGAAGTTTGTGTTGATCACAGCAATGGAGTGAACCCAACCCCAGGGCATACTTTTCTCTACTAGGCCGAGAATGGTCCGACTGGTCCAGTGAGCTACGCATACCAGGGGATGAGTTGAAGTGGAAGTTCATCAGTGATGGGTCTGTGAATGGGTGGGGCTGGCGCTTCACAGTCTATCCCATCATGCCAGCTGCAGGTAAGTGAGGGAGCTCCCACCATTCAAGTCTTGATGACTTAAGCAAGGTAGACATACAAACCATTTTCATTTAGTACTTTGTAGTCGGCCTTCTCCTGTTGTGTTGGGAGCCAGCCCTACCCAAGGCCCCACTGCAGTGATGATCAGAACTGCCAAAGAGCCACCTCAGCAGTCCCTTTGTTAGGATGTTAGCAGTGCATAATCTAAAGGGAAAGGAGTTATTGCTGGTTGCACTTCTTAAGCTGTTTAATTTTCAGATAAAATGTCAATGTACAGAGTGTAGTTATGTGACATAGATAGTGACAGTACCATAGGCAGCCCTCTAACCATGGCATGAGGTCCACTCGGTCAAATTTGTGCAGGTCTCCTTGTGGGGTAGCCCTCATGCTGTCCAACATGGGAACATTTACAGTGCTCATTTCTCAGGCCCTAAAGACCTCCTTTCCGATCGCTGCGTCCTCTCCTGTCCATCCATGGACTTGGTGACATGTCTGTTAGACTTTCGGCTCAATCTCACCTCAAACAGAAGCATTGTTCCTCGCCTTGCAGCGTCGCTGGCAGCCTGTGCACAGCTGAGTGCCTTAGGTAAATAGCACCTTTATTATCATGTCTGTTGTACTTGGGAAAAATGGTCAAGCTTCTGTTATTTTCTGTCTGCTCATTTCAGCTGCCAGTCACAGAATGTGGGCCCTTCAAAGACTGAGAAAGCTGCTTACAACCGAATTTGGACAATCAATTAACATAAACAGGCTACTTGGAGATAATGATGGGGAAGCAAGAGCTTTGGTATGGAACATTAAATTACAGTTTATAGATGTTTGGCTTTTGGGATAAAATGTTGCTTGAATAATTTAATCTTTTAAATCAATGAGAAGAGTTTGGAAATTCTACATAAGAATAAGGCCACTTTTGTCTCATCTAGACTCCTTTATGTTGCTCCATATACTGAGTGCAGGTTGGCCTGTGATTTTTGGAAACAGATGTGTCAATGGCTTTGAGCATAAGATTGTGTCTGTTGACTTCTCAAGGAGTCTGGTTCACAACATCCCCTTTATTTTGCTCTATGAGGTACTTACTATTAAAAGGATACTTGATCTTCACCATCTTAAGAGATGGAGCTTTGTAGGCCAGAAAGGGACCAGTTCTCTGTGAGTGGCTAATACTGAAATCAAGACCAAGCATCCTGAGGTGAATTTTCAAGCTCTTGTTATTAAACATATTTGAAAATATCAATACACATTTTTTAGAGAAAATAGTACCAACATAACAAAACATTTGACTCACACAAAACACCTCCTCTACACTTTGGATTGCTTTACCATAATGTATTTTTGTTGTTTTCTTAGAGTTTTACAGGTAGTGCTCTTGCTGCTTTGGTAAAAGGCCTTCCAGAAGCTTTACAAAGGCAGTTTGAATATGAAGATCCTATTGTAAGAGGTGGCAAGCAGCTGCTCCACAGTCCATTCTTTAAGGTAATGCTTATCTTAATATGATGAGAGAGCTGGTTGGCTAGGAGAGCCCAGAGAGTGGTCATGTGTAGTGCATAACTTTTCAGGTCTCCTTGAGAACAGGTGTGTATTGCTGATGTTAAATATGAAAAATGTCCATAAATGTCTATGTGACCTAATCCCTTAATACTTTAACCAAGTATTAGTGTACTATGAGATTCTTGACTTAGGCAGCAAGTATTGTAGTGGTTGTCAGATCTGAGGTCCTGTGTGTCAGGGGCATAACTAGGGGCTAAGTAGGAATAATCCACATCATTGGTGATAGTAAAATACTTGCTTGGGACATGGCCTGGAGGAAGGAGATCTTGAATGAAGACTCACAGAAACCCTGTAATGTGTCTGTCCTTAGTATGCAATGTTGGTTAAGTAGAACGTTAGCTGTATTTCTGAGCTTCCTTGTGGTGTTAATTTTTGGTTGCGCAGGTCCTAGTAGCTCTTGCTTGTGACCTGGAACTAGACACTCTCCCCTGCTGTGCTGAGACGCACAAGTGGGCTTGGTTCCGAAGGTATTGCATGGCGTCCCGTGTTGCTGTGGCCCTGGACAAAAGAACACCATTACCACGACTTTTTCTTGATGAGGTATTGATGTTATTTTGAAATCACTTTTGGAATGTAAAAACATTTTCCTTACTCAGCTGTGGTATAAAAAAGATAGCAATATTATGAGACACAGTAACATTCTCTTACAAAGTAATAAGTAAAGAAAGGACACAGGTGAAAATGAATACATTGTGAATTTTAATAATTAATATAATGTATTTAATAATATAGTAAAGATATAATGGTATTATAAAGATATAATAGACATTCTCAAATATCTTACATGTGATATAATCATACTGGTTTTGGTTATTAACTATAAGATCACAATGTCAATGATGGCATTCCCTCAGGTTATTGGATGGGGATTACTCCTGTGTCCTCACCTTAATATTATTTGTTTTATTCTTGAGAGATGAGTGTTTGATTGATAATCTCATAATAATGTTGTCTAGGTGGCTAAGAAAATTCGTGAGTTAATGGCAGACAGCGAACACATGGATGTTCTCCATGAGAGCCACGACATTTTTAAAAGAGAGCAAGATGAACAACTTGTGCAGTGGATGAACAGGTTATTATATCAGAACCAAGAGTAATATTAAGTACTGGAGAAAGGTGTTTCATGTGCAATTTTTTCCCATGTCAATTGTTTACTGTTTGTTGTAGGCGACCAGATGACTGGACTCTCTCTGCTGGTGGCAGTGGAACAATTTATGGATGGGGGCATAATCACAGGGGGCAGCTTGGTGGCATTGAAGGTGCAAAAGTTAAAGTTCCCACTCCCTGTGAAGCCCTTGCAACTCTCAGACCTGTGCAGTTAATTGGAGGAGAACAGACTCTCTTTGCAGTGACAGCTGATGGAAAGGTAAGTATGTGTTTTCTGTGGCATACTGTGTTAAAACTAAGCTACAGCTATGGCTAGAGTGCACAGTATATGTAAGGGTTCTATATTGAAACATTATCTCAAAGTTAATAGTACTTATGTATGGTGTGCTGGAGGCAGTTATTCTATAAATATTTCTGTATGATCTTCAGTGTGTTCTATAACTTTATAGTTTTTTATTTTGAAATCCAACATACAGGGTAGCCCCTGTGGCACAGCAGTTTAGCGCTGCCTGCAGCCTGGGGTGTGATCCTGGAGACCCAGGATCGAGTCCCATGTCAGGCTTCCTGTATGGAGCCTGCTTCTCCCTCTGCCTGTGTCTCTGCCCCTTTCTCTCTGTCTATGAATAAATAAAATCTTAAAAAAAAAAAAAATACAACATGCATAAAAAGTATACTGTTTGTATATTGATAATAGCTTAGAGTAATCCTTCTTTGTTTGCTATTACAGTGCTCTTTTAAAAATTAATTGCTGCTAGTATGATGAAGTGGTTGATATTTATAGATTGATTTTATGTCTGGTGACCTTATTCTACTCTTTCCTTTGTATATCTCAGGATTTCTTGTATCTTCCTTATAGAGAGTCATAATCTATAAATGAATTTTGTTCCTTTTCAGTTCACTTCTCTTTTATTGTTTTTTTTCCTTTTGTGTGAAGAAAGGAAGCTCATTGTGCTGGGTAGAAGTTATGGTATAATATTGGACAGGGGTGGTGGTTGTGGGCTTGTCTCATCTTAATCCAGGCTGCAAAGCAAACACTGATCAAACATTTTACACGCTTACTGTGAGGTTTGGGTAGACGCTCTTTATGAGATTAAATTCCTGTGGATGTTCTCTCCTTTGGTGGATTAATATTGTGAAATAGAGTAATTGGTTTTCTTATATTAAACCCCCTTGCATTCTTTGGAGAAACTCAGCTTGGTCAGGATATGTTTTATTTTTTGGTTTGTGTTTGTGAATATTTTATTTGGGATTTTTAGGAGCCTGCTTCTCCCTCTGCCTATGTCTCTGCCTCTATGTGTGTGTATGTGTGTGCGTAAATAAATAAATACATACATACTTACATACATACATACATACATACATACCAGTATGGAACAACATTTAATTTTTTTTTAAAGATTTATATATTTATTTATGATAGACATAGAGAGAGAGAGAGAGAGAGGCAGAGACACAGGAGGAGGGAGAAGCAGGCTCCATGCCAGGAGCCCAATGTGGGACTCGATCCTGGGACTCCAAGATCGTGCCCTGGGCCAAAGGCAGGCGCTAAACCGCTGAGCCACCCAGGGATTCCCCAACATTTAAATTTTTATAGGAGAGATATTTGATATACATTTGGAAAGGCAGTCTGATTTTTTTTTTTTAGATAATGATAAAGCTTGTGTCCTGAAATAATTACCCACTTAGAGTGAAAGTAGAGTAGTGTATTCTACTGTGTGATTTATATGCTGCCTTGCTGAAATGTTAAATATATTTATTTTTCCTATGAGTGTTTTTTATCAAGGATTTGTTCCAGGGAAAAGATCTTTTAGAAATATATTTTTGTGAATTTAGGATTTTTAATACTCTATTTCTTTCATTTTTAGAGTTTTGATAAGTGTACAAAAATTAAACACTCCTGTGATTTTTAATTTTTATTTTCCTCTGTGGTAAACATGTCTAGAGCATTGATTGAACTTGTTAATTACTGAAATATAGGGATACTTGGATAAAAACCTGATATTTACATTTTTCTTGTCTTAGCTGTATGCCACTGGATATGGTGCAGGTGGCAGACTAGGAATTGGAGGGACAGAGTCGGTATCTACTCCAACATTACTTGAATCCATTCAGCATGTGTTTATTAAGAAAGTAGCTGTGAACTCAGGAGGAAAACACTGTCTTGCCCTCTCTTCAGAAGGAGAAGTTTACTCTTGGGGTGAAGCAGAAGATGGGAAGTTGGGACATGGCAACAGAAGGTATTATGAGAAAACATCATTTTTGGTGTTATGCTTTCTTTTTCTTGTTTTTATTCTTGTATAACATATTGGCAGCTTATTTTTCAGAACAACATTTATAATAATTTACTCAAGTTAAATGCCAATGACTCGTTTGACAGAAATAAGTTCATGTTCCAATGTATGGGCTTGCCTACATGACCCTTCTATTTGAGGGGAAAATGAATTCTGATTTTTTGATTTTTAAGTACTAAGGATGTTGAGCTTTTCTTAGTCCTTCTCCCCAAGTTCCCTTCCTCTGATCCTGAGTAACTCACTGAATCACAGTTGGTATTTTGGTAGCATATGTGAAACTAAAGCTGTAAATACAGAGGAAATAGAAGGGGACACACAAATGAAAGTATTTTTTTAAACAAAACAACCAAACCCTCTAGCTTTTAAAAATTAATGGGAACTACCTGCCCAGTTGGCATAACAAGGACCTTCATATATGAAATAACTTAAAGCACCAGACTAAATATATGAAACAGCAGCCCTAAAGGCATTGAATAAGAGGCAGTAAAGTTACATATGGGGATCTGCAGAGGTGAATACTGACAGTCACGGTGTGTGAAGAGAATAACTGAGAGGCTAAGGAACAAACCACCCAAAAGGATTAGAAGGAATGGTCTGCAGAGCTCTCACAAAGGGCAGATGATAGAGGTTGCTTCCAAAACCTCATCATTCCCAGGGCATTGGGTAGAGGACTAAGAATGATGTTGTACAAAAGTTGGGGGGCAGGGAATTAAACATAGACTGTGTTGCTCTGATCCAACCAACAAAGCTTAAAAGCAAGGCCTGAACAGATTATACTGTTTATAAGGAACCATAACCTCAAGAATATCTTTATGAATACAAACATACCAAGCATCAGTAAGATAAACTTCACAGTGTTCTACTCCAATCAGAAATGATCAGGAATATGCATCTCTTCAATAGTGTTGGGGAAATTGGATATTCAAATGCAAATAATGATTGGATCCCTGACTTACACCGCTTACAAAATTAACTCAAAATGGATTAAAAACTTAAATGTAAATATAAGACCTGAAATTGTAAAACTGCTGGAAGAAAACATCAAGAAGAACCTCCTTGACATTGGTATTTGCAATGGATTTTTGGATATGACACTAAAAGCACAAGCACCAAAAGCAAAAATAAACAAGTGGGACTGGATCAAACTAAAAAGCATCTGTATAATAAAAGAAACAATCAACAAAATGAAAAGTCAATCTTTAGAATTAAAGAGAAGATATTTGCAAACCATGTAACTGGTAAGGGATTAATGTAGAAAATGTATAAGGAACTCATACAACTTAATAGCCAAAAAATAAAACACAACCCAATTAACAAATGGGCAAAGGACCCGAATAGACATTTTTTCCAAAGAAAACATACAGATGACCCATAGGTATATGAAAAGTTTGTCAACATCACTAATTATCAGGAAAATGCAAATCAGAACACAGTGAGATATTACTTCACACCTGTTAGAATGGCTATTATTGAAAAGACAAATAGGAAGTGCTGATGAGGATGTGGAGAAAAAGGAAACTTTGTACCCTGTGGGTAGGAATGTTAAGTATAGAGTAGCCACTATAGAAAAACATAGGAAAAGGTAAAGAAACAAAACAAAAAAAACTACCGTATTATCTGCTGATCCATTTTCTGGGTATATATCTGAAGGATATAAAATCCTTGTCTTGAAAGGATCTGCACTTCCATGTTCAGTGTGAATTGTTTATAATAGCCAAAACATGGAAATAGGTGTTCAGCAGATGAATGAATAAAGAAAATGTGGGGTGGAGAGTGTGTGTGTGGAATATTATTTAACCATAAAGAAGGAAATCGTGGTATTTGTGACAATTTTTTTTTAAATTTTATTTATTTATGATAGTCACACAGAGAGAGAGAGAGAGGCAGAGACACAGGCAGAGGGAGAAGCAGGCTCCATGCACCAGGAGCCCGACGTGGGATTCGATCCTGGGTCTCCAGGATCACGCCCTGGGCCAAAGGCAGGCGCCAAACCGCTGCGCCACCCAGGGATCCCTATTTGTGACAATTTGAATGAACTTCGAGGACATTATGCTAAGTGAAATGAGTCAGAAAGACAAAGCACTATGATCTCACTTATATGTGAAGTTGAACTCATAGAGTATATTGGTAGTTGTCAGGGGTTTGGAGTTGGAAGATTGGGAGATGTTGACAGAGTATACTAACTTCCAGTTATAAGATGAAAAATAAGAATTCTGGGGATTTAATGTACAACATAGTGACCATAGTTAACAATACATTTTATTGTGTCCTTGTAAGTTGGTAAGATAGAGTAGATTTTAAATGTTCTCACCATACAAAAGAGTTATTATGTGAGGTGAAGGATGTATTAACTAAACCCTATTGTTGTAATCATTTTGCAATGTATACATGTATCAAATCATATCTTATACCTCAAATTTATATAATTTTATATGTCAGTTATATCAAAGCTATAAAAATTTTATCAGGCATGCAAAAGAGCAGGAAAATATAGCCCATATAAGGAGAAAAAAATCAGTCAATTAAAACTGACCCAGAAGTGACATTACTGATAGAATTACTAGGTAAGAATATTAAAAACAGTATTTTAACCACATGCCTCTATCCTTAAGAAACTTGAGGAAAAACTTCCAACATGTTAGAGACTGAAAGATATTTAAATGCTTTAAACAAAATCCTAATGATGAAAAAAAATGTCTGAGGTGAAAAGTACAGCACATGTGTTTAATATAGATTGAATATTGCAGAAGAAAAGATTAATGAACTTGGTGACATAACAATAGAAACTGAAACACAGAAATGAAACACTCATACATAAAATGAACATAGCGTCAGTGAGTTGTGGATACACAGCGTCAAGTGGCCTATTATATAAATAATGTGGAGTCACCAGAGGAGGATGGGAGGATTTTGTGAAATAATGACTGAAGAAATGTCTAAATTTGATGAAAACTACAAATTCAAGAAGATAAAGAACTTCAAGAATAAGGAACATGAAGAAAACTTACCAAGGCACCTCATAATCAGATTGCTCAAGACCTTTGATAAAGAGGAAAAAATCATAAAAGCAGCTAGAGGGAAAATATATGTTACAGAAAAAATGGTAAAGGATGATAGCAAATTTCTTACAGAAAACAATGCAATCTAGAAGACAGTAGAGGACTGAAAGTCAAAAGAACTGTCAACCTAGACTTGTTACTCTGTGAAAATATTTTTTCAAGAATGAAGTTGATTTATTCAGACATACAAAAATTGAAAGAATTCAACACCTGCAGATCTGTACAACAAAAACGTTAAAGGAATTACTTCACACAGAAAGAAAATTGTATCAGATGGAATCAGGGTTCTATAGAATGAATGAGGAAATTGCTACATGAATTAGTATCATGACTTTCTCCTTACTGTATAAATACCTTCGAGAGATAATTGAATATGAGATAAATGGAGACACATAGAAGTAAATTATATAGCAGTAATATAGAGGAACACAGCAGCAACACAGAGGTTTGTGGGGTAGGAAATAGAAATATGCTATTGTGATGTTCTTATACTATACATGATAAAGTACATGCCTTCAGACTAAACTGTAATGTATTATACACACCCTAAAATAAATACTAATATAATCTAACAAAAAGCTTTACCTGATATACCAACAAAGAAATTAAAGTGAAATCATAAAACATAATACTCTTAAAAAAGAAAAAATAGAGTGAGCAGATAGGACAAATAGGAAAAGATAATAGCAAGATGTAGATATAAATCAAAATATATTAACAATCACATCAAATGTAAGTGATTTAAACAGTCCAATTACAAGGCTGAGGTTGTCAGAATGGGTATAAAAGCAAGCTCAAACATGCTGCCTGAACTAATTTAATTAGACACATCAATAGATTAAAAGTAATAAGACAGGGATGCCTGGGTGGCTCAGCGGTTAAGCGTCTGCCTTCAGTCTAGGGCGTGATCCTGGAGGCCCGGGATCGAGTCCTGCATTGGGCTCTCTGCATGGAGCCTGCTTCTCCTTCTGCCTGTGTCTCTGCCTCTCTCTTTCTGTGTCTCTCATGAATAAATAAAATCTTAAAAAAAAAAAAAAGTAAAAAGACAAAGATATATACCATGCTTAACACTAATCAAAAGAAAGCCGGTATGCTTGTATTAATATCATACAAAGTAGATTTCAGAGCAAAGAATATTGAGAGAGAATAAAAGGGGTCAGTTAGTATTGATGAAGTGATCAGTCATCAAGGAGACATAATAATCCTAAATGTTTACACAACCAATGATAGACCTTTTAAATACATGAAATTAAGCAAAATGATAGAGTTATGGGGAGAAATAGACAAATCCACAGTAACATTGGAAATTTTCATACTCTTCCCTCAATAACTGATCGAACAAGTAGCTAGAAAATCTTTCAGAAGACTTCAACAACTATCAAGCAGCTTGATCTAACCACCATTTATAGAACACTTGATTTAGCAAAAGCACTTTCTTTTTTAACTCCATATGGAATAACTGCCAATATAGACCATAATTTGGGCCAGAAAACAAATCACATACATCAAGAGTACTCAAGTCAGGGCAGCCCGGGTGGCTCAGCGGTTTAGCGCCACCTTCAACCCAGGGCGTGATCCTGGAGACATGGGATCGAGTCCCACGTCGGGCTCCCTGCATGGAGCCTGCTTCTCCCTCTGCCTGTGTCTCTGCCTCTCTCTCGGTGTCTCTCATGAATAAATAAATAAAATCTTTAATAAAAAAAAAAAAAAGAAAGAGTGGGGATCCCTGAGTGGCTCAGCAGTTTAGCACCCCCTTCAGCCCAGGGCATGATCCTGGAGTCCCGGGATTGAGTCCCACATTGGGCTCCCTGCATGGAGCCTTCTTCTCTCTTTGCCTGTGCCTCTGCCTCTCTCTCTCTCTGTCTCTCATGAATAAATAAATAAAAATCTTTAAAAAGAATTAAATAAAAAAGAGTACTCAAGTCATATAAAATCATAAAAGTATATTCTCTGACCCTAATGGAATTAATTAAAAACCAGTAACAATAAAATCTGTGGGACAGTCCTCTAAATACTTGGAAAGTAAATAAAACAGTTTAAAATAACTGGTCAAAGAAGGAATCAGAAGTAAATTAGAAATGACTTTGACCTTAGTGAAAATGTAAACCGAATATAAAAATTCATTTGAGCCAGCAAAAGGCAGTACTTAGAAGGAGATTTATAGCATGAATGCCTGTTTTAAAAATTTGCAAAAGAAACATGGTCTTTAAATAATGACTTCAGTTTCTACCTTAAGACTAGAATAAGGGGCACGTGGGTGGCTCAGTCAGTTAAGCATCTGCCTTGGGCTCAGGTCATGATCTCAAGGTCCTGGGATTGAGCCCCTGTATCAGGCCTCCCTGCTTAGCAGGGGAGCCTGCTTCCTCCTTTCTCTCTGCCTCTCCCCTCTGCTTGTGCGCTCATTCTCTCTCTCTCCCTCTCTCTCTCAAATAAATAAATAAAATCTTAAAAAAAAAGAAACTAAAATAAGGACAAATGCAACCTAGAATTAGAAGAATAAAGGAAATAAGGAAGATCAGAATGAAAATCAATGAAAAAGAAAATAGAACAGTAGAGAAAAATCAAAAGAAAAGTTAGTTTTTTGAGAAAGCATAATCTGTAAAACCACCCTTTAGATTGGTTGAGAAAAAAAGATTATACAAATTATAGCAATATCAGGAATAAAGGAATTTTATCACTACAGAATGTACAGTTAATGAACAGTGAGGTATAATGAACATCTTTATGCCAACAAATGCAACTTTTTAGATGAAATGGATAAATCCCTCAAAGGACACACTTTTTAAAGCTCACTCAAGAATAAACAGATGACTCAAATAACTGTTATTTAAGAAATTAAATTTCCCACAAATAAGTCTCCAGAAACTGGTGATATGATTTCTACCACATGTGTTAAGTAACAGATAATACCAATTTTTAACAAACTATTTTTAGAAAATTGAGGAGGGAATTCTCCCCAGCTCTCTTTTGTGGACCAGTCTTATATCAAAACCAGACTTAGACATTAGTAGGGAAATACAGACCAATATCCTTCATGAAGATAGATGTAAAAAATTCTTAACATTTTAGAAAATCAAATCTGACAATATGTGAAAGGATAATACACCATGACCAAGTGAGTTTTATGTCAGAAGTTGCATAATGGTTCTTAAACATTGGAAAATGAACCAAGTGCAAAGGGAAAAATCATGCAATCATCTCTCTAGATGAAGAGGGGGGATAAAAGCACTTGACAAACTTCAATATCTGTTTATGATAAACAACTTTCACCAATCTAGGAATAAAAGAGAACTTCTGTAACATCCTAAAGGGCATCTCATCATAGAGCTAACACAATACTTAATAGTGACAGACTGAACTTCTTCTAACTTCAGGAACAAGACAAGGACATCTCCTGTCAAGATTGAACATTGTACTCCGAGACAAGCAAGTGCAGTACAGCAGTATAAAGAGATAAAAGGCGTTCAGAATGGGAAGAGAATTAATGCTATATTACATGTATTTTATATAGAAAATCTTTGGTATCAACAAAAAGGCTACTAGAATTTATAAGTAAGACTAGCAGGGTTGCAGGATAGATCAATAAATGAAAGGCAATTGTGTGTCTTTATACATATGCAAATGTAATCAGAAATTGAAGTTTAAAAATATTATTTATATTACCCTCCCCTCAAAATTGATAGTAAGAAGTAAGGAACAGATTTGACCAAAAAAAAAAAAAAAAAAAGCTTGGATAACTTATAGGCAGAAAACTATAAAATATTGGTGGGAGAAATTTTAAAAGACCTAAAATGGTAGAGGAGACGGTACTGTGTCCATGGATTAGAAGACTCAATATTATTGATTTGTCAGTTTTCCTCCACATAACGTATAGGTTCTACCTCTTCCCAGTCAAAATGTCTGTAGAGATTAACAAGCTGATTGTAAAATTCATATGGAAGTACAGAGTACATAGAATAATCAAGACAACTTTGAAAATAATGAGCAAAGTTGGAGGACTGACAGTACTTCAATCCTCCTTTTAAAGCTACAGCAATAAAGCCAGTGTAATGTTGTTGTAAAGAGTAAGATCAGTGGAATAGAATAGAGTCTAAAAATGTACCACAGGGCAGCCCGGGTGGCTCAGCGGTTTAGCGCCGCCTTCAGCCCAGGGCGTGATCCCGGAGACCCGGGATCGAGTCCCACGTCAGGCTCCCTGCATGGAGCCTGCTTCTCTCTCTGCCTGTGTCTCTGTCTCTCTCTCCTCTCTGTTTCTCATGACTAAATAAATAAAATCTTTAAAAAAAATATTAAAAAAAAAGTACCACAAATTCTCAATAATGATTGTGGGGAAAAAAGAAGCTTGATTTCTCCCTTATAACTTCCAAAGCACAGTTTACAAAAATACAGACGATTTATTGGAGAACAGAGCCTTTTCAACAAATGGTCTTGAAAAATTGGATTACCATATAGTTAGCAATGAACTTCTTGCACCATAAAGAATGAACTCAAAATGACTCGTAGTCATAAATGTAAAACCTAAATCTAAAAACTTCTAGAAGAAAACATGAGAGAAAACCTTTGTGACTTAGGTCAGTTAAGGATTTTTAGATAGAACTCCAAAAACACGATCCAGTAAAGAAAAATAAGATAATTCGGACTTCATAAAAATGTGAACTTCAGGCGTTTGAAAGACACATTGAAAAGACATGCTACAGATTGGGAAAGCACTATTTGTAATCCTACATCTGGCTGAGATCTTATATTCAAGGTTATTATAAAGAACTTTGAAAACTCAAAACAAGTTTGTTATCAGTGCTTGCTACATTGTAGGCTAGTTGACATTCATAAAATAAAACTCCTTAAATGAAATGTTGATTTATAGTAAGGATGGGCAACATGTTTGGGTAAAGAGCCAGGTGCAACAAATATTTTAGGCCAGCCACATACAATCTTTGTTGTCTATGCTTCTTTCAGTATTTGTTTTTGTTTTTTAACAACCCTTTAAAAAGGTAAAATTCATTCAAAGCTATTCGGCCTTTCAAAAACAAGCTATGGGCCAGACTTGGCCCACATTTGGGCACTAGTCTCCTGGCATCTGATTTAGACTGAAAGTCTCTGCTTTCTAATGTTAGGGTGGCTGGTATAAAAGAAGACATTTAGGAAATTATGAAATTTTGAGTTCAGGTCTGAATGATTCTTTTTAATTAACAATTGATTTGAGAGGTGTACATTGAACAAATGAACAGCAAATAAAAAGCCTAGCATTTAATACTTTTAAAATATTTAAGAATAAAACTATTTTAGTTCTTTGGTGACCTTTTTTTGCAGTCCATGTGACCGCCCTCGAGTCATTGAGTCTCTGAGAGGAATTGAAGTGGTTGATGTTGCTGCCGGTGGAGCCCACAGTGCATGCGTCACTGCAGCAGGGGACCTCTATACTTGGGGCAAAGGCCGGTATGGCCGCCTCGGACACAGCGACAGTGAGGACCAGTTAAAGCCAAAGCTGGTGAGAAGGCACCTTGAGAAGATGCTCAGAGGCCTGGGGCAGTTCCTCATGCCCTCCCTGGTGAAAGTGGTGGGGGAGGCTGCTTGCCATTGTCATTATGTCATTATGATTTTTATAAGTCAGAAGTATTTTCTCTTATTTCCTTTTAGTTTTAGAGTTGATGTCCTTAGCCTCATTACTTTACAAATAGGTTTGTATTCAGTGGGTCATTTAAACAGGAGAGTATTTGAAATATCCTTTTATTTATACTTTATTTATATTATATATATATATATGTATGTTTATACTAATACAACTTGTCATCTAGTTAACTGCTTTGGCTTCTAGAAGGCCCACTGTATTTTGGGTGAGGCAGTGAATAAGACTTTTGGTGTGGTAAGGCTGACTCACTGGGGATGCTGATGCCTGCCTCCTACAGTTTAGATTTATTTGGTTCAAACAGATGAATGTGTTTGCTGTCTTATCTTAGAGTATTATTAAATTTGCACACTGTTTGTAAAGGCTTAAAACAGGCCTCCCACACACAAAGAGTGTCAACAGCGCATTAGAGCCTTTCCTGGTGTGCCTGGGTGCCTTGGTTTAGTGTCCAACTCTTGATTTCGATTCAGGTCATAAGATCAAGCCCCATATCAGGCTCTGTGCGTAGTGGGGAATCTGCTTGAGATTCTTTCTCTCCCTCTGCCCTTCCCCCTGCTCTCAAGTACTTTCTTTTTCTCTCAAATAATTAAATAAATCTTTTTTTAAAAATAAGAAAAATAAAGCCTTTCCTTAGGTAAACCTCCTTTCTACTGCAATCAGATAACCTTGATTCTTTTTCTCTGAAGGTGGAGGCACTGCAGGGCCACCGTGTGGTTGACGTTGCCTGTGGCAGTGGAGATGCCCAGACCCTCTGCCTCACTGATGATGACACTGTCTGGTCCTGGGGGGATGGGGACTATGGCAAGCTTGGCCGAGGAGGCAGTGATGGCTGTAAAGTACCCATGAAGGTATTTGTGTCTGCACAGTGGGAGAAAGGCACCTTTCACAATGATCCTGAGGTTCCAGGTCTGTCTGGGAGCTCTTAGAGCCCTCTTGGCCCTTCCAGGAGCACACAAGCTCACTGCCCCGTTCAGCGCTGCATGTTTCTCAGGAGTATTTTAACCTCATCTTTACCTTCTTTGCAGAAAATATAATGGGTATTTGAGTAAAAAGTGAGTGAAAAGCCCAAAGGTATTGAGGTATTTTAAGTCTTGGGAAATTTGTGTAATTTAGTGAGACTTGGGGTTTTATGTAGTATGTAGACCTGTTTGAGGAAAAGGATAACAAGTTGTTCATGATCTTTTCAATTTACAGAGTTTTGTAGCAGTGGATTTAATAGTACTTGCTGGAAGGGTTGCATCTAGCTTAGCCAGAGGCTGATTTAAATGGACACCCTGTGACAAGCCAAGAGATAAGGTTACAAGGCTGGGTTAGCAGATCAGATTGCTTTTCTCCATGTGACCTGCATGACTGAGCAATTTCTTAACTTTGTGAGACTGTCTTGCCCTTGTGAATGGGCAGTTGGCAGAGATTAAATTCATTGATGTGTTTAGATCATGTGCTGACTAATGTGCTGCCTTCAGTGCATGAACACGACGGGGCCATTTAGCTGAGGTGCTTTGCTGTGGATTTGTTGTGTGTGTGCTGTGAAAGAAAACTAGAAACTGTTCTCTGCTTGGTGTTCAATCTTGTTAAGAATCTGGGCCTGTATGTGTGTGATAGAGATCTCCACGGTGCACAGGCAGCCCTGGAGGGCAGCATTCTACCAGAGACCCCCTCAGATTGGACAAGAGCCTAGGCTAGAACTGCATAGCTTTTCTTCCCAGAGCTATACTGTCCAGTACAGTAGCTGTTGGCCATATGTGGCTATTTAAGTTTAAATTTAATTCAGTTAAGAGTAGGTAAAGTTAAAATTTACTTCTGTGCTCACACTGGCCACCTTTCATGTGCTCAGGAGCTGTATGTGTCTAGTGGCTTCCTTATTGGGCATTGTGGGCACAGCACATTTCCATCACTGCAGAGAGTGGTTTTGGCTGGTGCTATGTGGAGCCAAAACCTGGTAGAGATGTCCCTGGAGGCACCCCTGTGCCTTGGGTGCTGCTGGAGAACCAGAAGCTCAGGGCTTCCTCCTTGGTCTTATCATCTCTTGTTCCTTTTCTCTTGCTGGTGTTTGATATTTTAATCATGTTACAGGTTACTTAGGGTTTCCAAATTTATGAAAAAATTGGTGTGGAGTTTCTTTTTTTTTTTTTTTAATTTTTATTTACTTATGATAGTCACACAGAGAGAGAGAGAGGCAGAGACACAGGCAGAGAGAGAAGCAGGCTCCATGCACCGGGAGCCCGATGTGGGATTCGATCACGGGTCTCCAGGATTGCGCCCTGGGCCAAAGGCAGGCGCCAAACCGCTGCGCCACCCAGGGATCCCTGGTGTGGAGTTTCTTATGCCAGGAAAGTTTAGACACAGGCTTTGCACTTTCAGGGGTTAGGATCTTGAGGAGATGGAGGTCATTGCTGATGTGATTGTGACAGAGCTGAAGGTAAGGAGAGAACTAGGAGAATTGTTTTGATTAATTTAAATTTAAAATCAAGTATGATTTTAAGTTTGAGAATGGATAATAGGATAATAGGACATAGCTTGCTGAGTGAGAAAAGGTGATGACTAGGTGAGTGAGCCCTAGTGAGGCCTGGATCCCCAAGTGTACAGGGGTAGAGGTAAGTTCCAGGATTGGCCTGACCAAGGTATATTTAATTTAATTGATCTAGATAGAGAGATAGGGCTTGTCTAAAGGCCAGAGCCCTGGTCCTCTTGGCCAACTGTCCTCCCCATTAATTGCGGCTCCTTTCCTGTGGGCCTGTAGGTCTGAGAGGGCTGGAGGGCAGAAAAGAAGTACAGGACTTGCTGGAGAATGGGACCATCACACCACAAAGAGAAATGGAATTGGGAGGGTGGATTCTGGGGGGAAATGATCCCAGACCTTCAACTGTAACATGTCCATTTGTAGTGCCACATGCTGAGTCTCATTATGCAGAGCATGGGCTCGGGCCGAGTGCCACATGTGTGCCTTCAGAGCCGGGCATTCCTGCTCCTCCTAAGAACACTTACTTGGTTAAGTGGAGTAGGATTTTTTTTTTTGAGTAGGATTTTAAGTTGTATGAAATATTTGACCTGAGTAAGGGTTTTCAGAGTTCCTTATTAGATTTAGTTTAGTCTCTGTGTGTTTGCAGCAGTCAGCAAAAACCTTGATTCAGTCTAATTAAATCTTTTTCCCTTCTAGATTGATTCTCTTACAGGCCTTGGGGTGGTTAAAGTAGAATGTGGATCCCAGTTTTCTGTTGCCCTTACCAAATCTGGTGCTGTTTATACTTGGTATGTAAGATTCTGTTTGTTTAATTGCACCAAACCCAGATTGCTAAAGTGAAGTTACATTAACTGACATTTCATAGATTGGGATGTAACTTCTGTAGCAGGCCTGTGTCCTGAAGTATGGTGGTTAAGCTGAGGGGGGGTGGGCAGGGTGGTAAGACAGGGCCTTGCACTCATAATTCTATATTTCCTTCTGTGCAGGGGCAAAGGTGACTACCACAGGCTGGGCCATGGATCTGATGACCATGTTAGAAGACCTCGGCAGGTCCAGGGGTTGCAAGGAAAGAAAGTCATTGCTATTGCCACTGGCTCCCTGCACTGTGTATGCTGCACTGAGGACGGTAAGTGGCAGGCCCAATGTTGTAACACAGAGGCCTTTAAAATCCAGGAGGTCTGCTCAGGGATAATATATATAGCTGTAAGGAGTGGGGAGTAATTACATTATATCTGAGAATTTCTGTGATGAGTAGGGCTTTGGCTCTTGTCATCTTCAGCCCCTGGTGCTAACACTTGTGAGTGTGTTCTGTTTCACGGCTGAGCACAACAGAGTGGATAGAGCACATCTGATACTGCTGTCCTTACGAAGGGGTGCTTGCAAGGTGGCCCTCAGCTGGCCTCTGGGAACCTCCCTTCCCTAATTGATAAGAGGCCTTGCTGTGCCTAAACTGCACAGTGTGGTCTCTGGTGGAACCTAGGTATATGCCAGGCAGAAATGCCCATGTGACAGCCATAATGAAAACCCAAGTCTCTAATAAGCTTCCTTCGTAAATGGTACTTTATGTGTGTTGTTACAACTCATTGTTCAAGGAATTAAGCTTGTTCTGTGTAATTCCACTGGCATAGCGTCATTGGAAGCTTGTACCTGCTTTCCTCTGGACTCCCCCTCCCCCACCACCCCGTGTGCCTTTTCCCTTTTCTTGATTTTTCTTCATGTCCTTTCACTGTTACTGTAGCTGAGTATGACTATATGCTGAGATCTGAGAGTTTACCCAATGAATCAGCAAACCTGAAGGTAGTCTTGAAGACCCCAGCACAATGGCAAAAGGGACTGTACAGATGGAATTAAGGTTGATAATCAGCTGACATTACAATATGGAAATTATTCTGTGTTATTAGATGGGCTGGTTTAATTACACAGACTTTTCACAGCAGATGGAGGCAGAGGAGTCAGAGAGATGAGGCAGGAGAAATTTTTCAAAGTGTGAAAGGTCTTGATCCACTGTTGTTGCTACAAAGATGGAGGAAAGGGACCCCATGATGTGGGTAGCCTCTGGAAGCTAGGAACAGCTGTCAGCTGCCAGCCCACAAGGAAACAGGACCACGGTCCTCCAAAGAATTTAATTCTTCCAACAGCCTGAATGAGCAAGGATATGGGTTCTCCCCTAGAGCATCCAGAAAGGATGCAGCCTTCTGATACCTAGTCGCTAGCCTAGTCAGATTCATGTTGGACTTCTGACCTACAGAACTGAAAGAACTGTGTAAGCCAGTAAGTTGTGGCAATTTGTTATGGCAGTAACAAATTTTTCCCCCTCTTAAATCCTTTGTTTTTTCCCTTTTAAATTTTTTCCCTTTTAAAGTTTTTTCCCTTTTAAATCCTTTGATGAATTATACAAATATGTACCCTTTAATTGTTTCATTGATGGAAGAGTTTCATAAATAGATAATCAATTTTAATGGCCTATTGTGGACTGACATTGTAGTTCTTAAGAACTTATAACCTAGGGATACCTGGGTGGCTCAGTGGTTGGGCATCTGCCTTTGGCTCAGGTCGTGATCCCAGGGTCCTGGGATGGAGTCCCATATTGGGCTCCCCACAAGGAGCCTGCTTCTCCCTCTGTCTGTGTCTCTACCTATATCTTTGTTGTCTTTCATGAATAAATAAATAAAATCTTAAAAAAAAAACAAACTCAGAACACATTTTTTATTTGCTTTATTTTTATTCTTTAAATTTTTGAAGCACATCACAGAACAGTCGGAAGTGCAGTACAAAGACCTTTTTTTGATCTGTGAGAGTCAGGTGCTGCCCATCACCCTGAACATTTTTTTTTTCAAGATTTTATTTATTTATTCATGAGAGACAGAGAGAGAGAGAGAGAGAGAGAGGCAGAGACATAGGCAGAGGGAGAAGCAGGCTCCATGCAGGGGGTCCGATGTGGGACCCGATCCTGGGACTCCAGGATCACGCCCTGGGCAGGCACTAAACCACTGAGGCACTAAACCACTGAGCCACCCAGGGATCCCTACCCTGAACATTTGAGTTTGTATTTCCTACAAACAGGCACACTACTAAACAATCTCAGGCAGCCCGCGTGGCTCAGCGGTTTAGCGCCGCCTTCAGCCCAGGGCCTGATCCTGGAGACCCGGGATTGAGTCCCACATCAGGCTTCCTGCATGGAGCCTGCTTCTCCCTCTGCCTGTGTCTCTGCCTCTGTGTGTGTGTGTGTGTGTGTGTGTGTGTGTGTGTGTGTGTGTGTCTCATGAGTAAGTTAAAAAACAACAACAACAAAAAACAGTCCCCGCACAGCTGTCCATTTGGGAAATTCACATTGTTTATTATTGTACCTGATTATCATACCCATTCATATTACAACACAGGTTACATTTAGCTGAGACTTGTTCTTGTCTCCTCTACTCTGAGGCAATCCTTAGTTGTCTGAATATCATTCTTTGACACTTAGTCTTCTAAGTTTTTTGGATTGTGAAATGTTTGAAGATTATAGGCTTGTTATTTTGTAGAACATCTCTCTATTTGAGTTAGTCTGATATCTCCTCAGTAGATTCAAGTTGCTCACCTTTGATCTTAATTCATGCTGTATTCTTCATTCTTAATTTATCAGGTGACATGCAGTTTCTTTTTGTCCCATTACCAGTGGTGGTAACTTCAATCACTTGATTAAGGTAGTGGCTGCCAGACTTTTCCACTATGAACTAATGTTCATAGTGAACATTTGTGACTAATAAGTATTTGGGAGGATATTTCAAAATGTTTAAATATCCCTTTCTCATTGAATATTTTATTCTCATCAAATGTTTGTTTTTTTCACTTACATCTATGTGGGACTCATGATTTCCTACTTTATTTAATGGATTATATGTAATCTGTTACTGTTACTGACTTTGATGCTCAAATTGGCCTTATTAAACTAGTTTTATTTGTTGGTGTGTGCTCATCATTCATTGAATACGTCCTTGCTTTGTGGCACAATAAGACACCCTGTCGTCTTCTTGACTCCTTGTGGCCCATGCCTAGCATTGACCATTTCCCCAAGGAGGCCTAATGTCTTTAGAGAAGAATGGTTTTAGAAGACAGAGCAGATTGATAGCTGTGCTCATTGCTTTTGGAATGTCAGTGCTCCCAGGCCTCCTCAGTGCACAGAGCCAGGGAATACATATGTAAAAAATATACAAATTTGTATCTGTTATTTTTGTATTTATGTTATGTATATTGAATATCACACATTCGTACCAGGACCCCAGGTTCCAGTTCTGTACCATAGGGTTCATTCTAATTTTCTCTCTTTCCATACTTACAACTCCTTTCTCTTTTGGTGAGAATCCTGGATTTCATTATCCTTAATGTAGTGATTCATTCACTCTGCCTGCATGTGACCAGTATCCCATCATTGCCTTAGCCCTCTCCCCTGAATGAATCCTCATCCATCTCGGGGTGTGACTGCCCACTCTGGGCTACCCCCACACATGGGGTACTGGTCTCTGTGCTTCAGCTAATTCTCCACACTGGGACCCCCCCCCCCATATATGGAGGTTTTTGTCACTTGTGGACTGTGATTTTCTGTTTCCAGCTGTACATCTGCAGAGAAATCCTCCTTTTCTTCCTTGTGCTATGATACCTGCCCAGTGACTTTAGGATTGAACTGTCCAGAGTGGGAAGGGGCAGGACACAAGCACGCTGCCCTTGATTATGCAGACATCGCACTTTACAGAGTGCTTCGTGTGGCTGCATGGCTCCCTGAGGAGTCTTTGTGGATATGGCAACTAACCTCATTTCTATTTTAGTCACTGAGTGATCTTACCTTTAGAGCAGTTTTCTTAGTGGTGTTTCATGGTTGGGATATAGCATAGTACACTGAAAAACAGGATTCTCATTAATGATGATTTTCATGTTTAGGCTATAAATAACTATAGGAAGAACTATGTTTCCTTTAAAAAAAGAAGTTGTGTTTTTTAAAAAACTGATTTTTTCCCTCCATTCAACATAAAAAATTTAATTTGTCCAATTAAGTATATTACAATCTGTTTTACCGTTACTTGTTCTGATGAAGAACTGCTGCAATGATATGCTTAGTCTTGTAAACAAATGCTATTGGATTTTTAAGACCAGAGTCTTGTGCCTCTTGTCCAGCAGGGGCTATCAGGAGTTCTGAAAAGTGTGCTATGTCTTTGGATACTGTGATTAGAGACATGTAGGTCACACATGAAGTTAACATTCAGACAGTTGGCCACCGACATCCCATTGAAGGGAGTGATGATTGTGATGGGAAAATGGTGGTGGTTGTGCATTCATTAGTCCTAGTATACAAGTTCTTGTTCTAAATTCACTTTATTTAGGAGAAGTTTATACGTGGGGTGACAATGATGAGGGACAACTGGGAGATGGAACTACAAATGCTATCCAGAGGCCTCGATTGGTAGCTGCCCTTCAGGGTAAGAAGGTCAACCGCGTGGCCTGTGGCTCAGCACACACTCTTGCCTGGTCAACCAGCAAGCCTGCCAGCGCTGGAAAGCTTCCTGCACAGGTCAGTACTGGTTGGACCAGGTCGGCTAGGAGGTATACAAGTAGCGAGGAAGTCACTATCTGTGTATTGAATTATGCATGTAAGCCACGCTCACACTTCATTTTCCATTATGTATTTACAGAGGTGTTCCACTGAAAATAATTCAGGTTCATAATATGAAAAACAGTACTTTTAAGAACTTTAATATTCACTGTAACCAACATCCCATATATGTCAATGTGTCACTTTCATTCTAAATCTTATAAACTATACAACACCATTCTGACAGTACAAGCTGCACACATTCCTTAGTAAATATATTTCTGTAGACTAATTTTTTTTAGCATTTTTCTTGATTTACACTGCCTGACTCAAGCAGTCAGACTAGCCAGAATATCATTCTAAAAACAATGAGGGTTTTTAACGCCAGACTCAGAAGTCACGATGCTTTTCTGTTTTCAGAATTCATCTATAAACTATGGCTTATTTGTGCATTTGGCATCTAAGCTGACTTAATGCAATCTCAACGTTTCAGGTTCCCATGGAATACAATCACTTGCAGGAAATCCCCATAATAGCATTGAGGAATCGGCTGCTGCTGCTACATCACATCTCAGAGCTCTTCTGCCCCTGTATCCCCATGTTCGACCTGGAGGGCTCTCTAGATGAAACTGGACTTGGGCCTTCTGTGGGATTTGACACTCTCCGAGGAATTCTGATATCCCAGGGAAAGGTAGCAATCTTTGCTGTAGGCAAAACTAGTATTTTCAGTAGATTTTAATCCAACAAAAATCCCCAAACTGGGAATATGTAGAATATAGCTTATTCTGCAGATGTTCATTGAGCATCATGCCAGGCTGTGTTCTGGGTGCTCAGACTATAATGAAAAACAGACAAAAATATCTTCTCTTTTAGAGCTTACATTAAAAATTAATAGTGTGGTACAGCATTTTCCCCAAAAGGGTGGGGTGGTTTGCAGAACTAAACCTTCTTGGCAATATTCTCTGCCTGGCTAGCCTTGAGACATTATGGCAAATCCCCACTGGCAGTAGGAAGGAAGAATGAGCTAACTTCTTCCCCAGGGATGTGCAGCAGAGGGTGCCAGATATTCTAGATTATTTAGATGAAACTTCAGTACCACGCAGGATATGTAGAGATTCCTTGTCAAAGGATAATTTAACAGGCTGTGAATAGAATCACAAATGAGGACATCTAAAAATCACCAAATTTTGACTCATCGACATTTGTAATTGAGCTTTCTAGAAATAGGATGCCGGATTCAGGAATTAAGTTTCTGGCAAGCAGATTGATGGGATTTTCTGAAAGAACCATTGTGTCATAGGGGAAATATTTGTGCCAAATAAAAAAGCATAGAGATCAGATTTGAGAACTCCTGATAAGTTTATGATTCTGAGACTTATTTTGTGACCTAATTTGTTATCATTGATTATGGTCTTTTTAAATTTTTATTTTATTATTATTTAAGATTTATTTATTAGAGAGAGTACTCACACATGGACAAGTGGGAGAAGGAGCAGAGGGAGTGAATCTCAAGCAGACTCCATGCTGAGCACGGACCAGGACTTGGGGCTTGATCCCATGGCCCATGAGATCATGACCTGAGCCAAAGAGTTGGATGCTATACTGACTGAGCCACCCAGGAGCCCCATATGGTGTTTTTTCATGATAATAAAATCTGCATGTTTTGGAGTCCTGTCCAAAGCAGATTTTTCCCCCCTCGGGATTGGCTTTGTTTGCACTTAGCTGAAGGGGACTAGTATACACATTTTATTTTCATGTGTAGTTTAGAGACAAGTTGACATTGATAAGGACTGTGGTAATGATAACATCTCTATGATGATGGAGAACAGGAAGAAATTGTGTGTAGGTAACACTGATATGAAACTTAACTCCAAACATATTTTAATAATAAAAAAATACTGAAGTATCTAATAATAATAATAAAAAGTAAAAATAAAAGTAATAAAAAGTTTTACCATGTTTTTAATCTGTTCGAATAAAGGTGATAATAGGCCACTAGGGGAAGAGGCCTTCCCTCATAGGGAGAAAACCAAGCAAGGGGCAGGATGTGTCCCACATAGACTGCATGAGTGCTCTGCAGGCTGTGAGTACGGGGGCAGGACAGCAGGAGTCTAGCAGATACCCTCAGTGGCAGGGAATGTGTAATTGGCCTCTGTTCTGGTCCTGGGTGGGAAAGGATCACATTGTTGGAAAATTTGGGGAGTGGGTGTTGTTTGTGACCATGGAGATTTATTACCAGGATGCTATTCAGAGCACAGACGCAAGAGAGTGCCATAGAAGAGCCAGTCTGGGTAAGGCCATTCAGAGAAAAGAAATGCATATTCCTGTGGAGGAGAAATTGCCCTTGGCTCTGGGCTGAGCAGTTAGTAAAGCAGAGGTTGTCATGGTAGGTGGAGGGCCAGAGTAGCTGGTAGGTATTATATAAGGTTACATGGTGACGGACGGGTACACCTCTGTGAGCCCCTTTGTGCTGAGATGGGTTCACCTCTGTGGGCTGCTTGCCTCTATGATACCCTCACTAAATCTTCTGTACTTCTGAGGCCACCTCCTTGGGCTGTTTAGGACTCGTACCCTTTCTGCTTTCAGAGGTTGGAGTTCTGAGCTGGGAGAGGGGCTTAGACCCTGTTGCAGGTACCTTGTACTCCCCCAGCCACCCTGTCTCTGGACAAGGGTAAGGTCATCCACTTGGCAGAGACCTGTGACTCCCACTGACCCTACCTCCTTTGAATCTCTTGAGTCCCCTTCCCTACTCCTGTCCTCACTGTTGCTGCCTGTGTCCTACTCCATATGAACATGGCAGGCCTGCCTCTACTTGGGCGACAGTGGGCCCCACTCTCTTTTCTTGATGTCTTGCCTTGGGTATTCCAGGTTTCTTTCAGTATATTGAACCTATATATTCCTCCTTCATTGGTCTCCCCATCCTCACCCCAAGCCTGGCTTGGCCTACAGGACTCCCTAGCCCTGCTGCTGTTTTGTGGTTTTGTTAGAACTGCGACACTGAGGGATAGTGTTTAATGTTACTCTTGCCACTCATGCTGTTGTAGTCTGGGAGCCCTTGGTTTTTTAGTCAATCTTGTGGGCCTAAGTCCTAAGACCAGATGTGTGCCAGACTCTGGCCTTTCTCATTCTGTCCCCAGAGTGTGGTGGGCTACTCTTGCCTCCAGACGGTGAGTAGATAGCATTGGGTGAATCTCTGCATAAGTTTGTGCATGGGTTCAAGGCCATGCCCCTGACACCACATCACAATTCAAAAAAGAGTTTGTAATTACTGTTCTTAAGAAAATTTGACTTTTAGGAAAGGATATTTAAAACAAAACGATGACATGGTTTATCTGTGGGGTAATAATATTTCCTATATCAGATTCTAAATTTTGTGTGTCATGTTTTAGGAGGCAGCTTTCCGAAAAGTGGTACAAGCAACTATGGTGCGAGATCGCCAGCATGGTCCTGTGGTAGAGTTGAACCGGATTCAGGTAACAGTAGAAATGGTTCTGAGTCTGACACTTCTCAGATGGGGTGGTTTCATTGGGAGTCATGGCCCCTGTAGCCTGGGGGAAGAGCAAACTTTCTCATGTGCCCTTGCTTTAGAGAGCAAGATGCCACCTATCTGTGATATTCTGTGGTGTTGAGGGTTCCAATTGGGAATATAAATTGTTTTCTTTATAACAGAAGAAAGAAAGACTTATTTCAGATAATCCAGAAGTATGCATATGGATAAGCAACGAGGGAAAGTAAAAAGGACCATATTTCTACTATGTAGTGATAATGACTGCTGACATTTGGAGGTGTGTTTGTTATAACTGAAACTGGATGCCTCTCTTTTGTAATTTGCTGTTTCTTCCCCTTCTTACATTGTAAGCACCTCTTCTTGCCTTACAGTGGGACTGTTGGATTATTTTTGCTGACCAGCTATCCCATGTTTTCTTAGTTTTCTCTGTTAGATTTCTGCAGGGGGCTGGAAGTCTGTGCCCTTTTCTGGGATATAGAGCAAGGCTTCTCAGCACAGCCCCAACCCAAATATGTCTTCAGTTGCCCTCTTTGTATTAGGTTCTGAGAAGCAGGGCCAGTAGAGTTGCTCCATACCTCAAATTGTCCATGAGGGCAGTTCCCATTCCCACCAGCCTCATACCTGTTCTGGCTCCGATAGCTTTCTTTGCCCACTTAATAGACCAGAATCACTAATACTGTTCTCTAGGACTGGAGGAATGAAAAGTAGGCCATTTCTGAATTAATACTACTGCCAAGTATAGATAAGCTTACCATTGAAAAATGAATTAAAAAGAAGAGAAAGGCAGCCCAGGTGGCTCAACAGTTTAGTGCCGCCTTCAGCCCAGGGCATGATCTTGGAGACCCAGGATCGAGTCACACGTCAGGCTCCCTGCATGGAGCTTGCTTCTCCCTCTGCCTGTGTCTCTGCCTCTCTCTCTCTCTGTGTATTCTCATGAAATAAAAATAAATAAATAAATAAAATCTCATAAATAAAATCTTAAAAAAAAAAAAAAAACGAGAACTTGAGCACTGATGATGATATTGTGTGCACTTGACATTTAACATGCAAATGAATGCCCCCACCTCTTGGAACAGAAACAGAGTTAGGAAGAACAAATTCTTTGTTGCTTTATATTAACACATGATTTTTACCCTGATGTTGGTTACATGATTAGATGTTTCTCCAGAGTTGTTCTTGGGGGCATTTTGGATTAAGACACAACATCTTGTCATTTGTTGGAGAACACATGTGACCACACTGAAGGAAGTAGTCTCTTCACTGACGTCAGACTCTTTAATGCTAAGCTTGAAGTCAGTCAGCCCATTCTACAAACAAATGCGCTGTTTAATTAGGTTTATAAAAAGGATTTTATTTCCCCACCTTGGGGGATCATTTTTATTTACTCTACATTACTAGGTATTAAACACTGAAGTTTGTAAGTGAGGAAAGCTCAACTAACACAGATGGTTGGGCATTCCTAGATCACATGCCTGCCTAGTCACATACAGGTGCCTAGTCAGGGCCAGCAGCCAGATATGGGTCTTCATATCTAGGGCTTTTGACATCATTGAGCTTGGTGACCTGGAACCCAGGTTAGGCATGCCTTTTCTGTCTTGATCTCATCTCAGATTTTGTACTCATCGTGTTTGGATACCTCTTTTCCTTCTCGTCTTTATGTTCCAGCATAGCACCTTGTATTACAAAAATGTTCAGTACGTGTTTGAAAAAATAGAATGGATAAAAGGATAAATTCATATTAGCATTTTTAAAAGGCACATAAACAACCTTCAGTGCAGCATGCCATGGCTGCTCCAGTTTACCCAGTGGCCCTCTGCTACCAGAGCTAAGTCCTCTTCAGTTCAGATTTCATATTTCCCTCCTAAAGCTAGAAAGATCTTCCACAAAGTTGGACATAGAATTGGCTTTTTTTTTTTTAAATAAAAAATAGAATACAGGGTGAGAGTGGGAGGTATTCCATGAATCCAAGTTAAATTCAAGATACCAGTTGATCCAGAAAAGTGTGTCAGCTTCCCCATGGCCACAGGTTGTTTCAGGCATCAGCTTTCTTCCATAGGGATGCCATTGTAGATATTGTCATACCATCTGTGCAAAGTGTTCTAGAGACACTAAAACATAGACATGTTCCTGGAGGTTTTTCTTTGTTTGATTATGATTTAGTTTTATAACAGAATCTGAAAATCATTGTACATAAATTTTTTTAATTTAAAATTTATTGCAGAATTATTGAGCATGTTCATTTCTGAAAATTTGGAAAATTCAGATTAAAGGCAGTTAAAATGATCTATATTCCTACAATCCAGAAGTAGCCACAGGTACACAGGTTCCTGTCTTTGTGCGGAGTCAGTTCTCATAGCCATTTAAATCCTTCGGAAGGATTAAGAACATCAGTCTCTGTTAATTGGTATTGAAATGGAGATGACGTGACAGTGAGAAGCTGGATCTGCGTCTTGTTTCTTATGGGTGGACACATCGGTCTTCCTTTCTTTAGCTTAGTTTCCCCCAGGGATATTCAGTACCTTAAAGAACTAGAGATTTAATTTAAATCACATTGGTGAACATACAGTCAAAACGTGTGGCACAGACAACATTTCATTCCATAGGAAACTATTGTCATTATTCATAAATCTTATTCATGATTATTTGTGTGTAAGAATTAGCTATGTAAACTCACCCTAGAATTTACTAAGAAGTTAAGGATTGTGGGATGCTTGGGGGGCTCAGTGGTTGAGTGCCTGCCTTCGGCCCAGGGTGTGATCCTGGAGTCTCAGGATTAAGTCCCATATCGGGCTCCCTGCATGGAGCCTGCTTCTCTTTGTGTGTCTCTGCCTATCTTTCTCTGTGTCTCTCATGAATAAATAAATAAAATCTTTAAAGAAAAAAAGGATTGTGAGAGTTCAGCTGTAGGAGACAACAGAAAAGTACATTATTATGAACATTTTTTCCTTTAACTTTTCAGTTTGCCATTATTTTAGACAGCTTCTCAGGTTATTCTTTTTTATTTATTTATTTATTTATTTTTTTATTTATGATAGTCACAGAGAGAGAAAGAGAGAGAGGTAGAGACATAGGCAGAGGGAGAAGCAGGCTCCATGCACCGGGAGCCCGATGTGGGATTCGATCCCGGGTCTCCAGGATCGCGCCCTGGGCCAAAGGTAGGCGCTAAACCGCTGCGCCACCCAGGGATCCCATTCTCAGGTTATTCTGAAGCACTGTATAGCCTACAAAACTGTAGGGTTACTGAGTCCATACCAGGTGAGGGCCTTGAGTGTTCTTTGATCTGTTTGAAAATCTTAGCTTAGGATGAAAAATACAGGTAGGAAAAGTGATTGTACTTGGGGGAGATGCAGTGACCACAAGGGTTGGAGTAGGATACATGCAGATGAGTAAGAAGAGTGAGGAAATTCTGCTCTGGCTGAGATGGTGTTTCCAGGTTTGGTCTCAGCCATTTGGTTTGAAGCTCAGAGTGCTGATAGTCTGTGAAGGAGGGCTGCTTTTGGAGTTCCTGGCATCTTATTCATGGAGGCCAAGGCAGTATGTTAAAGTGATTAGCTATGGTTAAAGTTATGAAGTGCGGGGATGAATCATATTGTAGTTACCACATGGGCTGCCACTACACTGTGAATGGCCAGCTGAGGTCTGTGATTTCTTGAGGGAATATTTACTTAAACACAACCAGACTTGAGGGGTGCTGTGCTGTGGCAACATGCTGCATGCATTCAGGTGAGCAGGGGCCATACCTCCTATGATTATAGCAGAGTTTCCATTGGCACAGCTGTTCAGCAGGCATCCTGTGTATGAGTCCTGAGCAGATAAACATACGGTGTCAAGTGAGGGGAAAAGAATGTGAGACCAGTCTTTGAGGTTCTCAGAGGGTTTGTGTTCCAGAAGTGAGGGACATGAGGTGCCTCAAGGGAGGCTTCATAGAGAAATGAGGCTTAGCCTAGAAGCTCTTCAATCTTGTAGAGGTGTTACCTGTGGTTTTTGCTTTGTTCTGTTGAGAAATTGCAGCGGCATCTGAATGCTGCTGTCTGTGGGCTCCTCCCATGACAGCTCTTCAGGTCCAGCAGCATGTGCTAGCTGGACTTCTACCCTGGTGACCAGGGTAGAAGAATAAAGGGTAACAGAGGGTGAGTGGCTATAGGGCTTATTGTTGCCATTGGTGTCCCAGGACTGGTTACCTGTCGAAGACAGTTAGCTGTGTGCTTTCTTCCACTGCAGCTGTTTCATATTTATTTCTTTTCTCCTCTCTAGGTCAAACGTTCAAGGAGTAAAGGTGGCCTCGCAGGGCCTGATGGGACCAAGTCTGTCTTTGGGCAGATGTGTGCTAAGATGAGCTCATTTAGTCCTGACAGCCTCCTCCTCCCTCACCGTGTCTGGAAAGTCAAGTTTGTGGGTGAGAACTTGTATGCACTCATGGGCCTGTGGTCCTGAGGGTTGGCAGTCTGAGCCCATAGAGTAGTGAAGTGGGCATTAGAGGGAGAGCTGAAAAGGCCATCTAGCTGCACCCTGCAGGGCTTTGCTGGCATGACTATGAGTTGCTGACTCTTCCTTCCCTCAAGGTGAATCTGTGGATGACTGTGGCGGTGGCTATAGTGAGTCCATAGCCGAGATCTGTGAAGAACTGCAGAATGGACTCACTCCGCTTCTGATCGTGACGCCCAATGGGAGAGACGAGTCAGGGGCCAACCGAGACTGCTACCTGTTCAGCCCAGCTGCCAGGGCGCCTGTGCACACCAACATGTTCCGCTTTCTGGGTGGGCCTTCTTGCATGGTCATGATGCCTCAGTTATGTGGCTGTGTGTGCCCTCTTAACTTAATGTCTATTCTGTCTTGAGAATAACAGATATTTTGAGTATTTGGTTTTAGGTTTTCAGTGTGCAGCCACAGGGACATGCCAAGACTAACCATCAGTGAGCAGCTGGGTGGTAAGGGCCAGAAAGTATCTTTGACACTCAGAAGATCTGAAATACCGTGTTTCTGCAGTTTAAATGTATCTGAAACTTGAGATCAGACCTGAGGGGGTTTTGGTAGTTGGTCAGTTTCTCCCTCCTGTTCCATAAATATCTGTGCTGGGTGCTCCTTTGCCTCTCCAGGTACTGTACCCACCTTGCTTAAGAAACCCCATCTGTTTGTTTTGCCTTGATCTTATCTCAGATTGGGGAATCTCAGGAATGGGCATTGGTCTCTCTGTGGCCTTATACCTATTGGTAGGAAGAGGAGAAGTTAAAAACTAGGCCCATAGGAACAAAAGGAAACAAAGAATTTAGAATAGGACAAAATGTTTTGAGGATGGACCTGTCTCCATGAATTTGAGTAGCACTGGTTTAGAGGCCCAGTGTAGAGCTAGTGTCTGGTGTTGATGTTTTATCATTGATTTCAAGTATCTCCTGTTACTTGTGCCTTGAATGAACAGGTGTGTTACTGGGCATTGCTATCCGGACTGGGAGTCCCCTGAGCCTCAACCTGGCCGAGCCTGTTTGGAAGCAGCTGGCTGGGATGAGCCTTACCATTGCAGACCTCAGCGAGGTAACCACCAGGAACGCAGGGATGGGGAAGTGTGACACCTAGACTACTTCCCAGTAGCAAAGAAGGTCTGTGGATATAAGGCCAGTTTGCTTCTACAACTTGATAGACCATCTATTTGTGGTGTTTTGCAACTTGAAATCTTGTCAGATAAGAGAGTTCACCAGTTTTCCTATGGAGGAGCAGAGCTTGCGAGTGGCTGGGTGGTGGCTTGGTTTTCACGTGGAGAGACTTGACTGGTTGACCACACCCAGCATCTTCCCTGTGGCCATCCTCCCTTGGTACCATGATTGTAGGATGGGATTTGTCTCCAACCAGTGGCTGTGAGGACTTCCTTGAATTATAGGCTCTTTTCTCAGCTCCTCCCTAGGTGAAGTACCTTCTCACTGCTGGTCTCTTTTATTTCCTGGCATGTATAATGAATGCACCAATAGCCTTAAGGTATGCTCAGTGCAGACTGAGATCCCCTTATGGCTGAACATCTCAAGTGTGAACTGCAGTCAGAGGTGTGTGGTAAGGACTCTGACAATATACGGACTCCCTACTTTCCCTTAAAAGGTTGATAAAGATTTTATCCCTGGACTCATGTACATCCGTGACAATGAAGCCACATCAGAGGAGTTTGAGGCCATGAGCCTGCCCTTTACTGTGCCAAGTGCAAGTGGCCAGGACATCCAGCTGAGCTCCAAGTACACACACATCACCCTGGACAACCGTGCAGAGTATGTCCGGCTGGCAATAAACTACAGGTATGTGGTCATCTGCCCTCCATTGTTTTGATTCAGTAAATAGCAAAAATAGGAAATAGTTTGCTTGGATGGCTGCATTTTTCAGAAATACCTTACAGTAAAATGCTGATGGACTTAGTTCCAATCACTACTGATCTGTAGTCATCAAAGCTTATTTTGTAATCCGAGTCAGAGTAGTTATTCTTGCCTGAGATTCCTGACTCTGACTAGAAAACCAAGGTGATAGAATTGTCCTGTTTTGGGAGCTGTCCCGGCAGAAGTCACAAGACCTGTGGGTGCCCCTCTGTGGTCTGAGCTCTCCTGGGCAGCACTGTGTTACCTGCCTGGCCCTCACACCAGCGAGCTGCATGGTTGCTGTGTGGCAGGTCAGCAGCACCACAAATATAGCTTCTGCTACTCATTGCTGCTTCCACCACCATTACAGGTCCATACAGTGGACCTTGTCTCCAGAAGCACCTGGCCAGGTGTTGTGGTGAGACTGCACATTGGGTGGACTTTGCTTGCTGAGTTCTGGTTGTGGGTGGTCCCAGCAAGTGTGCTGTGCTGTCCCTCTGTGTTCATTTCTGCCTTGTGCCCTAACTCTCCTGTCATGAGGGCCCTAAATGCAGTATCTGTTTCCAGAGGGTTCTTACTGTGGGTGCTGTGGAGCCTGGTTCTCTGATGATGCACATCTAATTCTGGCTCCCTCCTAGGTATGCAATAAGTATTAGAATTGTGGGATGCCTGGGTGGCTCAGTGGTTTAGTGCCTGCCTTTGGCCCAGGGTGTGATCATGGAGTCCTGGGGTCAAGTCCTACATGGGGCTTCCCGTGGGAAGTCTGCTTCCCTTTCTCTCTCTCTCTCTCTCTCTCTCTCTCTCTCATGAATAAATAAATAAAATCTTTAAAAAAAATTGTGTCTTGGAAGCTGTACGTAGTTTTGAAGATTATCTTCTATGTACCAGTGTAGGTAAACTTAGTGGGTGAGAAGTTTCGTGATGCCATCTTTATAAGATACATGCTGTGATCATCTGTGTGTAAGGCTTGGTATGAGCAGGACAAGATCTACGTTACCAAAGATAGAAATGTAAAGTGAGTTTTTTCTTTCAGACTCCATGAATTTGATGAGCAGGTGGCTGCTGTTCGGGAGGGAATGGCCCGAGTTGTGCCTGTCCCCCTTCTTTCTCTGTTTACCGGATATGAATTGGAGACAATGGTATGCCCCTGAGTGCTACTGCCCTGGACTGCCTTTTGCAGATTAAGCCACCAAATCAGTGCCACTAATTAATTTCTTGGTTAAATCTTACACTTAATTTACATCTGAAATATGCTCATGCCTGTTAAGTGAAGTGAAAACATGTTTGAAAAGTGGATGTTTCCTGCTTGCCTCCTCCCTCCCTCGAAACCCCCCCATCCTGGACCAGAGTGGAACACAGGGTCAGGTAACACGTCCACCTGAACACATGGAACCTGTCCTCGCAGTCATCCACTCTGGCTCTCACCCACATCCTGCCCCAAACAGTCCTTGGTAGAAAGAATGATTGACTGTATGGAATTAAAAAGTCAAAAATGTCAGCCGGCTTTGACAGTGTGCCCTCCTGCAGGTGTGTGGGAGCCCGGATATCCCCCTGCATCTCTTAAAGTCAGTGGCAACATACAAAGGGATCGAGCCTTCTGCATCCCTGATCCAGTGGTTCTGGGAGGTGATGGAGTCCTTCTCAAACACAGAGCGTTCCCTCTTCCTTCGCTTTGTGTGGGGCCGGACGAGATTGCCTAGGACCATCGCCGACTTCCGGGGCAGAGACTTTGTCATCCAGGTGCGGTTGTGGGGGCATGCTCCTTGCACATGATCTTGCAGCAGATTGGAAATTGGGACGCTTGTGTTAGGTGGTTTTTCCTTCTTCCTGGAAATAATAAAAAGCACGCCCAACTTTGATTTGATTGCTCAAGATTTTATATTTATAGGTCTTAGGTCTCACTTTCTACTTCTGGAAAATTAATCCGGCCACCACCAAAAGATACTGCTATTATGTCAGCGTATTTGAGATTTTGCACACACGTGTCATTTAAAGCATATATTTGATTCTCTGGTGAAATTAGGTAAATTACGTAATATTGCTTACTGAGAAAAATAAGAGCACCCATCAGATTGAGAACAAGAGTTTTGCTTTGAGTTCTAACTCTGGTCCAATGGTCAAAAACAGGCTTGGTTTATCTGCTGAGTCATGGGGTGAAGTGTCTCAACCTCCCTCTCCCTCCTCTATCCTGAGGCATCACGTGTGACTTTCCAGGTAGCAATACTGTGGTGATGGAGGACTTCCTTGGAGGGGCAGATTGGGTGGAGAGTCCATTCTCCCTGCATGCTTGAACATATTTAGGAATGGGCTCCTTCCTGAGCACAGCCTGACTTCAATCTCTGACTGGGGTTGCAATAGTGGTCGTTTGTCAGAGAGATCTTTGAGAGCAACATGTAGGTTTTCTCTCCAAAAGTAGGTAATTCCTGGGTTTCGTCCACAATTCTTGTTGGCTTCATAGTGTCTTACCTGTAGTAGTTGAAAAGGGGCTAGTGGGTTCAAGAATTCCCCATGTGAGTGTGTGCTGAGCCTGCATCCTCTGCCTGCCTTGTGCCAGGCCCTGTTCACAGCACTGATTTGTCAAAAGTAATTGCCACTGTAACCAATTGCTACTTTTGACTATAAGTCCTAGGAATTACTGAGTTGCTCCTTTTAATTTATAAAATTGGCTAGAGTATTTGTTTTCTGATACTTTGTTATTCTTAGTCAAATATGATTTTTGTGAGAATCAAGAATCTAATGAACCTAATAAAATAGATCACAGCTTTACCTGTTCTTATACATAGTCTCTGATTATTTAACATTTTTTCATTAATAGGTATTGGATAAATACAACCCTCCTGACCACTTCCTTCCTGAGTCCTACACCTGCTTCTTTTTGCTGAAGTTGCCTAGGTACTCCTGTAAGCAGGTACTGGAAGAGAAACTGAAATATGCCATCCACTTTTGCAAATCGATAGACACAGATGATTATGCTCGCATAGCCCTTACGGGAGAACCAGCTGCTGATGATAGCAGTGATGACTCAGAGAATGAGGATGTGGATTCATTTGCTTCAGACTCTACGCAGGATTATTTAACAGGACACTGAGATGGAGAAATGCCATTCTTCAAGACACCAGGAGACTAAGCAAGGAGGCAGAGTACTGCAGTTTAGACTGCAGGAGGTAGTATGTTTGATGAGAAATATTAGGTCTCTAAAATGCATGGGGGTGGGCAGGGAGACTGATCACTCATGATTGAACCATGAATGGAATAATGATTGGAAAATCAGCCTTCATGTGGGGCACTATGTGGACACTAACATTTATTTTTGAGACTTAAAAGGGTCTTCTCACCCATAAAATGCTGCATTACATGTAGGACTTCTGTGTTTACTACAATATGTAAATGTTTATATAAATACTGGATTGCAGCATTCCCAAAGTGAATAAAAAGCCTTTTTACTTGTGGGTGCAATAGATTGTGTCTTTTTTCTTTTTTCTTCTTTCCAAGTGTTGTGCATTGTGTTGATTGTACATTGGAAATACTGTGTAATGATTAAATCGTATTATAAATATTTCGATTAATATTACCCTGAATTTGTTTATTAAAAGTTTTTTTGAACATTAAATGATCAGTATTACTTGAATGCATCCATAGGTTATTTTAACCAAAACCAAAACTGAAACAAAAAGGCCATTGGTCTCCCTCTTCTCCCCAGGTGCACATTTTAACATATATGGTATGTAACTTGAATTGAGGCCTTTCTGTGAGCAGTATCTATCATAGAAAGTGTACTATATATAATGTTTATGTTCTGTATATCCCTAAAATTTAAATCCCTATGAATAAAACATCTGTCATAAAATTGTAAGCTGAATTTTCTTACCTGGTTAGATTAGCACTGGTGGATGTGCTACAGCCAAAAATTAGTCCTCGATAAGGCATTAGTTAAAGACGTTCCAAGCTAGTGCAGACTTTTTTTTTTTTAAAAGATTTTATTTATTTATTCATGATAGACGGGGTGGGGGGGGGGCAGAGACACAGGCAGAGAGAGAAGCAGGCTCCATGCAGGGAGCCTGACGCGGGACTCGATCCCGGGACTCCAGGGTCGTGTGCTGGGCCAAAGGCAGGCGCTAAACCGCCGAGCCACCCAGGGATCCCCTAGTGCAGACTTTTTTATTGCAAAAACCAAACTCACTGTGGTGATGAAGGAGGAATGGGCATTAAAAGAATGGGAAGGTTAAGGGAGTGGCTGGCATGGGGAGCTGGGACCCGGAGCCTTCAGGGTCTGTTCCTCTGTCCTCCCCCCTCTGCCTGTCCTGGTTCCTGCCCCACTGGCCTGAGGTCAGGGGGATGTTTCTGGTCTTGTTGCCCATGAGGTAGGATTTGAGAGCTGCTTGTTCTAGTTTTGTGTGTATGGTAGGTTCTCAGCAAAGGAAAGAACTGAGAATAGGGTAGGAAATTTAGCCAACAGGTCTGGTGCACTAGAACTTAAGGTAAACTAGTTTGAGGCAAAAGGAGGTATTTTATGTTGGGAAACTGTTTCTTTATTCAGAGACACAATGTTTTGCATTAGATGACCAAAGTGAGGAAGTTTCTGGGAATTTATCCATGATCAAATTGGTGAATACCTAGATTAGTCTTTTATTTTTAACTCAGCTCAAAATCTCTATAATCTGCGAGGTGTTTTTTTTTTTTTTTTTTTTTTTTTTTTTTTTTAATTGCCAACCTTTCTGTTGTCAGCTTTTGCTGCATAACAAACTTCCCCAAAGTTTGGTGGCATACAGGATGCAGCATTTATTTCTCTCATGCATCTGGCCTGGCTAGTCTTGGCTGAATGGCTCAAGACAATGGGTTAGGCAGGGCTCGGCTTTACAAGCCTTTCTGACTACCTAGGGCTAGAGAACAGATGAGGCCACATTCTGTGGGCTAACCCCAAACCAAGTGGGCTGACAAATGATTTTTGCTTCTAGAAGACCAGTTCTCAAAGTGTTGTTTGAGGACCCGTTGGTTTCCCTTTTGTGGTGTCTCATGAGGTCCTCCCTTTTCCAATTCTATATCTACATGAGGCCAAATTTATTTCATATCCTGCAGAAATGGGACTCCAGCTATCATAAACCAGATAATAAGGTTAATAAACATGTTAGTGCCATTCTTCTCACTAAATTTTTTTAGTTTTGGAAAATAATTTTTTAAAATAGTATTCTTGTTAATAAGTCACGGATTTGATGGGGCACCTGGGTGGTGCATTTGGTTAGGCGTCTGATTCTTGGTTTTGGCTCAGGTTGTGGAAGTTGGTATACTCCATTGTTCAGATTCCAAGTAAAAACTTAGGAGCTGGGATTGGCTTCCTTGAGCATGTCTCAGCCCTGGGACTGTGCTGACTGTAGAGGTTGTGTGGTGGGGTAGCCCCTGCTCCATCACTTGTCCCATGACCTCAGGAGTGACTGCTAGCTCTGTGTTGTTGCGGGACACTGGACTGAGTCTGACAGGTCCACTTCTGGAAGACACATTTCACCTTCTACAAATGGCAGCACTCACCCCAGTGGCTGTTTGAGTACTAGAGAATGTGGAGGCAGTACCTGGCTGACAGGTGTTCAACAATAAGCACTAAGGTGAGTTACTCATTTTTATCAGCATGCAATACTGCCCAGCCATCAAGGTATGTTGGAGAGAGCTTCCTGAGTCCATGTATGTGTAAACCGTCTTGACTTGCAAAACTAGCCAAGATACTTTCATCTGGGGACAGTGGAGGAGAAGAGAGAAGTCTGAGATATGGGCAAGTGGGCTTTCACATGCTAGCTGTTTGCATGTAGGGCCAAGCGCTGGGGTCGGGACCTCCTGCACATTGGATCTACAGGCCTGGGCAGGTAGGGAACATGGAATAGGAGACCCCTGGGGCTTCAGTCTGCTCTGTGGACTGGGGTCTTCTGACCCTTCTTAGCTCTTAATCTCAGTACAGCACCAATAAGGCTGATTAATCACTCCTTTTTTTATACGCAAATACTTCATAACAAGGTTCTTTGCTGGGACATGTCTCTTAGAAATCCTGATAGGCTCAGTAAGAGGGCTATGAACCCTGGGCATGGAGAGGCTGGGGACACACAGCTCCATCTGTGAGTGTGTCCATCCTGGGAGGCAAGGCTCTGCCCTGCCAGAGCTTCAGGGTGCCAGACAGGCTGCCTGGGGCTCATGCAGGCACTCGGGACCTCAGGAATAGGCCAGGAGGGATTACAAACTCCCACCATAATAGCCTTAGGCCCTTCTAACCACAGGGCCACCCACAGGGAAGTTCTCTGCCCCTTTGCAGATCTGAAAGGGAGTCCATGACTGTGGCTCACCATCCCCTGGCTAGGCAGCCTGGCACTACTCTAAGAAGGCATAAGAGGATGTCCCAGTGCTGTCATCACTCCCTGGCTGCAGGCTGCATGGGGTGGGTCCCAGAGATGTCTGCCTGAGTACAGGAACATGGAAGCATAGGAGGTTTGAGAACTGGTTCCACCAGCTCTGCCACATGGCAGGGTCTTTTGGTCCGTGGATAGGTGAGCTCTGCTGTGCGCAGTATATACCACATACTGTAAATTCTGCCATCAGGCCTCCTGTGCTTGGTCTTGTGGGCATTGCTGTGACCCGATCCCAGCTTTGCACTCTGCTGTGCATGTGCATCCCCTAAGGAGGCCTCAGTACCCAGTTGGCTTGGATGGAAAGAGGCCCTTGGAAGGAGCATGATTTCTCAAAGCAGTAACGCCCCAGTCTCCCTGCAGAGCACAGGAAAACTTGTAGTTGACATACTGGTACTACAGGAGCTGGCACAGGTACAGGACCCTGGGCATTGCCCCCCTTGCCTTACCAGGGCTGGAGTGGGCTCAACCTACTGCTGGTGGGGAGCCTCAGGGACACGGTCCTCATGGGTGAGTAGGTGTGAGGAGGTGTGCCCCAGGGAACCCTGGCTGGTGGGCCCCACCCCAATCACTTTTCAAAGATTTTTTTCCCCCATATACAATGGAATCTACATAGTGAATTTTCTCTAGCTCATTACATTAAAAAAATAGACATTTATTAGAGCAATTTTATATTTGTAGCAAAATTAAGCAGAAGGTCCAGAGATTTCCCTTATACCTCTTGTTCCCACACAGGCATAGCCCCCACCAGAGTGGAAAATTTGTTGCAATTGATGTATTTATCATCATAGTCTCACACAGAATAGTTTTACTATTTTAAAAACCTTTACTATTTTAAAAACACAGTGCTCTGTGTACTTTTCCTCTCTCCCCAAAACTCTTGATCTTTTTTTTTTTGTCTCCGCAGTTTTGCCTTTTCCAGAATGCCATGTTGGAATCTTTTTAGATTGGTTTCTTTCACTTAGCAATGAATTTAAGGTTCCTTCATGTCTTTTCATGACTTGATAGTTCACATTTTTTAGTGCTGAATAGTATTCCATTGTCTGTATAGTCCATTGACTGACTATACTACAGTTTGTTTATGCATTCATACACTGGGGGATATCCTGGTTCCTTCCAAGTTTTGGCAATTATGAATAAAGCTGCTATAAATATCTGTGTGCAGGTTTTTGTATACATAAGTTTTGAACTCACTTGGGTAAATAGCAAGGAATGCAATTGCTGGATTATATGATGAGAGTGTGTCTAGTTTTGTGAGAAACTGCCAAATTGCCTTCCAAAGCAGCTGTACCATTTTGCATTCTCACCAGCGATGAGAGTTCCTATTGTTCCGCAGCTGATGACATTTGAAACTGCCTTTAAAGTGCAGACTTGAAGGCCAGAAATCCTCCTATGGTTTGCATCATGCCTTCATTGTTCCCTCTGTGGCAATTTTGAACATGGCTCTAATGTTCTTTGGCATTTTTCTCATCAAGAACCATCAAGTTCTTTTTCCCACACCAAGATGTGTGTTTCCCATCAAGACCCTTTGAACCTGGCCTCTGTGACTACTTAACCAATGGAGTGTGATGGAAGTGACATCTGCCAGGCCTGGGTATAGGGCTGAAGGAAATGGTGGCTTCCAATTCCTGTCCCTTGGGCCTCAGCTACCATACTGCAAGGAAGTCCAAGAATTAGGGAAGAAGCCACGTGGCAGGGCAGGACACCTGATGCTTCCACTCCCCAGTCTCAAGTTGCTTCTTCCAAATTAACTCTTTCCATGGTGCTGGAGTTCCAGACTCACAGTATCTGGGAGCATGATAAAATGGTTGGTATTTTTGCCACTAAACTTGGGGTGGTTTGTTACTTAGCAGTAGATAAAGGGAACCTACGTGAGTCTGCATTTGATTTTTCTCTCTCAGGTCACTCAGCTGCGCTAAGAGACAGAAGAAAGATGCCTTAGTTGTCTGCCCAGTGTCCCCTCTCCTGCATCTCCTAGGGGCCAGTGCAGAGGCTGGGCTGAGTTGAACCATCTGTGGGCAGCAGTGGGTGAACAGAATATATAGTGTATGCAGTCAGAGCAGGCAAAGGCTGGTGGCCAAAGAGGCCTGCAGAGTGGGAGATCACAAGGACCCCTGAGAGAAGGTGGGATTTTCAAAGGGGAGCTGCAGACAGATTTCCTTGTGAAGTTGGGGTGGAGGACTGATGGAGATGGCTTTGAATCACATCTGTCTGTTGATAGAAGCCAGGGGCACTTCACTGGATCATCCACAAACATAAAATATGCATATCCACACATCTATATAAAACCTACCACTACTTATATAATGTAAGCAAAGGGATTTTATTACAGATATATCAATTTATATATTCAAGTACTATATACTTGAAAATAGCCACCTTTAGTATTTTATAACTGATGCTGCTTTTTGCTAAGAACATTTAGAAAGCCCCTATTCTGGAGTTTTCCTCAGGAATTTCCTAGGTCATCCAAGAAAAGTGTGACTTTATAGTTAGATTTTGGTGAAATCTTCCTGCCCAGCTCAGGAATTACCACATCATTTCTGAGACTGCCCCAGTCACTTCTGACTGAAGGAATTCAGAACCTTTCCATGGTACAGCACCAGCACCATGAATTATGTTGTAGGTTTTCAGTATCATTATCTGCATCCAATACTCATTCCTAACTGCCTAAATCCCTAATTGGACCTGACTTCAACAACCAAGATGTTGGGTTGGCAGTGACTAGAGATGTAGAGCTTGAAACTTGGTCCGGCGTGGAACCCTGCTCTGTGTGGGCTGGGACATGTAGATGCCAATCCCTGGCAGGTGGGATTTCTTCCATAACTTAGGCTACATGAACCTATTCCTGGAGCAGGGGTAGTTGATCCCATCACAAGCATTTAACAGCTACATAAAGAACATGGAGCTTGTGATGAAGAAGGAAGAAGGAAGCATGCAGTCAGCCCTGCTGGCCAGGCTGAATCAACAGGTAAATATTAGTAACACAGGCATTAGGTGCTATATGTTTGGCCATAGTTGCCCTCTATGTGCTTCATGATCCTCCTTTGTACCTGTTGACCTGCACACCAAGGCTCCCCAGGTGTGGATGCTATTCTGTAAGGATGACAGCAACCCAGGAACTTCCAACCATTTAAGGTCCCTGTACCTTCATTATCTGGGCCACCTGTGACACTTTCTATCCTGTATTGGTGTTTCTTGAGGTGTTAGAGAAGTATGCTCAGGCTCAAGGATGAGCATGGATGCATCAGCATTTCTGCCGTGGTCACAGGCTCCACAGTACCCTGCCCCACATGGATGGAGTCCCCAGGCACAGCACACGTGAGTTGTGTCCACACATGACATGCATAGTAATCCAATGTGTGGTGTCTCAAATGCTGTACTGAAACTTATCTCAGACAACGTGGGCTTTCTAGTGGTCGTGGCTAACCCCAGGCCTGCAGTGCAGCAGTGTCCACGTTGCTCCAGGAGGTCCAGAGGTCCTTTAGACCTTTGTACCCGCTCCTGGGTAACCTGACCACACCCTGTCCTTTGCAACGGGCTTGTTATAAAGTCTATGCCTCCCAAATATCTAGCATAGCCAGACTCCACAAAGAAACAATTCTCCCAGAAAGATTTATAGAGATATTTCCCAGAACTTCTTGGGTTTGTCTGCTACGTGGTGGAGGACCTAGGAGCCTCTGAATTCTTGCCAATCCTTAGGCAGTGATTGTGGGGCTAAGGCCCACTTGGGCTGCCTGGCCCAATGCAGGCCTGTGTGTCTGTGTCTGTGTGTAGCTTATGTGTTCGTGCTTCTGTATGTCTGCGCATGTGTGTTGGTATGTGTGTATTTATGTGTCTCTCTATGTGCTGTTTGTATTTCTGTGTGTGTCCCTGTTTCTGTGTGTGGTTAATGTGTCCATAGTGTATGCATGTGGCATGTGTGTGTCTGTGTTTGCATATTCTGTTCTGTGTGTGTGTCTGTGTGTGCCTGTCTTAGCTTGTGCGTGTCGGTTGTAGTTTATGTTATCTATGTGTGTGTGTCTGTTTAGTTTATGTGCCTGTGTGTCTGTGTGTCCGTGCATGTGTGTGTCTCTGTTTATGTCTCTTTGTGTGTGCTGTCTGAGAGGAGGAGAGCTTTCCAGTGTTACATGTCCAGAAATGTAACACTGGCCGCAGCCCTGGGCTGGAGAGGGAACAGGCCATGAGAAAATGCTGCTTGGGTTTATCAGCAATATCTGAGAACTCTTAAAATGCAGAAGAGAAAAAAGGCAAAATGTTCACTCAGGGAATGAGGGTGGCTCAGCGGTTGGGCAGCTGCCTTTGGCCCAGGTCGTGGTCCCGGGTCCTGGGATCAAGTCCTGCCTTGGGCTCCCCGCAGGGAGCCTGCTTCTCCCTCTGCCTGTGGCTCTGCCTCTCTTTGTGTCTCTGTGTCATGAATAAATAAAATTAAAAAAAAAGAAAATATTCAGTCAGTTTACATTTTCCAATTCCTGCTCCCAGGGAACCACCTGTGACCAGGCCAGGCAATGGGCACAGCGTCTGGCCTTTCCGTGAGGGCCTTGCTCTGGCAGCAGCTCCCAGGGAGGGAGCCCCTCCCCTCCGCAGGCCCTTATCGACCCCGCGGGTGGCCCGAGGTGCCGTCAGGGGCGAGGCCGAGCGGGGGGCGTGGCCGAGCGGGGGCGTGGCCGAGCGGGGGGCGTGGCCGAGCGGGCCCGCCGCGCTCCAGGCCGCCCCGCCCGCTGCCCGCTGCCCGCTGCCAGCGCGCGGAGCTTCTCGCAACCCCGCTTTCCGCTCAGCGGTCGCGTTGCGGAGCGGTCGGTGTGGACCGTGCGGCTGCGGTTCTGGAGGAGGATCGAGGGTGCAGGCCGGTGGGGAGAGGTGAGGCGCCGAGCCGTGTGCTCCGGGGAGCAGCTGGTGTGCGGTGTGCCTCGACGGGAGGCGAGCGCGTCGGTGGGAAGGTGGGCGGCTGCAGTGTGAGCTCCTCCGGGTCCGACGCGGTGGCTCCGACAGGCAGGCTCCCGACCCCCGGCCCCTCACCCCGGACGGGCCGCGCCGCCCTGAGCGCAGCGTGGACGTCTGCCCGGGCGGCCTGAGCCCCAGCGCTGGGCTCACACGTGAGCGCGAGTCAGGCGTCCCCGGTGGAATGCGCCGCGGTGGGGGGTGCGGGTGGGGGTGGGGGTGGGGGTGTATGTTACACCACAACCCGCAGGGCCCATTTCGCGCAGGCCGCGCACACTGGAAGGGTGGACTTAATGTCCGAGCTCCTTCCACGGACATGGACATTGAGCACAAGCTTCGCTGAGGGTGGACGTTTCCGTGCCTGCAGACCAGGCCTGGACCAGGGGCGCTGCAGGGGCCTGGCATCGCACCACAGACGCCTGGCTGCCCGAGAAGCCCCCGGGTGGCCCTCCGAGCACCGACCTCAGGATGCGACAAGGCCACAAAATGCAGTGACTCCGAGGAAGAGCAAACAGGAGGCTGTTCTCAGTTGTGGGCAGCCTAGGTCATGCCATCCCTGAGGTTGGCATATAGGGGTGGCACACAGTTTGCTTCCGAGACTCCAAGTCCCCTGGGACAGGACCTGTGGGGGCTGCGAATCCGAATGCTTCTGGTGGTACCAGCTCTCATAATTGCTAATGAGGATTATATCTCATTAAAAACAAGAGAGGTGAAAGTTTTAGAGAAACTGTAAAGGACTACACAGAAAATGCTTGTTATGGCAATTTAGTTTACAAACACTTGAGTGCAGTTGTTCATATCAGATGTAAAGTGAAACTGATTTAGGGCCATAAGTTTTACTATACTGATGAAAAGCAAATACTGATACTGTACTGACCTTTGAGAAGGTCAGGACGCCTTTGAAGTTAGCTGAGGTCTGAGGAATTGTGGAGGTAAGGAAAGCTCTGGCTGGAGGTTCAGCAGTGCCCACACCTGGGACTCCTGGGAAAGGTTTTAAGCTAGAGGAAATCACAGTGCGATGTGTATTTTGGAAAGATCACTGTGGTTGGGTGGTAGCTAGCTGAGTCTGGCCCACTGAGAGGTGGCTGCAGAACCAGGGTCAGGGGGCACTTCATGGTAAAGGGTCTGTAGGGTGAGAACAGCCCTCAGGCTATGGGTTTGTGATGGGTGCATCTAGACGGATGGTGGGACTAGTCACAGGCCTTGAGAAAGGGCCAGAAGTAGCCTGAGACCTCCACAGAGGCAGCCGAGCACCTCTGAGACATCAGGGGAGACAAGGAGGAAGCTGCACATAGTGATCTGGGCTGCAGAGGGGAGCTGGGGGCATCGCCTGCCCACCAGAGAGATCTAAGCCTCTTGGGAAAGGAGAGAGGAGTAAGGCCTTTTAACTTTGGGGCATGGGGGGCCGTGGGGTGTGGTGGGGAGGAGTTAGACGTGCAGTGGAGACACAAAAGGCCAGAAAAGGGTAAGGATTACATAGAGGCTTGAAGGCTCAGGGGAGATGACCAGCAGAGGAGGGACTAGCCTCTGTGCAGCATCTTTCCTATGTAAATAGAAGAAGAGACCCCCACAAACCAGGTCTCTCTGGTTAGCTCCTGTGGGCAGCTTTCCCATGCCTCCTACCCCCATTTCTGCCCTGCACCCTTGGAGAGTAGGCTACTTTCATCCAGTCGCCAATGCTACCGGAGTGGCCCAGGCCCGCGTGAAGTGGAGCCCAACGTGGTGGCCTCTCTGGCCACTCAGTGGTGAGGTCACTGCTCTGGCCGCACCGCTGTGGGTTGAGTGCCCCAGCCTGCTGTGCCCTGCGAAGCAGGAGTCACGCTGCACAGAGACGACAGTGAGGACTAGCCCCAGCACAGGTCTGTTTTCTGAGGGGCAAAGGATAGTTTCAAATTGGTTTGCATGGAGGATGAAAGTCAACAGCACAGCAATACGGGAATAAGGGGAACAGCCTGAGATGCAGGTAGAAGAGATGGCCTCTCCCCAGAGTGTAGGCTGGTAGCTGGGCCTGCTGTGAGAGCGGGGGTCCTGCCAAGGGCAGGAGGTGGCCCAGGGCGGCCCAGTTCCCGCCTGCAGCAGGGACAGCATCGCCCCTGGAGGCCCCTTGGGCATGCTCCTGAGTATAGCCCACTCGTCACCTTCCCTGGGCACAGCACAAGAAGGGCACCTCTCCTCACAGGCTCAGTCAGAGACTGTTTAACACGAGAGCATAAAAGGGATTACAAACAATGCTGTTGGGTTGAAAATTCTAGAATCTTCTACTCAAATTCATGTGTTGCAAATCCCATCTGAAAGGATATTGGGTTAGACTGTGCTGTCCTGGTGTGGGGTGGAGGCACAGCCCACTCTACTACTCACAGCAGAGACACATCTGTCTTTTCACTGGTGACCCCTGGGGCTGGCCTGTGCTGGCCTCCTCGCCCAGGGCCCGTGCCTATCCCTTCCCAGGCTTCATCAACTAGAAAAAGTGCAATGGACTCAGACACCACTGACAGAGCCACACCCCTGCAGACACAGCCGCTCCCTGCGGAGACAGCCCCCTGGACAGCTCTGATCTGACTGTGAGGCTTTGGGCCTGAGCAGGGCTTCACGTGGAAAGGAATATTCAATGACTGGAGTGTTTTTTTAGGACCTTAGACTGTCCACAAGAGGAAAGGATTAACTTGGAGCAATTTCTGTTTAATAACAAGATTTTCACAGCAGCCAATATACATCTTTCTTTTTCTCTTTTCATTATTGATGTCGAGTGATTAAAGAACTTGAAGAAAAATGTTCTTAAAATTTATGAAGGTACTATATTCCAAACGATGTATATTGCTGCTGCTGATTTATGCACTACTGCAAAACCAACGTGTCAGTCTTCATTCAGTAATTCCATTTGTCTAATTGGCATGTCAGTGCAGGGGAAGGCACCAAATCCTCAGGACAAGAGGCAATGGAGTAGATCTAAAAGATAGTTATTTAAGTACAGCTTGCTGGGCTGAGGGGCACCGAGAACAGGTTCCTGGGACCCCAGTGGTACTCATGCTTCCTGTCCCTCAAGCCTCCGCCAGCGCATTTGCACCAAACCTTAGCTCTGCTCCATAAATGCCAGCAAACTCTATTATGCCCACAAAACCCCAGCCAAGTTCTGCTGTCAAGAGCCATCAGGAGGGGTGGGGGTGCCCAGGCCTGGCTTTAGCATCTGGGAACACACCTTATGGATCCCCTTTGTAATATCTCAATTGTCCCAGTCATCCCCTCAGGTCAGAGCACCTAACAACAGCTGCTGGACCATGTTGAGAAGGGCCCAGAATTCCATTCTGTCTCAGCAGGGGCAGGTCTCCTGCCTCTGTGCACTGAGCCCTGACCTTTGGCCACTCTTGTACCAAGAACCATCCTTCCATTGAGCCCACATCTGTGCTGTGGGCGCATCTGCAGGGGAAGCAGCAGGGCCAAACGCACAACTCAAAGCAGGGTTGGTGAGCTTCAGCTATGCCTTCAGGCATGATATGGGCAGGGTGTCAAGCCTGTCCTCCCTTGCAGGATGAGTCTATACGGGAGGGCCCTTGGAGGACCTGGAAGGATGGGGAAGTGCTGCTACAAGACTTCTGGGGAAGGAAACAGAGCCAGAGAACATACTCAGGACCAGGTAGAAAGAAAGGAGCATTCCGTGGGGTTTTATGTGTCAGCCATAATATGTTTTTTTCTTTTCTTTTCTAAAAATCTGTGAGAATTTGATCATTTTGGTATGAATCTTGCTCAGAATGAAAGTCCTGGCTCAGTGATAGTGTAGGCCTGGCTGGCAGAGGGGCACTGCCTCTTCTTTGTGGAGTCTTAGGGGTGAGCCCTAGGTTTCTGTCTGCAGGTCAGACATACGGGACTCAGTGGGAAGAGACCAGGATGAGACTGTGGATCCAAGGGAAGTGCAGCCTCAGGTTAGAGTGCTGGGGGCATTCCCAGAGGTTGGTCCATGGCCTAGGATGTTGGGAGAGTCCCCCTCAGAGGATGGACTGTGGCTTGGGATACCGGGGGGCATTCCTAGAGGATGAGTAGTGGTGTGAGGAGTTGGGGTCCCCAGAGGATAGACCGTGAGACTGGAGTGTTCCAGCCACCTGGTGAAAATTCATGAACAAGTGCAAGCAGGAGGATTTGGGATGTGTTGAGAAGAAATTATTAAGAAAGGTAAGGGAGAGAGACCTCGGGGTGAGCATAGCCCTTGTGAGCCTGAAAAGGTGGCCAGAAGGTGAGCTGAACAAGAGCAGAAGCATCGGGCACTGCTGAGCCAGGGGGCAGGAGGAGGCGGTGGGCAGGAGACTCAGCTCAGAGCTAGCTGGATCAAAAGATAGACCTCTCCAGAGAGTGGCCAATGTCTAAATTCAAGATTGAGCTCTTCTAGGGAGGGTGGGCCTAAGGTGAAGGCTGGGAAGAGTGGAAGGAGCCACCAAAGGAGAATGAGGAAGAGCTAGAGCCTCGGTGAGCCCTGAGACTAAAAGAGAGGGCAGTGCAGGGAAGGCCGCTGAGAACCTGAGAAAGGGCCAGAGCGTGGATATTATTAGAGATCACCCTGACTAGATTGTTTCCTATCAGGTTGGGGAGATACAAGGTTGGTTGAAGTGAATTCAAGAAAGGAGACATGAATACAGTAATTTTAAGAAGTTTTGCTATAAAGGACAAGAGAAAAATTGCATAGTGGCTGGAAAACTGAAGACAGGTTAAATTTTTTATTTTGAGGTAATTGTAGGTTTGCATGTTCCAGTTTCCTCCAATGGTAACATCTTGCAAAATTATGGTACGGTATCACAACAAGGATATACACATTGACACGGTCAAGAGAAAGAATTTCCATCACTGCATGGACCCCTCATGTAGCCCTTTTACAGCCACACCCACGTCCCTTCTGCCTGCACCCCCTGCCTCACCCACAGCAACTGCTAATTAATATGTTTTCCATCTCTGTAACTTTGTTATTTCAAGAATGCTATCATACAGTGTATAACCTTTTGGGATTTGCTTTTCTTTTTCTCCACTCAGTGCTTTCACTCTGTAGAGCCATCCAAATTTCTGCATGTTTCACTAATTGTACCTTCCCAAGGATGAGTAGGATTCCGTGGTATATAGATGTACTATAGTTTGTTTAACCACTCATCCAGTGACATTTGGTTTGCTTCCAGTTTTGGACTACTATGGATAGAGCTTCTGTGAACATTCATGTATAGGTTTTTGTGTGAATGTTTCATTTATCTCCTGGCATGAATGTCCAGGAGGGCAATTGCTAGGTTATATTGCTAGTTGTATGGTAGTTTTTAAAGAACCTGTCAAAGTGCTTTCTAGAGGGTTTATACTATATTTTATTTCCACTAGCACTGTGTGAGGGGTCCAGTATCTGTATCCTCTGCCAGCATTTGCTGTTGTCTCTATTTTCTTACTTTTATCTATTGTCATAGGTGTGTAGTGACATGTCATAATTATAGTTGTAATTTGCATTTCCCTAATGGCTAATGATGTCGAACATTTTCTCATGTGTTCATTTACTATCTGTATATCCTCCTAAGTGATTCTTCTTGTCTTTGCACGTTTTCTTATTTGATATTTGTTTAATTTTTCAATTTTTCTGGCAGCCCCAGTGGCGCAGCGGTTTAGCGCCACCTGCAGCCCAGGGCCTGATCCTGGAGACCCGGGATCGAGTCCCATGTCAGGCTCTCTGCATGGAGCCTGCTTCTCCCTCTGCCTGTGTCTCTGCCTCTCTCTCTCTCTCTCTGTATCTCTATGAATAAATAAATAAAATCTTTAAACAATTTTTTTCAATTTTTCTTACTGTTAAGTTTTGAGAATTCTTTATTATTATTTAGAAATCATTTTTAAACATTTCAATGTAGTTAACATACAGTGCTGTATTAGTTTTCTGTGTACAGCATAGTGATTTAACAATTCCATACATCATCCTGTGCTCATCATGACGGGTACACTCCTTAATCTTCATCACTTATTTCTCCCATCTCTGGTAACCATCAGCTTGTTTTCAATAGTTAAGAGTCTTTTTCTTATTCTCTCTTTCTCTCTCTTTCACCTTCGCTAATTTTTTTTTTGTTTCTTAAATTCCACATATGAGTGAAATTATATAGTATGTGTCTTTCTTAGACTGACTTTTTTCACTTAGCATATACTCTCTAGCTGCATTCATGTTCCAAATGGCAAGATTTCATTCTTTTTTTTTTATGGCTGGATAATCATTGTATATATACTACTTCTTTATCCATTCATCTATAGATGGACACTTTAGCTGCTTTCATAATTTGTCTATTATAAATACTGTTGCTATAAACAGTGGAGTGCATGTATCCCTTTGAATTAGTGTTTTTGTAGTTAATGTGATCACTGGATCTTAGGGTAGTTCTATTTTTAACTTTTTAAGGAAACTCCATACTGTTTTCCAGAGTTGTTGCACCAGTTTGCATTCCCACCAACAGCACAGGAGGGCTCCCCTCTGTCCACAGCCTCACCAATACTTATGGTTTCTTGTGTTGTTGATTTTAGTCATTCTGACAGGTGTGAGGTGATATCTTTTTTTGAGGGGGGGGGAGAATTCTTTTTTTTAAAGATTTTATTTATTTATTCATTAGAGATGGAGAGAGAGAGAGAGAGAGAGAGAGACAGACAGACAGAGGAGAAGCAGGTTCCATGCAGGAAGCCTGACGTGGGAATCAATCCTGGGACTCCAGGATCACGCCTTGGGCCAAAGGCAGGCGCCAAACCGCTTAGCCACCCCAGGATCTGTGAGGTGATATTTTATATTAATTTTGACTTTTATTTTCCTTATGATGAATAATGTTGAATGTCTTTTCACATGTCTGTTGGCTGTCTGGATGTCTTCTTTGGAAAAATGTCTGACCATTCCTTAACTGGATTATTAATTTTTTTAGTATTGAGTTTGTTAAGTGTTTTATAGATTTTGTATACTAACCCTTTATCAAATATGTCATTTACAAATATCTCCTCCCATTCCGTAGGTTGCCTTTTAGTTTTGTTGATTATTTCCTTTGCTGTGCAGAAGCTTTTTATTTTGATGTAGTCCCAATAGTTTATTTTTGCTTTCATTTTCCTTGTCTCAAGAGACATATCTAGAAAAATGTTGCTATAGCCTATGTCAGGGACATAACTGACTATGTTGTCTTCTAGGGTTTTTGTGGTTTAGGTCTCAAATTTAAATCTTTAGTCCATTTTGAATTTGTTTTTGTGTATGGTATAAGAAAGTGGTCTAGTTTCATTTTTTTGCATGTAGCTGACCAGTTTTCCCAACACCATTTGTTGAATAGACTTTTTCCCATTGCATATTCTTTCCTGGTTTGTCAAAGATTAATTGACCATAAAATTGTGGGCTTACTTCTAGGTTTTTTATTCTGTTCCATTTGTATATGTATCTGTTTTTGTGCCAGTACCATAGTGTTTTGATTACTATAGCTTTGTAAGATACCTTGAATTCTGGAATTGTGAGGCCTCCAGCTTTGCTTTTCTCTTTCAAAATTGCTATTTTGGGTCTTTTGTTTTTGTTTTTGTTTTTAGATTTTATTCATTTATTTATTCATGAGAGACACAGAGAGAGGCAGAGACACAGGCAGAGGGAGAAGCAGGCTTCTGTGTGGGGAGCCTGATGCGGGACTCACAACCTGAGCCAAAGGCAGACGCTCAACCATTGAGCCACTCAGGTGCCCTCTTTTATGATTCTGTATAAATTTTAGGATTATTTGTTCTAGCTCTGTGAAAAGTGCTATTGGTATTTGGATAAGGATTGCATTAAATCTGTAGATTGCTTTGAGTAGTATAGACATTGCAACAATGTTTATTCTAATCCATTAGCATGGAATGTCTTTCCATTTCTTTCTGTCATTTTCATTTCTTTTATCAGTATTTTATAGTTTTCAGAGAATAGGTCTTTCACCGCTGGTTAAATTTATTCCTAGGTATCTTACTATTTTTGGTACAATTGTTAATGGGAGTGATTCTTTGATTTCTCTTTCTTCTGCTTCATTATTGGTGTATAGAAAGGCTATAGATTTCTGCACATTGATTTTGTATCATATGACTTCACTGAATTCATTTTTCAGTTCTACTAGTCTTTTTGGTGAAGTCTTTAGGCTTATCTATAAGGAATACTATGTCATCTGCAAATAGTGAAAGTTTTACTTCTTCCTTACTGATCTGAAAGCGTCTTATTTCTTTTGTTGTCTGATTGCTGAGGCTAAGACTTCCAGTACTATGTTGAATACAAGTGGTGATACTTATTACTGACCTTAGGGAGAAAGCTCTCAGTTTTCCCCCATCGAGTATAATGTTTGCCGTGAGTTTTTCTTATATGACCTTAATATATTGAGGTATATTTCCTCTAAAACTACTTTGTTGAGGGTTTTTATCATGAATTGAGGTTGTACTTTGTACAAATGCTTTTTCTGAGTCTATTGAAATAATCATATGGTTTTTATCTTTTCTCTTATTGATGTGATGTATCACTTTGATTGATTTGCAAATACTCAATCACCCTTACATCCTGGGAATAAATCCTACTTGATCATGGTGAATGATTTTTTAAAAATGTATTGTTGGATTCTGTTTGCTAGTATTTTTTTGAGGATTTTTGTATCTATGTTCATCAGAGATATTGGCCTGTAGTTGTCTTTTTTTGTGGGGTCTTTATCTGGTTTTGGTGTCAGGATGATACTGGTCTCATAGGATGAGTTTGAAAGCTTTCCTTCCTCTTCTGTTTTTTGGAATGGTTTCAGAAGAATAGGTATTCTTCTTTAAATCTTTGGTAGAATTTGTCTATGAAGCCATGTGGTCCTAGACTTTTGCTTATTATTTTTTTTAGGGATTTTATTTATTCATGAAAGACACAGAGAGAAAGGCAGAGACATAGGCAGAGGGAGAAGCAGGCTCTAGGCAGGGAGCCTGATGTGGGGCGCGATCCTGAGACCGCGGATCATGCCCTGAGCCAGGGGCAGGTGTTCAACCACTGAGTCACCCAAGCATCCCTGCTTATTTATTTTTATTTTTATTTTTTAAAGATTTTATTTAATTATTCATGAGAGACACACAGAGAGAGGCAGAGACACAGGCAGAGGGAGAAGCAGGCTCCATGTGGGGAGCCCTATGTGGGACTCGATCCTGGGACTCCAGGATCATGCCCTGGGCTGAAGGCAGACACTAAACCACTGAGCCACCCAGGGATACCCTAGACTTTTATTTATTGAGAGTTTTGAAATTACGGATTCAATCTCTTGCTGGAACTGGTCTGTAGAAATTTTCTAGTTCTTCCTGCTTCAGTATTGGTAGGTTATATGTTTGTAGGAATTTATCCACTTTCTTCTAGGTTCTCCAGTGTATTGGCATATAGTTTTTCATAACACACTCTTAGAATTGCTTGTATATCTGTGGTGTTGGTTTTTATTTCTTTTTCTTCATTTGTTATTTTATTTATTCCTGTCCTTTTATTTTTTATTTTTTGTGTTGAGTCTGGCTAAATTTTTATGAATTCTGCTTATCTTTTTAAAGAACCAGCTGCTGGTTTCATTTATCTGTTCTATTTTTTTTTTTTTTTTTTTTTAGTTTCTATATCATTTCTTTCTGCTCTAATCCTTATTATTTTCTTCTTTCTGCTGGTTTGGGGTTTTGTTTGTTCTTCCTCTGGCTCCTTTAGGTGTAAGATTAGGTTGTTTATTTGAGATTATTTTTGCTTCTTCAAGTAGGCTTGTATTGCTATGAACGTGCCTCTTAGGACAAGTTTTGCTGCATTCTAAAGGTTTTGGATGTCATGTTTTTTGTTTTTTTTTTTCCATTTGTTTCTATGTACTTTTTGATTTTTTCTTTGCTTTCTTGGTTAACCTATGTTATTTAACCTCCATGTATTTGTGGTCTTTCCAGATTTTTTCTTGTGGTTGACTTCTAGTTTCATAGCATTGTGATCAGAAAAGGTGCATGGACCTCAATCTTACTTGTGTTCGTTTAGGCCTGTTTTCTGGCTTAATATGTGATATATTCTGGAGAATGTTCTGTGTGCATCTGAAAAGAATCTGTATTCTTCTCTTTTAGGATGGAATGTTCTGAATATATCTGTTAGATCCATCTGTTCCACTGTGTCATTCAAGGCCATTGTTTCCTTATTGGTTTTCTCTTTAGATGATCTGTCCATTGATTTAAAAAAAAAAAAAAGCCTTCTACCATTACTGTATTACTTGTTTTATGTATCTGGGTGCTCTAAAGTATCATGCCAAGTATTTACAATTGTTAGATCTTCTTGGTGGAGTATTCCATTTATAATTACATAGTGTCCTTCTTTGTCTGTTGTTAAGTATTTCTTTTAAATCTATTTTGCCCAATATAAATATTGCTACTCTGGCTTTCTTTTCACACCATTTGCATGATAAACATATCTTCATCCCTTCACTTTCAATCTGCAAGTGTCTTTAGGCCTAAAATGAGTCTCTTGTAGATAGTGTAGAGATAGGGCTTGTTTTTTCTATCCATTCTGTCTTTTTGATAGGAGCATTTAGACCATTTACATTCAAAGTAATTATTCATGGATATGTATTTATTGCCATTTTATTACTTGTTTTATGGTTGTTTCTGAAATTTTTCTCTGATCCTTTCTAATTTTTATAGTTTGCTGGTTTTCATTAATGATTTATTTGAATTTCTTTCTCTTTAATTCTTTCATATCTATTAGTGGTTTTTGATTTGTGGTTACCATTAGGTTTGTGTATAACATATTCTGCATAGAACAGTGTACATTAAGTTGATGGTCATTTAATTTGGAATCCATGTTCTTTACTTTTTCCCATGTTTTAGGTGTATGGTGTCATATTTTACATCCTTTTATTTTGTGAGTTCTTTGATTTTCTGCAGAAAGTTTTTAAACTGCTTTTGTGTTTGCTACTTTCATACTGTCACTTCTGATTTTTCCTTTTTGCTCAAAGAGTCCCCTTTAATATTTCTTGCAGAGCCAGCTTAGTGGCTGTGAACTCCTTCAGTTTTTGTTTCGGAAACTCTTTATCTTTCCTTCTATTGCCTGCATATTTTCCCCATTCAGCACTTTGAATATATCCTGCCACTTTCTTCTGGCTTGCAAAGTTTTTTATGAAAAATCTGCCTATTGCCATATGGAGGGTTTTCTGTGTATGTAACTGTCTTCTTTTGTATTGCTGCTTTAAAATTGTTTTCCTTATCACATTTTACCATCCTAATTATAATATGTCTTGTGTGGATCTGCTTTTTAAAAATTTTGTTGGGAGTTCTCAGTGCCTCCTGAATCTAGATATCTGTTTCTTTCCATAGATTAGGGAAGTTTTCAGCTATTATTTCTTTAAATAAATTTTCTGCCCTCTTTCTTTCTCCTTTTCTTCTGGGACTCTTATAATGTGAATGTTATTACATCTCATGTGGTCACTGAGTTCCCTACGTTTATCATCATTTATCTTTCTTCTGTTCAGCTTGATTACTTTCCATTACTCTGTCTTCTACATAATTAATGAATTTTTCTGCCTCTTCCAGCCTGCAGCTCATTCCATCAGGCATGTCCTTCATTTCATTTATTGAACTGTTCATTTCTGCTATAATATTTCTTACCTCTATGTTAAGGATTTTATGGATGTCTTCCACTCTTTTCTTAAATCCAGTGAGTATCTTTATGATCATTACCTTAAATTCTTTATCAGATGTATTATTTATATCTGTTTTGCTTAGATCTCTGGCTGTGGTCTTGTCCTGTTCTTGCATGTTTTCAAATTCCTCTATCTTCTCATTTTGTTTGTCCCTGTGCCTGTTTCTATGTTAGGAAAGTCAGCTCTATCTCCTGTTCCTGAGGGTAATGGCTTTATGAAGAGGTCCTGTGGTGCCTTGTTGTCTAGGGCCTGTCACTTCAGGGAGTCTCCAATGTGTACTGTGTGCTCTCTTCTTTGTGTCCTGGTCTCTTTATGCTTTAGGCCAGTGATCTGCAGAGGCTCTCTGCCTGTTGTGCACAGTGTTTGGTTCCTGGCCTTAATGTACTGAGGTTTAACTAGGAATGCTCCAGTCCACTTTTTGGGGGTAAGATTTTATATATTTATTCATGAGAAACACACAGAAAGAGGCAGAGACATAGGCAGAGGGAGAAGCAGACTCCCCACGGGGAGCTTGCTGCAGGACATGATCCCAGGACTCTGGGATCACAACCTGAGCCAAAGGCAGACACTCAACCACTAAGCCACCCAGGTGCCCTCCTGTAGTCCACTTTTGGACTGAAACCTGTTGCCACTGCTGCCAGAAACGAGGTCCTGCAAAACTCCTGGGCTGGGAGGTGGTGTAAGCAGGGGTTTTGGTTGGTCTTCTGGGAGAAGGGCCTGCTGTACTGGGACTGAGGCAAGCATGACTGGGAAGGGTGACTCCTCCCCTCCCTGGGGGGCAAGGCTTGATGTAAGCAAGTGAGGTAGCAAGTGTTAGTGCTGTACTGGTTCCTCCTGTGCTTATGTGGGGAGGCGGGGGCGGGGGGAGGCAAATGGTGCCTCCCAATTCCTTAAATTGAATTGGTGAATTCTGATTCTGCTAATGCTGACTCAGATATATGCTCTGAGATGAGCAAATAACCTCCCTTCTGTGGGCCTTAGGCACTTTCAGATTGCTGTTTCCACACTGTTTGTCCACATGCTGTTTCCCTGCCCTTTCTCTAAGAGCAAACCAATGTCCTTTAGTCTCTGTGAGCCAGTGCTGCTAACCTTTAAAACTCCAGGCTTTAAGCCCCACTAGTTGCAAGAACTCATGAAGATTGGCTCCTCTCACTTTCCAAGCCAGTTGCTTTGGGAATTTGTCTTCCCTCTGTGGACTCCCCACCACAGCAACAGTGATCCATTTCTCTCCCAAACCAGATCTCTGTACTTTCTACCTTCTTTGATGAGGCCTCTTTTCTACCTTTAGTTGTGGAGTTTGTTCTGCCAGTCTTCAGGTTGATTTGTGGGGTATTTAGGATGATTTAATGGTTATTAGTTGTATTTGTGGATCTGAGTTTAGGGTCCCCCTAATCTGCTGCCATCTTCCCTGCACTGAGAGTTCTTTATGTTTACAGGATATTACTTTTTCTGAATAGTGATGGGCAAGTATTTTCTCCCAATTCATGGCTTGTCTTCTCATCCTCCTAACAGTTATTCACAGAGCAAAAAAATTGTAATGTTGATTAAGTCCAGTTTAAAAATTGTTTTCTTCTTTATGGATTGTGCTTCTGTTGCCAAGTTTAATACTTTTTGCCTAGCCCTAGATCCTGAAGAATTTTCACAGTGTTTATTTTTAAAACTTTTATAGCTTCACATTTTACATTTAAGTTTGTGATCCATTTTGATTTAACTTTTATGTAAGTTATGAGATGTAGATTAAGGTTCTTTTTTTGGCTATGGATATCTAATTGCTCAAGCACCATTTTTTGAACAGGTTGTCTTTCTTATGTCAAATTTCTTTTGCACCTTTGTCGAAATCCACTGGGCATATTTGCATGTGTCTATTTCTGAATCCTCTGTTCTGTTGATCTGTGTGTATATATGTCTGCTCATTCTACACACTATTGGTTACTGTAAAATAAATCATGCAATTTGGTAGATTGGTCCTCCCATTTTTTTTTCCAAATTGTGTTAGGTATTCTAGATCATTTGCCTTTATATATAAATTTTAGAATAATCTTGTTTATATTTATAAAATATTGTCCTAGAATTTGATAGGAATTGCATTAAATCTGAATATAAATTTGGGGAGAATTAACATTTTTACTATGTTGAGTCTTCCAATTCATCAACACGATTTAGCTTTCCATGTATTTAGGTCTTTGATTTCTTTCATCAGTGTTTTTATGGTTTCCAGCATATCAGTCAATATCTGTCTTGTTAGATGTACACCTAAATATTTAATTTTTTATCAGTTGTGAATTATATTTTTAATTTTATTGTCAACATGTTCATTGAAAGTATATGGAAATGTAGATTTTTAAAATTGTTCTCTTGTATCCTGTGACTTCGATGAACTCAGTTCTTTGAGGGTTTTTGTTTTGTTTTGTTTTTTTAGGTTACTTGGGATTTTATTATGCAGAAAATCATACCATTTGCAAATTGGGACAGTTTTATTTCTTCCTTTCTGCTCTCTATGCCTTTTCCCCCTTTTCTTTCCCTATTGCACTGGCTAGAACTTCCAGTAGTATGTTGAATAGGATTGGTAAGAGTAGACATCCTTGCCTTATTCTTGATCATAGAGGAAAGCTTCAAGTTTCTTAACATTAAGTATGTTGTTAACTGGTTTTGGTAGATATGCTTTATCAAGGTGAGGAAGTTCTCCTCTATTCCAGTTTTCTTTAAGTTTTTTTCATGAATGGGTACTGAGTTTTGTCAAGTGTTTTTCTGCATCAGTTTGTATGATCATATGATTTTTCTTCTTTGCCTCTTAATGTGGTAGATTAGATTGATGTTTTTATTAGCTTTATTGATAGCTTTATTAACATATCCTATAATATGTCCATTTAAAAGGTATGGTTCAATGGTTTTTGCTATATCCAATGAGTTGGATGACCATCACCACAATTTTAGAGCATTCTTACTAACCCAAAATGAAAGCCCATATGCATTTTCACCCCTTATTTTCCTTAGATCTTTCTCTCCTCCCCAAATGGCAAATACTTATCTACTATCTGTTTCTATAGATTTGCCTATTAAGAAGATTTCATATACAAATGGAATCAGGCAATGTGTGCTCTTTCTTTTGTGACTGGCTTCTTTCACTTAACGTTTTCAAAGTTCAACCATGTCATAGCATGTATAAGTACACTATTCGTTTCATTGTTGAATTCATTCAGGATAGATGTTGAATCCTACTATCATATGGATAATCACATTTTGTTTATCCATTAATCTGTGATAGACATTTGGGTTGTTTTTATTTTTTGAATGTTGTGAATAAAGCTTCTATAAAATGTTTTTGTGTGGGCAAGTGTTCCATTTCTTTTGGTTATCTATGAAGAAGTAGAATTCCTGATTAATACGGTAACAGTATAGTTAACATTGATCAGTTTGTGAATACTGAACTAGTTTTGCCTTTCTAGAGTAAACTATACTTGGTCATGGTGTGTATTATATATTGCTGGATTTCCTTTGCTAATATTTTAAGAATTTTAATTTGTAGTTTCTTTCCCTTATTCCTTATCCTTATCCTTTTCCCTTCCTTCCTTCCTTCCTTTCTTTCTTTCTTTCTTTCTTTCTTTCTTTCTTTCTTTCTTTTCTTTCTTTCGTTCGTTGCTACTGTCTGATTTTGGTATAAGGGTAACTCTAACCTCATAAAATTAATTGGGAAGTATACCTATCTTCTGTTTCCAGAAGAAATTGGGTAGAATTGGTGTTAATTCTTCTTCAAATGTTTGGTAGTGGCAAGATAGAAGAGGAGTAGGGTCCCTAAGTCACCTGTCACACCAACTTCCTTGGATAACTTTCAAATCATCCTGAAAACCTACGAATTCGACCTGAGATTTAAAGAGAGAACAGCTGGAACGCTACAGAGAGAAGGGTTTTTGCTTCTAACTAGATAGGAAGGCAGGGAAAAAAAAAAAAAGAATCAACTGGGGGAGGGCCACCCCCTGCGAGGAGCCGGGCTAAGGCCAGGCAGCAAAAGCCTCCCGGGACAGGAAAGCCCAGTCAGTCCCGAAGCAGGAACTTTAAAATCCTCCTGGGATTCTTCCCGGATGCAAAGGCGCTTAGCAGGGAGCTCGGGCAGAGCGCAGGAGGGCGGTGGAGCCTCCAGGCTCCCGGAGCCACTAACTAGGCAGCCGCCCGGGGAGAGCGCCCCCCCCCCCCCCGCCACCCCGCGGCCGAGCTCGGCGAAGGGCTGCAGCGCGCCTGGCGGGGCCTCGGGAAGCTCCGGCGGCGGCTCGGGGCGGAGGGGGCTGGTCCCCGCTGCCTTCGGGAGCCGCGCCCGGGAGCGCGATTGCAGCAGCGCAGGCCCCGGAGCCCAGAGCCCCGGGACACAGCCCAGGACCCTGCGCTCCCCCCGGGACAGGCGGGGGCGGGGAGGGCACAGGACAGCGAGGACGCTCCTGCCACCGGGCACCCCCGAGCTGCGCAGATCAGCGCCCGCAACCCCCGGAGCACCAGGCCAGTGCGACTGGGAGACTGCGGGAGTCACTGCGGGAGCTGACTCCAGGGCTGGAGAGCTGGCCGCGGCCAGTGTTGTTGTTCCTCCTGTGTCACCCTGTGCCTGGGATGGAGCAGGGCTACAGGGAACAGGGGCCTCACAGGGATAAACAGCTCCCACTGAGCCGTGCACCTGGCAAGGGGCAGAGCAGCTCCCCCAGATGCACACCCCTGAGAATCAGACCAGCAGGCCCCCAGAAGATCAGCTGGAAGGACAGGGGAAGAGCAAGTTCTTGACTGAGCAGCACTGAAAAGCTCCAGGGGAAGTTGAGGGATTTAAAATATATAGAATCAGAGGATCCCCCTTTTTTGGTTGTTGTTGTTGTTGTTGTATGTTTTTTGTTTTTTGGTTTTGTTTTTCATCCCTTTTCCAGTACTTGTTTTTAGCCACTCTGCACTAAGCAAAATGATTACAAAGAACTCACCACAAAAGAAAAAAATCAGAAACAGTACTCTCTGCCACAGAGCTACAGAATTTGGATTACAATTCGATGTCAGAAAGCCAATTCAAAAGCACAATTATAAAGCTACTGTTGGCCCTGGAAAAAAGCATAAAGGATTCAAGAGACTTCATGACTGCAGAATTTAGATGTAACCATCCAAAATTAAAAATCAATCAAATGAGATGCAATCTAAACTAGAGGGCTTTTGAGATAGAAGAAAGAGTGAGTGACATAGAAGACAAATTGATGGCAAGGAAGGAAGCTGAGGAAAAAAGAGACAATTAAAAGATCATGAGGATAGGTTAAGGGAAATAAATGACAGCCTCAGAAGGAAAAATCTACATATAATTGGGGTTCCAGAGGGTGCCAAAAGGGACAGAAGACCAGAAAGCATATTTGAACAAATCATAGCTGAGAACTTCCCTAATTTGGGGAGGGAAACAGCCATTCAGATCCACGAGATAGAGAGGTCCCCAGCTAAAATCAATAAAAACCATTCAACACCTCAACATTTAATAGCAAAACTTGCAAATTACAAAAATAAAGAGAAAATCCTTAAAGCAGCAAGAAACAAGAGATCCAAGTTATATGGGGAGAAATATTAGATTAACAGCAGATCTATCCACAGAGACCTGGCAGGCCAGAAAGGGCTGGCAGGATATATTCAGGGTCCTAAGTGAGAAGAACATGCTGCCAAGAATACTCTATCCAGCAAGGCTCTCATTCAGAATAGAAGGAGAGATAAGGAGCTTCCAAGATAGGCAGAAACTGAAAGAATATGTGACCACCAAACCAGATCTGCAAGGGAGACTCTGTGAAAGGAATAGGAAGCCAAAAGAAATAATCCACAAAACAGGGGCTGATAGTATTATGATGACACTAAATTCATATCTTGCAATAGTTATTCTCAACATGAATGGGCTAAATGATCCCATCAAAGGACGCAGGGTTTCAGACTGGATAAAAAAGCAAGATCCATCTATTTGCTGTCTATAAGAGACTCATTTTAGACCTAAGGTCACTTACAGCCTGAAAATAAAAGGTTGCAGAACCATTTACCATTCAAATGGTCCTCAAAAGAAAGCAGGGGTAGCCATCCTCATATGAGATAAATTAAGTTTATCACAAAGACTGTAGTAAGAGATGGAGGGGGACACTATATCATACCAAAAGGATCTATCCAACAAGAGGACCTAAAATCATGAATATTTATGCCCCTAATGTGGGAGCTGCCAAATATATTAATCAATTAATAACCAAAGTAAAGACATACTTAGATAATACACTAACTGGGAAGCTTCAACACGGCACTTTCTGCAAATGACAGATCAAAGCACAACATCTCCAAAGAAACAAGAGCTTTAAAATGATACACTGGATCAGATGGATTTCACAGACATTTACAGAACTTTACATCCAAACGCAACTGAATACACATTCTTCTCAAGTGCACATGGAACTTTCTCCAGAATAGGCCACATACTGGGTCACAAATGAGGTCTCAAGTGATACCAAAAGATTGGGATTGTCCCCTGCATATTTTCAGACCATAATGCTTTGAAACTTGAACTCATGCACAAGAAAAAATTTGGAAGAAACTCAAACATGTGGAGGTTAAAGACCATCCTGCTAAAAGATGAAGGGTCAACCAGGAAATTAGAGAAGAATTAAAAAGAGCCATGGAAACGAATGAAAATGAAGATATAACTGTTCAAAATCTTTGGGATACAGCAAAAGCAGTTCTAAGAGGGAAATACATCAGAATACAAGCATATCTCAAAAAATTGGAAAAACAAATACACAAGCTAACCTCGCACCTAAGGGAGCTGGAGAAAGAACAGCAAATAAAACCTACACTAAGCAGAAGAGAGTTAATAAAGATTCGAGCAGAATTCAATGAAATAGAGATCAGAATAACTGTGGAACAGATCAACAAAAACAGGAGTTGGTTCTTTGAAAGAATTAATAAGATAGATAAACCATCAGCCAGCCTTATTAAAAACAAAAGAGAAAAGACTCAAATTAATAAAATCACAAATGAAAAAGGAGAGAACACAACCACTATCAAGGAAATACAAACGATTTTAAAAACATATTATGAGCAGCTATATGCCAATAAATTAGGCAATCTAGAAGAAATGGACGCATTTCTGGAAAACCACAAACTACCAAAAACTAGAATAGGAAGAAATAACAAAACCTGAACAGGCCAATAACCAGGAGGAAATTGAAGCAGTTATCTATAACCTCCCAAAGCACAAAAGCCCAGGGCGAGAAAGCTTCCCAGGGGAATTCTAGCAAACATTTAAAGAAGAAACAATACCTATTCTACTAAAGCTGTTTCGAAAGATAGAAAGGGAAAGAATACTTCCAAACTCGTTCTATAAGGCCAGCATCACCTTAATTATTCCAAAACCATAGACCCCACCAAAAAGGAGAATTATAGACCAATATCCCTGATGAACACAGATGCAAAAATTCTCAACAAGATACTAGCCAATAGGGTCCAACAGTACATTAAGAAGTTTATTCATCATGACCAAGTGGGATTTATACCTGGGATGCAAGACTGGCTAAACACTCGTAAAGAAATCAAAGTTATGGATCACATCAACAAGAGAAAAAACAAGAACCATCTGATCGTCTCAATAGATGCAGAGAAAGATTTTGACAAAATACAGCATCCATTCGTGATCAAAACTCTTCAGAGTGTAGGGATAGAGGGAACATTCCTCAGCATCTTAAAAGCCATCTACAAAAAGTCCACAGAAAATATCATTCTCAATGGGGAAACACTGAGAGCCTTTCCCCTAGGATCAGGAACAAGACAGGGATGTCCACTCTCACCACTGCTATTCAACATAGTACTAGAAGTCCTAGCCTCAGCAATCAGGCAACAAAAAGAAATAAAAGGTATTCAAATTTGCAAAGAAGTCAAACACTCCCTCTTTGCAGGTGACATAATACTGTACATAGAAAACCCAAAAGACTCCACTTGAAGATTGCTGGAACTCATATAGCAATTCAGCAGTGTGGCAGGATATAAAATCAATGCACTAAAATCAGTGGCATTTCTATACATTAACAATGAGACTAAAGAAAGAGAAATTAAGGAGTCAATCCCATTTACAATTGCACCCAATGCATAAGATACCTAGGAATAAACCTAACCAAAGAAGTAAAGGATCTATATCCTAAAAACCGCAGAACACTTCTGAAAGAAATTGAGGAAGACACAAAGAGATGGAAAAATGTTCCATGCTCATGGATTGGAAGAATTAATATTGTGAAAACGTCAATGTAACCCAGAGCAATTTACACGTTTAATGCAATCCCTATCAAAATACCATGGAGTTTCTTCAGTGGGTTGGAACAAATCATCTTAAGATTTGTGTGGAATCAGAAAAGACCCTGAATAGCCAGGGGAATATTGAAAAATAAAACCAGAGCCTGGAGCATCACAATGCCAGATTTCAAGTTGTACTACAAAGCTGTGATTGACATAATGATACTGGCACAAAAACAGACACATAGATCAATGGAACAGAATAGAGAACCCAGAAATGGCCCCTCAACTCTATGATCAACTAATATTTGGCAAAGCAGGAAAGACTATCCACTGGAAAAAGGACAGTCTCTTCAATAAATGGTGCTGGGAAAAGTGGGCATACACATGCAGAAGAATGAAACTGGACCACTCTCTTACCAGACACAATGATAAACTCAAAATGGATGAAAGATCTAAAGGTGAGAAAATAATCCATCACAATCCTAGAGGAGAACACAGGCAACACCCTTTTTGAACTTGACCACAGCAACTTTTAGCAAGATACATCTATGAAGGCAAGGGAAACAAAAGCAAAAATGAACTACTGGGACTTCGTTAAGATAAAAAGCTTCTGCACAGCAAAAGAAACAGTCAACAAAGCTAAAAGTCAACCTACAGAGTGGGAGAAGATATTGCAAATGACACATCAGGTGTATGTATATCCAAGTATACTTGCTATAGTATCCAAGATCTATAAGAACTTATTAAACTCAACAGCAAAGAAACAAACAGTCCAATCATGAAATGGGCAGAAGACATGAACAGAAATTTCACCAAAGAAGACATAGACATGGCCAACAGGCACATGAGAAAATGCTCCACATCACTTGGCATCAGGGAAATACAAATCAAAACCGCAATGAGATACCACCTCACACCAGTGAAAATGGGGAAAATTAACAAGGCAGGAAACCACAAATGTTGGAGAGGATGTGGAGAAAAGGGAACCCTCTTGCACTGTTGGTGGGAATGTGAACTGGTGCAGCCACTCTGGAAAACTGTGTGGAGGTTCCTCAAAGAGTTAAAAATAGATCTGTCCCTACGACCCAGGGATTGCACTGCTGGGGATTTACCCGAAAGATACAGATGCAGTGAAAGACCGGGACACCTGCACCCCAATGTTTATAGCAGCTAATGTCCACAATAGCCAAACTGTGGAAGGAGCCTCGGTGTCCATGGAAAGATGAATGGATAAAGAAGATGTGGTCTCTATATACAATGGATATTACTCAGCCATTAGCAATGACAAATAACCCACCATTTGCTTCAGCGTGATAGAACTGGAAGGTATTATGCTGAGTGAAGTAAGTCAATCGGGGAAGGACAAAAATTATGGTCTCATTCATTTGAGGAATATAAAAAGTAGTGAAAGGGCATATAGGCGAAAGGAGAGAAAATGAGTGGGGAATATTAGTGAGGGTGACAGAACATGAGAGACACCTAACTCTGGGAAACGAACAAGGGGTAGTGGAAAGGGAGGAGTGTGGGAGGATGGGGTGACTGTGTGATGGGCACTGAGGCGGCCACTTGACAGGATGAGCACTGGGTGTTATGCTATATGTTGTCAAATTGAACATCAATAAAAAATATACATACATACATACATTAATAAATATTTGGTAGTATTTTCAGTAAAACTATCGGGGTCTGGAGATTTATATTTTGGAGTTTAAAAATTCAAAATAATCCTACTTAATAATTACAGGATCATCCAAATTATTTATTTTATAATTGAGTGTATTGTACTCATTTGCGCTTTTGGAGAAATTGGGTCCTTTTCATCTGAGTTGCCACATTTATGTACATAGAGTTGTTTGTATTCCATTATTATCTTTTTGGTGTCTGTAAAGTCTTTAGTGATATTCCCCCACTTCATTCCTGACAGTGCTCATATCTATTCTCTTAGTCTTAGGTAATATCTATTCATGTCAGTCATGCTAGAAGTGTTTGTCAATTCTGTTGATGTTTTCAAAGAACAGGTTCTTTGCTTCATTGATTTTCTCTGCTGTTTTTCTGTTTTCTATTTCATTGATATTTGCTCTTATGTTTGTTATTTTTTTACTTGTACTTTTTTGTAAGGTTTACTTTGCTCTTCTTTTTCTACATTACTGAGATGAGAGTTTAGATTATTGTTTTGAGGCCTTCTTTCTGATATGAACATTTAATGCTATAAACTTCCCTCTTATCGCTGCTTTGGCTTTGTTCCACAGTTTGATATGCTGTGTTTTCATTTTGTTCAGCTCAGTATAATTTTTTTTTAGCTCAGTATAATTTTGATTTCTCTTGAGACTTCCTCTTTGACTTCTGGATTATATAAAAGTGTATTGTTTAATTTTCAGATATGCAGATTTTCTGCTCCAAATCTCTAATTTGATTAGAATGTAGCTGTAGAACACACTGTGTCATTTCAGTTCTTTTAAATTTTTGGAGGTTTGTTTCATGACCCAAGTCATAGTATATTTTGGTATATATTCTATGAACACCTAAAATGAATGTTCTGCTGTTATTGGGTGGAGTGTTATATAAATATCAACTAGATCCTATTGGTTGATGGTGTTATTCAGTTATTCTATGTCCTTGCTGATTTTCTGTGAAGTTGTTCTACTAATTGCTGAGAGAGACATGAAACCTCCAGCAATACAACTGTACATGTTTCTACTTTCAGTACTGTTAGTTTTGCACCTCATATTTTGCAGTTGTTTGGTAATACACATTTAAGTCTTCTATGTCTTTCTGGTAAATTGACCCTATTATTATATAATCTCTGTGTTTACCTAGTAATTTTCTTTGTTCTGGAATTTGTCTTATATCAATATAGCCACTTTGGATTAATGTTTGAATAATGTATCTTTTTCTATTCTTTCACATTTTAGCCTACTTATATTGTTATTTTTGAAGCATATTTCTTGTAGACTGCACATAACTGAATTATGTTTTATAATCCACTCTGCCGATCTTTTTTAGTTGTATTCAATGGAATTTTAATATATTAGGGTTGAACCAGTTAATTGGATGTATTTTGTAATTCTATTTTGATTTATCTCTAGTATTTTTAAATGTATCTTTTTTAAAGCTTTTTCAAGTGATTTCTATAGGTGCTAAATTCTATATACATTGCTTGTCATGGTCTCATCATGTTATCATTTTATCAGTTTGAGTAAAATTTAGAAAAACCTTACCTCACTCTACATCCTTTTAACTCCTCCATATGTAATAAAATTTCCTTAAATATTTCCTCTAAACGGAGAGAAAATGAGTGAAAATATCAGTGAAGGAGACAGAACATGAGAGACACCTGGGAAATGATCAAGGGGTAGTGGAAGGAGAAGTGGGTGTGGGGTTTGGGTGACTGGGTGATGGGCACTAAGGGGGGCACTTGGCGGGATGAGCCCTGGGTGTTATGCTATATGTTGGCAAATTGAACTCCAATAAAAAAATTTAAAAAATAAATATTTCCTCTACATATGTTGATAATTACATCAAAGAGTGTTAGAATTTTTTCATCAAAATCAAACATAACTTAGAAAAATTTAGAAAATCCAAGAGAAGAGGGAAATTGTTGGATTTACCTGTGCTTTTCTTGTTTCCATTGTTCTTTGTACCTTACTGATGCTCCCAAATTCCTTCTTTTATCTGTCCTTTTGTGTTTTGATAACTTCCCTTAGCCATTCTTTTAGGATTGTTCTGCTGGCAGCAAATTCTCTTAGTTTTCTTCCATTTAAGAACATCTGATTTCACCTTCATTCTTTTTTTTTAAAGATTTTATTTATTTATTTATTTATTTATTTATTTATTTATTTATTTATTTATTTATGGGAGACGCACACACACACATACACACACAGAGAGGCAGAGACACAGGCAGAGGGAGAAGCAGGCTCCATGTGGGGAGCCTGATGTGGGACTGGATCCGGGGACTCCAGGTTCACGCCCTTGGCTGAAGGCAGCCCTAAACCACTGAGCCACCCGGGCTGCCCTCACCTTCATTCTTGAATGATATTTTCACTGGATAGAGGAGTCCAGGTTTACAGAAACCATGGATGCAGAAGAAGTGGCACAATATTTCTTCAAGGAACGAGAGAAAAGAACTGTCAACCTAGAATCTTTTGTTTCATTTCTCTTGTTCTTTTATTTCATTTCTTTTTTCATTTTGTTTCAGTTCAAGTGTCCTTTTTAATACCCATCACCCATCTAGCCCATTCTTCACATACCTCCTCCCATCAACTCTCAGAAACCTTTGTTCTCTATCATTAAGGGTCACTTGTGGCTTATTTACCTCTCTCCTTTTTTTCTTTTCCCCTTTCCCATATGTTCATCGGTTCTGTTTCTTAAATTCCACATATGAGTAATATCATATCATGTTTGTCTTTTTGTAACTGACTTATTTCACTTAGCATAATACACTCTCACTCCATCCACATAGTTGCAAATGGCAAGATTTCATTCTTTCTCATCGCTGAATAATACTCCATTGTGTATATATACCACATCTCCTTTTTTAAAAAATTTTTATTTATTTATGATAGTCACAGAGAGAGAAAGAGAGAGAGGCAGAGACATAGGCAGAGGGAGAAGCAGGCTCCATGCACCGGGAGCCTGATGTGGGATTCGATCCCGGGTCTCCAGGATCGCGCCCTGGGCCAAAGGCAGGCACCAAACCGCTGCGCCACCCAGGGATCCCCCACATCTCCTTTATCTGTTCATCAGTCAGTGGACATTAGGGCTCTCTCCATGGTTTTATTATTGTTCATAATGCTGTTATAAACATCTGGGTGTACGTATCCCTTCAAATCTACTTGTGTATCCTTTAGGCAAATACCTAGTAGTGCAACTGCTATATCATAGGTTAGTTTTATTTTTAGCTTTTTGAGGAGCCTCCAAACTGTTTTCCAGAGTGGCTCCACCTGTTTGCATGCCCACCAAACAGTGCAAGAAGATTCCCCTTTCTCCACATACTTGCCAACACATGTTTTTTTCGTTTGTTGTTGACTTTAGCCATTCTGACAGGTGTGAGGTGGTATTGTGATTCTGATTTGTATTTTCCTGATGATAAGTGATGTTGAGCATCTTTTTATGTGTCTGTTAGCCATCTGGATGTCTTCTTTGGAAAAGTGTCTATTCATATTTAGATCTTTATGATCATTTAGGTCTTTCATCCATTTTGAGTTTATTTTTGTGTATGGCATAAGAAAGTGGTCCAGTTTCATTCTTCTACATGTGGCTGTCCAATTTTACCAACAACATTTGTTGAAGAGACTCTCTTATTTCATTGAATATTTCTTCCTACTTTGTCAAAGATTAGTTGACCATATAGTTGTGAGTCCATTTCTGGGTTCTGTATTCTGCTCTGTTGATCTATGTGTCTGTTTTTGTGCCAGTACCATACTGTCTTGATGACTACAGCTTTGTAATATAGCTTGAAATCCATAACTATGATGCCTCCAGTTTTGTTTTTCCTTTTCAAAAATGCTTTGGCTATTCAAGGTCTTTGGTGGTTCTGTACAAACTTCGTTCTAGCTCTGAGAAAAATGTTGCTAGCATAAAGAATGAATTGAATTAAATGTGTAGATTGCTTTGGGTAGTATAGAAATTTAGAAAATGTTTGTTCTTTCAATCCATGAGCATGGAATGGTTTTCCATTTCTTTGTGTCCTCTTCAGTTTCTTTCATCAGTGTTCTGTAGTTTTCAGAGTACAAGTCTTTTTACCTGTAGTTAGATTTATTCCCAGGTATCTTAGGGTTTTTGGTGCAATTGTAAATGGGATTGATTCCTTGATTTCTTCTTCTGCTGCTTCGTTATTGGTGTCTAGAAAGGCAACAGATTTCTGCACATTGATTTTATATCCTGCAACTTTGTTGAATTCATGTATGAGTTATAGCAATTTTTTGGTGGAGTCTTTGGTTTTTTCTACATAGAGTATCATGTCATCTGCAAATAGTGAAAGTTTGACTTCTTCTTTACCAATTTGGATACCTTTTATTTCTTTTGTTGTCTGATTGCTGACACTATGACCTCCAGTACTGTGTTAAATAGTAATGATGAGAATGGACATCCTTGACTTGTTTATGACTGTCGGGGAAATACTCCCAGTTTTTCCCCACTAAGGATGATATTTGCTGTCAGTCTTTATATATGGCCTTTATGGTGTTGAGATATGTTCCCTCTATCCCTACTTTGTTGAGAGTTTTTATTAAGGAAGGATGCTATATTCTGTTGAATGCTTTTTTGCATCTACTGAATCATATGCTTCTTATCCTTTCTTTCATTAATGTGGTGTATCACATTGATTGGTGAGTGTTGAACCACCCTGGCATCCCAGAAATAAATCTCACTCAATCATAGTGAATAATTCTTTTAATATACTGTTGAATTCTGTTTGGTAATATTTTGTTGAGAATTTTTGCATCCATGTTCATCAGGGATATTAGCCTGTAATTCTCCTTTTTAGTGAGGTCTTTGTCTAGGTGTGGAATCAAGTTAATGCTGGCTTTGTAGAATGAGTTTGGAAGTTTTCCCTCTGTTTTTATTTTTTGGAATTTTTTCAGAAGACTAGGTTTTAATTCTTCTTTAAATGTTTGGTAAAATTCTCCTGGAAAGCCATCTAGCCCTGGACTCTTGTTTGTTGGGAGATTTTTGATTACTGATTCAATTTCTTTGCTGGTTATAGGTCTGTTCAAATTTTCTATTTCTTCCCCTTTCAGTTTTGATAGTTTGTATGTTTCTAGCAATTTGTCCATTTTTTACAGAGTACCCAGTTTGTTGGCATATAATTTTTCTTTTTTTTGGCATATAATTTTTCATAGTATTCTCTTATAATTGTATTTCTGTGGTGTTGGTTGTGATCTCTCCTTTTTCATTCATGATTTTGTATATTTGGGTCCTTTCTTTTTTCTTTTTCATAAGTCTGGCTAGAGGTTTGTCAAATTTATTAATTCTTTCAAAGAACCAGCTCCTGTTGATCTGTTCTACTGTTTTTTAAATTTCTATATCATTGTTTTATGCTCTACTTTTTATTATTTTCCTTCTTCTGCTGGGTTTACACTTTTTTTTTGCTTTCCTTTTCTAGCTCCTTCAGGTATAAGGGTAGGTTGTGCATTTGAGACTTTTCTTGCTTCTTGAGGTAGGCCTGTATTGCTGTATACTTCCTTTTTATGACTGTCTTTGCTGCATCTGAAAGCTTTTGGACTGTTGTGTTTTCATTTTCATTTTTCTTCTGTGTATTTTTTCATTTCTTCTTTAATTTCCTGGTTAACCCATTCATTCTTAGTAGGGTGTAGTCAACTACATGTATTTGTAGTCTTTCCAATTTTTTTAGTGGTTGACTTCAAGTTTTATAGTGCTATGATCTGAAAATATGCATGGCATGATCTCTTTTTGTACTTGTTGGAAGTAGATTTGTGACCCAGTCAGTATGTGACCTAATCTGGAGAATGTTCCATGTGCACTAGAAAAGAATATGTAGGGGCACCTGGGTGGCTCAGTCAGTTAGGCCTCTGACTCTTGATTTTGGCTTGGATCATGATCTCAGAGTCATGGGATAAAGCCCTACATTGGGCTCTGTGCTCAATGAAGAGTCTGCTTGAGATCACCTCTCTTTCCTTCTCCTGCCCTTCCCCACGGCACACACACACTGTCTCTGTCTAAAACTGAATAAATCTTTTTTAAAAAGGAAAAGAATGTATATTCTGCTGCTTTGGGATGAAATGTTATGAATATATTTGTTAAGTTCATGTGACCCAGTGTGTCATTCAAAGCCATTGTTTTCTTGTTAATTTTCTGCTTAAATTATCTGTCCATTGCTGTAAGTGGGGTGTTAAAGTTCCCTACTATAATTGTATTATTATCAGTGAGTTTCTTTATGTTTCTTATTCATTGATTTCATTCATTTCAGTTCACCCATGTTAGGGGCATAAGTATTTACAATTGTTAGATCTTTTTGATGGATAGACCCCTTAATTATGATATAATGCCCTTCTTCATCTCTTGTTACAGCCTTTGGTTTAAAATCTTGTTTGATATAAGTATGGCTATCCTGGCTTTCTTTGGTATCCATTTATATGACTAATATTTCTCCACCTCCTCATTTGAATCTGCAGGTGACTTTAAGTCTACAATTAGTCTCTTGTAGGCATCATATAAATGGGTATTGTTTTTAAATTCATTCTGATACCCTGTGTTTTTGTTGGAGCATTTAGTCCATTTACTTTCAGAGTGATTGTTGAAAGATATGAATTTAGTACCATTGTGTAACCTGTAGAGTTGTGTTTCTGGTGATGTTCTCTGGTCCTTTCTAGTCTTTGTTGCTTTTGGTCACTTTTTTCTCTCTACTCAAATCATCTTTCTTAAAATTGTTGCAGGGCTGGTTTAGTGGTTGCAAATCACAGTTTTTGTTTGGGAAACTCTTTCCTTCTATTCTGAATGACAACCTTGCTGGATGAAGAATTCTTGGCTACATATTTTTCCCATTCAGCACATTGACTATTTCCTTCCACTCCTTTCTGGCCTGCCTAGCTTTGGTGGACAGATCTGCTGTGAACCTGATCTATCTTCCTTGTAGGTTAAGGACTTTGTCCCATTGCTGCTTTCAGGATTCTTTCCTTATCTGTGTATTTTATGAATTTGACTATTATATGCCTTACAATGGTTGCCTTTTGTTGAATTTAATGGGACTTCCATGTACTTCTTGGATTTTCATGTCTGTGTCCTTCTCCAGATTAGGTAAGTTTTCAGCTATCATTTGTTCAAATAAACCTTCTGTCCCTATATATCTCTCTTAATTTTTTGGGACTCCTATGATACAAACATTATTATTATTTTTTGGTATATTTTTTATTGGAGTTTGATTTGCCAACACATAGTATAACACTTAGTGCTCATCCCATCAAATGCCCTCGGTGCCCGTCACTCCCCTTTGCTACCCCTCGTTCATTTCCCAGAGTTAGGAGTCTCTCATGTTTTGTCACCCTTCCTGATTTTTCCCACTCATTTTCTCTCATTTCCCCTATAATCTCTTTCACTATTTTTTATATTCTCTGTATGAGTGAAACCATATAATGATTGTCCTTCTCCGATTGACTTACTTCACTCTGTATAATACCTTCCAGTTCCACCCACTTCAAAGCAAATGGTGGATATTTGTTGTTTCTAATAGCTGCGTAGTATTCCATTGTATATATAGACCACATCTTCTTTATCCATTCATCTTTCGAAGGACATTGAGACTCCTTCCACAGTTTGGCTATTGTGGACATTGCTGCTAGAAACATTGGGGTTCAGGTATTTCAGCTTTTCACTGCATCTGTATCTTTGGGGTAAATCCCCAGTAGTGCAATTGCTGGGTCATAGGGTAGCTCTATTTTTAACTCTTTGAGGAACCTCCATACAGTTTTCCAGGGTGACTGTACCAGTTAACATTCCTACCAACAGTGCAAGAGGGTTTTAATAAGTCACTAATTTCCCTAAGTTTAGCTTCATGGTCCATTACCTTACTTTACCTCCTCTTTTCAGCTTCATCATTTTCCATAAATTAATCTTCTATGTAACTTATTTGGTTCTCTGCTTTGTCCTTCCTCATTTTCATGGCCTCCACTTAGGATTACATTTTAGTTATGCCTTTTGTAATTTCAGCTTGACTGGATTTTAGTTCTTTTATCTCCGTAGTAAGGAATTCTTTTGTGTCTTCTATGCATTTTTTCAAGCTTGGCTAGTATCCACATAATCATTTTAAATTCTAGTTTTGACATTTTATTTATGTCTATATTGATTAAATCCCTGGGTGTGAGCACTATCTCCCATTATTTCTTTTTGGGTGAATTTCTCCATCTTGTCATTTTGTCCAGGAAAGAAAAGAAGAAAGGAAAAGGAAAAATAACAACAAAACCACCACCACCACCCCCCGCCAAACCCCACAAAAAAACCAATCCTAGATCCTGGGTGTGTTTTGGTCTGCTTTTTTTTTAATTTTTATTTATTTATGATAGTCACAGAGAGAGAAAGAGAGGCAGAGACACAGGCAGAGAGAAGCAGGCTCCATGCACCGGGAGCCCGACGTGGGAATCGATCCCAGGTCTCCAGGATCGCGCCCTAGGCCAAAGGCAGGTGCCAAACCGCTGCGCCACCCAGGGGTTCCCACTGGTCTGCTTTTTAAAAGAATCTAGGTCCCAAAATACGAAGGAAAAATAAAATAAAATACGAAACAAAAATATATAAAAATTAAAATGATTAATAAAAAAACTGAAAAAATAAAACAAATGAAAAATTATCATAAAAAATAAAGAATAAGAGCACAAAAGAGGTTTGATACTATTTTCCCCTAGAGCTGAAGCTTTGTATCCCGCTGTGATCAGTAAACTTTGTGTGAGCAAGTTGTTTGTGCTCGTTTTCTGGGGGAGAGTCCTATGCACTGATTTTCAGGTGGACTTGCCCTAGTGGATGTAGTGGCAATGTGTCTCCAGGGTGTAAAGAGGCAGAGCTTAGTGTAAGTGGCTTTAGACTGTACGAGGTGAAGTTGTTTGGCTCCCTGAAGGCTTTCAGCACTGATGGACAGGGTTAATATGGTGGCACTCCACTCTCTAGCCCTGGAGCTGAAAATTCACACCTCCTACTCTTCAGTGAGCCATCACAGAAAGAGCAATCAATCAGTCTTATCTCTCCAATTTTATTAGAACTTTGTGTTCATCCTGCCTGTGTCTGAGCTTTTTTATTTCAGATGTGTGACTGAGTTTCAAAACTACAAATTTTAGGGACTTTCAAGAAATGGGCCTGCACTGTTCCTCCTAGGGAGGATCTCCCCATGGTTCTGCCATTTTCTGGGCTTGTGCCAGGAAATTGGTTGCATGAACACACGGTGGTTCAGTTTATGGCAATATAGAGCAGAAAGCTGGTACCTAGACTCACTGTTCTCAGCCACCTTACATGGTCCTATGCCTGGGAACAGTGCAGCCCTAGGCACTACCCATTCTTCTTGTGACCCCAGGGATCCTCAGACCATGATGTCACACCTGGGATTCTATCCTGCTTTACCCCCTGAGCACCTTTAAGCCAGTCATGACTTCCACTGTAACAGACTTCTAAAGTTCTGATTTTTCACTCTGCTCTTGGATGTTCAGAATGATTAGATAACTATCTAGCTGTATTTGAGGGACAAGACAAGGTTAGGTCTCTTTAATTTTCCACCATCTTAACTCCTCCTAGAGATGTATCTTTTTAGTGTTTGCAGGTATCACTTTATGTTTCTATGGTGGCCCAAAGGATTCAGGAGAGAAGAATTGCAACAACAGAGTCTGAATGGATGAGAGTGACTGGGCTCCAGTGTACCCAGTAGGGTTGCAGGCAGGTGTGTACTTGAGAGGCTGGACGTTTTATTCTCATTCCTTTTAGTTTTTTCAGTGTGTCCTGGGACTTTTGCTCTTGGAGACATTCATCACCCTCATTTTACTCTGCTGTGAATCTCAGTTTCTGGCTCCTGCCTTGGGCCCCCAGGTCAGCATTTTCCTGCTGAGTTTGGCCAATGGGAAGCTCTGCTGGGAGGTTGAGGGAGGTAAAAGGGGGAAAGCTAGTTAGTACTTCTCCCCATTCCACCATGCTTTGGGGGCATCTTTTCTGGGGCTTCAGCTTCTTCCAGAAAGGCCCAGTGTAGTTTCTGCACTCCCCTTCTCCCTCTGCTCCTCAACTATGGTGGGGTGGAAATTTTCCTGCTATTGGTAATCTTCTGGTTAGTATCTTACCATGTTCATCTCCTGTGTAACCAGTGTCTATGATTATGTATTCTGTGAAGCTTCTCTTTCCTTCTTGGGCCCTGCCTGATTCAGTTAGTGAAGGAAGGAAAAGGCAAAGGCAAAAGCTGAAATTGAAAAGGAGGGAGGACATATGGGTGTGTAAGGAGGGAGGTAGAGGAGAACAAGAGTGAAAATTGCCTTGGGAGATATGTTAAAATAACTGGGAGGTTCTAGGACCCAGTGGGAACACTGCATATGGAGGTCACATGAGACTGTTAGAACCACAGAAGGTTCTCTATGGCTATAGTTAGCTGCTTGGATGGTGCCATAGGGCAGGAAAGCCGATGTTTTGAGTTTTGCCATGGGTGGCAGACAGACCCCAGATAGCCCCCATGATGCGCATTGCCTGGTGGTCATGCCTTTGTGAGATCCCCTCCCCTGACCTGTGACTGGCTTCTAACCAAAGAGGATGGATGGGATGTCACTCCTGTGGTTGTGTTGCATTATCTAAAAATTTGCCTTGCTAGTTGACTTACTTTGGAGACTCTTATTGTTGTGATGAAGTGAACAGACATGTTTGGGGAGTCCACATGGCACAGAACTGCAGGAAGCCAGTTGAAAGTAAGGGTGGCTTCTGAGAGCTCAGTGTGGTCTCTAGCCAACAGCTAGTAAGAAGCAGGGCCCTCAGTCCTATAGCATCAGGAATTGAATTCTGCCAACCCTGAGTCATCTTGGAAGCATATTTTTTCCCCTGGTTGAGCCTCTAGATGAGAACACACACACACACACACAAAAAAAAAAAAAAAAGAGAACACAGCCTGATGACACCTTGAGATCCTGAGCAAATGATCCAGCTAAACCTGACCCAACCCTGGACCCACAGAAACTCTGAAATTATAAACATGTTATTTTAAGTGACCATTTTTGTAGTAATTTGTTACGCAGCGATAGGAAACTCACATATCAGGTGAGCTTGACAGAATGAGTTGAGGCAAATAAGAGGAGAGTATTTGCTGGACTGTGGAATCTCAGCTGGGCAGGGGGTGGGGATAAGGGAGGTTTGGTTGAAGTGGAAGCAGACAAGCTCCCTGCCAGTGAAGTGATCACATAACTGAGAGCCCAGGGGGTCAGAAGTATCATCTCTGTAGATGTTGAAACCAAAATATTACAGGAGTTATAGAGAGCTTTGGGTTATAGAGATAAGAGAGAGTGAGACCATAAGCTAGGCTCAGATTTTTAAAGAATGAAGAGATATGACTAGGAAGATAGACAGTTGTATTAAGAGGTTGGCATGTTGTATGAAGCAGCTGGAGTACTTTAGGGAGGGAAGAAGATGGCAGTGGGGAATCAGGAGAATACCTTTCCAAACTCTCAGCAGAACTAATTACATAATTTGTGGAACCCTGTGAAAAATGAAACTGTGAGGCTCCTTGTTCAAAAAGCAGGAAAAAATGTTAATAATACTAAAACATAAAGCTTTTTTCCTTTCTTTCATAATCTTTCCTGAATTGTCACCATATTTTAAAAATTGCTACTTAATGTCATTATTCGAAGTATAGAATAATAATAAGTTTAGATTTGTAAGGAAAAATTACAAATCTAAATTATTAGCATGAATGTCATCATTCATCTTTATTGTGAAGCATCATTTTAAGTGCAGATATGAGAGCATTTAACTTGTAGGTGAAATCAGGAAAGTTGTACAATTTGAATTTTGCAGTTCTTACATGCATGTGGACAATGGAAACATTGCATGAAACTAACTTAAATGTGTTTACTGTACTTTTTGATACAGGCACATTCTACCAACACTCTGCCTTCTTCTCACTGATGAGTGAGTCACAAAGAGTGGTGGACCCATTCCACCTATAGTTATGTACATTGCTTTACAATGTTGAAAATCCTGCTCAACCAAAGCTCACAATAAGTGTTGGCTTCTTAGCAACTCTTGATGTCAAACCATGCTGCTGCAAATCAAAGGTCATTGCTGAGGTCATGGGATGCTGGCAAATGTAAAAGATTTAAATGGTAATGGTTAAAAATATAATCCAAATAGTAGGACCTCATAACCTTTCATTTTTACTTTGAATTAGTTGAATTACTTTCAATGAGTAATTGTTTTCATTTTTATAATAGGTATTATTTTCCCATTACAAAAGTATTGATTTGCTGGATACGAAAACCATAAAACCATAGCGTAGAAGCAAAGGAGAAAGCTCCCATTACCCAGAGGTAGTCCTGTATTGGAGGCAGGGTCCTTTTGGTCTTCTGTTATATGCATATGCTATATATATATTTATTTCAAGAAAAATAGCTTATCAGTTTTTTCTGTATCCTTAATATTTCCTACTATCAATCAGTATCCCTTTAGAGCATTTTTAGTTGCATAGTATTACATACTATGCACATATTACAACTTGCTTTACTAACGCTCTCTTGTTGAATACTTAGGTCATGGCTAGTGTGAAATATGCTACAATGTTCATCCTTGGAAAGAGTGTACACTGTTTCCCTGTGCTATTAGAATTCTGAAGCACTGGGAGGGCCTCAGTATAACAGGCCAAAAAACAAGGGTAGAAAGAGACTGAATGGATTCCGTATGGATTCCCCAAGGCGCAAACAATATTCCCAGTTTGCTTTCATCAACAGTGCTTTCTTTCTGGCTGACCTCGTAAGAGGAGTGACAACGGAACATGCATCTAGAGAACAAAGGTCGGCTGACCTCTGGTGTGCTGGAGATGGAGCTACATCAGACATCTGCTCCCATGTGTGCTGGTTTAGGAAGATCAGAGCCAGCAGAATCAGCCACCAGCAAATGCGGGCTCCAGCCGAGAGTGAACAGGGCAGAGCCGTCAACCTCCTACCCCAGCAGGGCAGCTGGGCAGAGCCGCTGGGCTTCTGTGGACCGGGACTTTAATTCATTCCTCACAGAGCAGAGGTGAGTTTCTGATAGTTTTTTTTTTTTTTAAAGATTTTATTTATTCATGAGAGACAGAGACAGAGACAGAGAGAGAGAGAGAGAGAGAGAGGCAGAGACATAGGCAGAGAGAGAAGCAGGCTCCATGCAGGGAGCCTGATGTGGGACTTGATCCTGGGACTCCAGGATTACACCCCAGGCTGCAGGCAGTGCTAAACTGCTGCACCACCCAGGCATCCCAGTTTCTGATAGTTTTATCCTGTAAATGTGGAATTCACAAATATGGGATTTTCCCATGAACATAGTACCCCTATGTTTTGTGCGAACATTTTCAGATATTATGGAAGAAATACAAGACTCTTTCTAGTAATTTCTTGACCTATTTTGAGTGAATGCTCTTTCTAAAATAGGGCTAAGAGAACTCCAAAAGATAATAAAAATAGAGTTTTTAGCATGAATTGGCATTTACTATATTATTTAAGGCACTAAAAATATTATGACTTAAAAAGCATATATATTTATATCTTAGCATGTGCTTTATTCTACAAATATGTTAAATGAAGCAGTTGAATATTGTTTTTCATGTTAGAAAAATCTAGATTTACATGAAAAGTACTTTTTGATAAACTTAAATATTTACCAAAATACAACTAATAAATAGATATAAAAGCATCCTGTTTAAGTGTCTGTTCATACCCATGTAGGGACATATTGGTTACCCTGCAGATGTGGGTATCCTTGTCCCCACAGGCAGTAAGTCCTGCTCTGGGCAGTTGCTCAGCCAGAACCTGACCCAAACGGTGCCAGTGTCGAATGTTTAAAAAGGCACAGCATCACAGAAATGCATACAAGTGTAGATCCCCACCACCTGCCATGATCCTCTCCCCTCCTCTTCTCTAGGGTAGACCTATCCCAATTTACGGGTGGTCTCACCAGTGTTCAGGTTCATACTTCCGTTTGTTTATGTATCATTGAATAGTTTCTGCTCTTGTTTTGCAAATGGTTAAACATTGCTTTGCTTTTTTTGTCCATCTTTTTGAGATTCGTCAGTCTGGATGCCTGTAGTTCTTGTTAATTCATTTGGACTGCTCACATAAAATGTCAGTATATGAATGTACCACAGTTTACATATCTTCTCCTATAAGTAGCTATTCGGTGTCTCCCACACTCCTTAGGTTTTTGCTATTAAAAACTGCCTACAACACATTTTCTCCATAGGTTTTCTAGGGTGTAAGTTGGGGGATTCTCTAGAGTATCTCTCTTCTTGAGAACAAATGTTGGTTCCTAAAATGTACGCACCTTTGGATTTACTAGATGGTACCAGATTAATAATTGTATAAATTTACTCTCCCACATTCCCAGCATTTGGTGCTGGCGGACTTTAACATGAGAAGATGTGATACATGTGATATACTGTGTCATGGTTTGCAAGGAAATTTGCATTTCCTTGTCCAGGAAAGCAGACCTTTTTCTTACATGTTTATTAGACAGTTGGGTTTGTTTCTCATAATGTGCCACTCATACATTTTGGTCAACTTTCTAATGAGTTGTTTATATTTTTCTGTGTTTCGGTTTTTTAAAATAAAATTCTTATATTAACTCTCTTTGGTCCTGTGTTGCAGTGTCTTCTTCAAGCCAGATGATCATCTTTTCTCTTTATGATTTTTTAAAAAGATTTGTTTATTTATTTTAGAGAGAGAGAGAGAGAGCGAGAGCGTGGGTGGAAGGGGTAGAGGGAGGAGGAAAGAGAATTTGAAGCAGATTCCACATTGTGCATGGAGCCCAGTGCAGGGCTCAATCTCATGACTCTGAGATCATGACCTGAGTTGAAACCAAGAGTCAGATGCTCAACCGACTTTGTTTCCAGGTGCTCCTATTTATGTGTCTGTGTTTTTTTAAGTAAAGTATTTAATATGATTATATTTGTTAAGTCTTTCATGGTATTATGCTCTTTTGAGGGGTTAATATTTTTTTATTTTTTTATTTTTTTTTGGGGGGGTTAATATTTTTAAGTTCATATATTTTTAAGAACTCTCTTTCCTATCTGATTTAATAAATATTTTCTCCTGTTTTCTAAAAGTTGTAAACTTTTATAAGTCCTTTATACTTAGCTCCTTTACCTACTTGGAAGTTATTTTTAAGTCGCCCTTCCTTCCCCTCTCTCCCTTCCTCCTTCCTTCTTTACTGCTTAAAAAAAATACATACCAAAAAAAAGCCCAGTAAATTTTTAATAAAAATTTTGGGTCTGAAGTGCATGAATAATTAAGAGAGGGCACCCTTGGAAGGTGAAGGAGTACCTCCAGAATTTACATGTGGAATTGGCTTAAGGCAGACTCTGTGGGGAAACTGGGACTGGGGACCTTCTCTGGAAGCTGTTACATCAGCTGTCTCTTGCCACAATAACGGTGCAGACCCCAAACATAAACTTCATGTGGGTGGTAGGGTGGTGGTTTAACCCCCTTCTGTCAGTGTAGGTGTGACTGCCAGCTGAATTAGAGGTCCCGTGGGTCCCCTGCCTCTCATTCTTCCAAAGGAATCATCATTCAGGAGTGGAAGCTGGTCATAAGCCTCTGCCACCTCACGTGGGCTAACATCTCATCAGCAGACTGAAGGTCAGAGATACATCTTGTGCTCTGAGGGTCACCAGATAGAATGTAGGTTGCAAATGTGAGTTTCAGATAAAAACGAACATTTTGGGGGAAGTTATTTTTTTAATTTAATTTAAATTATTTGCCAACATATAGTATAACACCCAGTGCTCATCCCGTCAAGTGCCCTCCTCAGTGCCCATCACCCAGTCACTCCATCCCCCCACCCGCCGACCTCCCCTTCCACAACCCTTTGTTTATTTCCCAGAGTTAGGAGTCTCTCATAGTTTGTCCCTACTTTTTCCCACTCAGTTCCTCTCCTTTCCCTTATAATCCCTCTCCCTATTTTTTATATTCCCCGAATGAATGAAACCATATAATGTTTGTCCTTCTCCGATGACTGACTTCACTCACCATAATACCCTCCAGTTTCATCCACGTTGAAGCAAATGGTGGGTACTTGACGTTTCTAATGGCTGAGTAACATCCCATTTTATATATAGACCACATCTTCTTTATCCATTTATCTTTCGATGGACAAGGAGGCTCCTTTCACAGTTTGGCTATTGTGGACATTGCTGCTATAAACATTGGGGTGCAGGTGTCTCGGGGTTTCACTGCATCTGTATGTTTGGGGTAAATCCCCAGCAGTGCAATTGCTGGGTCGTAGGGCAGGTCTGTTTTTAACTCTTTGAGAAACCTCCACACAGTTTTCCAGAGAGGCTGCACCAGTTCACGTTCCCACCAACAGTGCAGGAGGTTCCCCTTTCTCCACATCCTCTCCAACATTTGTTGTTTACAGTCTTGTTCATTTTCCCCATTCTTACTGGTGTGAGGTGGTATCTCATTGTGGTTTTGATTTGTATTTCCCTGATGGCAAGTGATGTGGAACATTTCCTCATGTGCTTGTTGGCCATGTCTATGTCTTCCTCTGTGAGATTTCTGTTCATGTCTTTTGCCCATTTCATGATTGGATTGTTTGTTTCTTTGCTGTTGAGTTTAATAAGTTCTTTATACATCTTGGATACTAGCCCTTTATCTAATAGGTCATTTGCAAATATCTTCCTCCATTCAGTAGGTTGTCTTTTAGTTTTGTTGACTGTTTCTTTTGCTGTGCAGAAGCTTCTTATCTCGATGAAGTCCCAATATTTCATTTTTGCTTTTGTTTCCCTTGCCTTCATAGATGTATCTTGCAAGAAGTTGCTGTCCCCACATTCAAAAAGGCTGTTGCCTGTGTTCCCCTCTGGGATTTTGATGGATTCTTAACTCACATTTAGATCTTTCATCCATTTTGAGTTTATCTTTATGTCTGGTGTAAGAGAGTGGTCCAGTTTCATTCTTCTGCACATGCCTCTCCAATTTTCCCAGCACCATTTATGAAGAGACTGTCATTTTTCCAGTGGATAGTCTTTCCTCCTTTGTCAAATATTAGTTGACCATAGAGTTGAGGGGCCATTTCTGGGTTCTCTATTCTGTTCCATTGATCTATGTGTCTGTTTTTGTGCCAGTACCACACTGTCTTGATGACCACAGCTTTGTAGTACAACCTGAAATCCTGTGTTGTGATGGCCCCAGATATGGTTTTCTTTTTTAAAATTCCCCTGGCTATTCGGGGTCTTTTCTGATTCCACACAAATCTTAAAATAATTTGTTCTAACTCTCTGAAGAAAGTCCATGGTATTTTGATAGGGATTGCATTAAATGTGTAAATTGCCCTGGGTAACATTGACATTTTCATAATATTAATTCTGCCAATCCATGAGCATGGAATATTTTTCCATCTCTTTGTGTCTTCCTCAATGTCTTTCAGAAGTGTTCTGTAGTCTTTAGGGTATAGATCCTTTACCTCTTTGGTTAGGTTTATTCCTAGGTATCTTATGCTTTTGGGTGCAATTGTAAATGGGACTGACTCCTTAATTTCTCTTGCTTCAGTCTCATTGTTAGTGTATAGAAATGCCACTGATTTCTGGGCATTGATTTTATATCCTGCCACACTGCCAAATTGCAGTATGAGTTCTAGCAATCTTGGGGTGGAGTCTTTGGGTTTTCTCTGTACAGTATCATGTCATCTGCAAAGAGGGAGAGTTTGACTTCTTTGCCAGTTTGAATGCCTTTTATTTCTTTTTTTCTGAGTCTAGGACTTCTAGTACTATTTTGAATAGCAGTGGTGAGAGTGGACATCCCTGTCTTGTTCTTGATCTTAGGGGAAAGGCTCCAGTTCTTCCCCATTGAGAATGATATTTGCTGTGGGCTTTTCATAAATGACTTTTAAGATACTGAGGCATGTTCCCTGTACCCCTACACTTTGAAGAGTTTTAATGTTGAATGGATGTTGTAATTTGTAAAATACTTTCTCTGCATCTATTGAGAGGATCACATGGTTCTTGTTTTTTCTCTTATTGATGTGATTTATCAGGTTGATTGTTTTACGAGTGTTGAACCAGCCCTGCATCCCGGGGATTAATTCCACTTGGTCACGGTGAATAATCCTCTTGATGTACTGTTGGATCCTATTGACTAGTATCTTGTTGAGAATTTTTACATTGGTGTTGATCAGGGATATTGGTCTATAATTCTCCTTTTTGGTGGGGTTTTTGGTTTTGGAATTAAGGTGAGGTCAGCAGGCCTCATAGAACGAGTTTGGAAGCATTCCATTCCTTTCTATCCTTTGGAATAGCTTTAGTAGAATAGGTATGGTTTCTTCTTTAAACGTTTGCTAGAATTCCCCTGGGAAGCCATCTGGCCCTGGACTTTTGTGTCTTGGGAGGTGTTTGTTGACTGCTTCAATTTCCTCGCTGGTTATTGGCCTGTTCAGGTTTTCTATTTCTTCCTGTTCCAGTTTTGGTAGTTTGTGGTTTTTCCAGAGATTCATCCATTTCTTCCTGATTGCCTAATTGTTGGCATATAGCTGCTCATAATATGCTTTTAAAATCATTTGTGTTTCCTTGGTATTGGTTGTGATCTCTCCTTTTTCATTCATGGTTTTATTAATTTGAGTCTTTTCTCTTTTGTTTTTAATGAGGCTGGCTAATGGTTTATCTATCTTACTAATTCTTTCAAAGAACCAACTCTTGATTTTGTTCATCTCTTCTACAATTCTTCTGGCCTCTATTCATTGAATTCTGCTATAGTCTTTATTATATCTTTTCTATGTGGGTTAGGCTTTATTTGCCGTTCTTTCTCCAGTTCCTTTAGGTGCAAGGTTAGCTTGTGTATTTGAGTTTTTTTTCCATTTTTTTTTGCGGAAGCCTTGTATTTGATTTCCCTCTTAAGATCACCTTTCCTTTATCCCAAAGATTTTGAATGGTTGTGTTTTCATTTTCATTATTTCCATGAATCTTTTTAATTATGCTCTACTTTCCTGGTTGAGCCTTTCATTTTTCAGCAGGATGCTCTTTAACCTCCATGTGTTTGAGTTTCTTTCACATTTATTCTTGTGATTGAGTTCTAGTTTCAGAGCATTGTGGTCTGAAATATGCAGGGGACAATCCCAATCTTTGGTATTGATTGCGACCTGATTTGTGACCCTGTATGTGGTCTATTCTAGAGAAACTTCCATGTACACTTGACAAGAATGTGTATTCATTTGCATTCAGATAGAATGTTCTGTATATATCTGTGAAATTTGTTTGGTCCAGTGTATCATCCAAGGGCCTTGTTCTTTGGTCATGTTCTGCTTATAGCTGTCATTTGCAGAAAGTGCCATGTTGAAGTCTCCTACTATTAGTGTATTATTATCTAAGTATGTCTTTACTTTGGTTATTAAATTGATTGATATACTTGGCAGCTCCCACATTAGGGGAATAAATACTGTGTTTGTTAGATCTTCTTGTTGGATAGGCCCTTTAAGGATTATATAGTGTCCCTCTTCATCTCTTGCTACAGTCTTTGGTATAAACTTTAATTTGTCTGATATGAGGATTGCTACCCCAGCTTTCTTTTGAGGACCATTTGAATGGTAAATGGTTCTCCACCCCTTCATTTTCAGGCTGGAGGTGTCCTTAGGTCTAAAATGAGTCTCCTTGTAATAAATAAATAAATAAATAAATAAATAAATAAATAAATAAATAAATAAAATGAGTCTCTTGTAGATGGCATATACATGAGTCTTGCTTTTTTATCCAGTCCAATACCCTGCATCTTTTGATGGGATCATTTAGCCCATTCACATTCAGAGTAACTATTGCAAGAAATGAATTTAATTACCTATACGCTTCCTGTTTTTGTGGATTGTTTCTTGGGGCTCCCTCTTTCTTTTACAGAGTCCCCTTAATATATCTTGCAGAGCTGGTTTGGTGGTCACATATTCTTTGAGTTTCTGCCTATCTTGGAAGCTCTTTATCTCTCATATTCTGAATGAGAGCCTTGCTGGATAGAGTATTCTTGGCTACATGTTCTTCTCATTTAGGACCTGAATATATCCTGCCAGCCCTTTCTGGCCTGCCAGGTCTCTGTGGAGAGGTCTGCTGTGAATCTAATATTTCTCCCCATATAACTTTGGATCTCTTGTGTCTTGCTGCTTTAAGGATCTTCTCTTTATCTTTGTAATTTGCAAGTTCCACTATTAAATGTCGAGGTGTTGAATGGTTTTTATTGATTTTAGCTGGGGATCTCTCTATCTCTTAGATCTGAATGCCTGTTTCCTTCTCCAGATTATGGGAAGTTCTCAGCTATGATTTGTTCCAATATACTTTGTGGTCCTCTCTCTCTCTTATCCTCTTCTGGAATCCCAAGTAGACATTTATTTTTCCTTTCAAGCTATCATTTATTTATTTCTCTAAGCTTTTCCTTGTGGTCTCTTAATTGTTTTTCTCTTTTTTCCTCTGCTTCCTTTCTTTTCCTCAACTTTCCTTCTATGTCATTCACTCTCTCTTCCATCTCATTAACCCTAGCGGTTAGAGCATCCAGTTTGGATTGCATCTTAAATGTTTTTAATTTTATCCTTATTAGATCTCAATTCTGTAGTAATGAAGTCTCTAGAGTCCTTTATGCTTTTTTTCCAGAACCACCAGTAACTTTATAATTGTACTTCTGAATTGAATTTCTGACATGTAATTGTAGAAATATGAAAGTCAAAAATGAAAAAAATGTAAAAACAAAGAGTTGGTAAAGTATTGTAGTTAAGCTGGGAAAAGAGAAGAAATATTGGAGAATTTTAACCTGATATAAAAACAAGTCGTAATGAAAAATAGGGGAGGGGGACCCTCTAGTTCTATTTTCCCTCAGTCCTGGAGCTTTCCAGCGCTGCTTGTCCAATAAACTTGCTCTTCCCCTGTTCTTCCAATTGGTCTTCTGGGGGAGGGGCCTGCTGTGCTGACTCTCAGGTGTCTGTGCCTGGGGGAGATGCCCTGCCCCTTGCTGGGTGCTGGGCTTAGTGTGAGCTGTTTATCCTACGAGGTCTCTGTTCCCTAGAGGCCCTGCATCTGCCAGGTGCAAGGTGAAATGAAGAGAGAAAAATTTGTCGGCAGCCAGATTTCCAACCCTGGAGTCAGCTCCCCGTGAGAACTAACCTCAGTCTCACAGTCTGCGCTGGCTTAGATGCTCCTGGGGCCTGCACGGGAGCGCTGATCTGCACAGCTTGGGGGCACCCAGTGGCAGGAGAGTTCTTGCTGTCCCCTGCCCTCCCCACTTCCACCTGTCCTGGGGGAAATGGAGAATAGATGGCTGTCTGTTTTGGTGCCTTTGGATCCAGGGCCCTGGATGCCACTGGACCTGCACTTCTGGGGACCACCTCTTCCAAAGCTGCATCTGTCTATTGCTAGAGTCTAGGGTGAAGGATCACCAGGGCCAGCCTGAGTTACTAGTGGGCTTCTCCCAAATGCCCCGAGGGCTGTGGCGCACCTGCCCTTACAGATATGGGACTGTGGTTTGTGGTGAGGTTTGTCCTGGGCGCCCCTCCTCTTATAGTGTCTCCAGGGATCTTGATGCATCACTGCCTCTCTTGCAATTCTGCCCGATTTCCCTGCTAAGCACTTTTAAGTCAGGGAAAGCTCAGGCTTGGATTTTTAAAGTTCTCACTTCTCCAGGGCTGGGCTTTTGTGCCTTGGAGGCTTTCACCCACTCCACTTTAGCCCTGCTAGTTGTGGTTCCCCTCCCCTACTTTATTTCTTTATTTTTTCCATCTTCCTATTTTGTTAGAAGCAAAAACTTTTCTCTCTGTAGTGTTCCAGCTGTTCTCTTTTTACCTCAGGTCGAATTTGTAGGAGTTCAGGATGTTTTGAAAGTTATCTAGGTAAGTGTGTGGGGCCAGGTGAGTTGAGGACCCCTACGCCTCCACTATCTTGTTAGTTTCCCTCCTAAATTGAATCTTTAAAAAAGACTCTTTCCCAAACTTAATTGCCTTGACTTATTTCTTGATAAGTAATTGACCATAAATGTAAGCAGTTATTTCTGTACTCTCAGTTCTGTTCTGTTGTTCTACATATCTGCATTTATGTCAGTATTACACTGTCTTGATCACTGTAGCTTTGTAGTATGGTTTTAAAACGACCAACCAAGGAGGGGCAAGATGGCAGAAGAGTAGGGTCCCCAAATCACCTGTCCCCACCAAATTACCTAGATAACCTTCAAATCATCCTGAAAATCTACGAATTCAGCCTGAGATTTAAAGAGAGAACAGCTGAAACGCTACAGTGAGAAGAGTTCGTGCTTCTATCAAGGTAGGAAGACGGGGGAAAAAGAAATAAAGAAATAAAAGGCATCCAAGGGGGAGGGGCCAGGCAAGGAGCCGGGCTAAGACCGGGGCGAGTGTCCCCAGGACAGGAGAGCCCCGTCCAGGACAAGCAGGAGCTGCACCAATCTTCCCGGGCGGAAAGGGGCTCGCAGGGAGTTGGAGCAGGAAGCCAGGAGGGCGGGGATGCCCTCAGGCTCCCTGGGACACTAACAGACACCTGCGCTCCCAGCAGAGTGCGCCGAGCTCCCTAAAGGGCTGCAGCGCACACTGCGGGACCCGGGAGCAGCTTGGAGGGGATCGGGCGGCGGCTCCGCAGAGGGGGCTGCAGGGCCAGGAGCGCGAATCCAACACAGGCAGGGAGCACAGGGAGCTGGGACACAGCCCAGGATCCGGCCTCCCCCCGGGACAGGCAGAGGCCGGGAGGGCCAAGGACAGCAAGGACACTCCTGTCCCCAGCTGAGCAGATCAGCGGCCCCACTCGGGAGCATCCAGGCCCTGTAGGCGGAGAGCTCCATAGTTACTGCCGGGGCTGAATCCAGGGCTCCAGAACTGCCGCAGCCACTGGGGTTGTTCCTCCAGGGGCCTCACGGAGTAAACAACCCCCACTGAGCCCTGCACCAGGCAGGGGGCAGAGCAGCTCCCCCAAGTGCTAACACCTGAAAATCAGCACAACAGGCCCCTCCCGCAGAAGACCAGCTAGACAGAGAAGTTCCAGGGGAAGTCAAGGGACTTAAAGTATACAGAATCAGAAGATACTCCCCCGTGTTTTTTTTTTCTTTTTGATTTCTGATTGCTTCCCCCACCCTTTTCCCCCTTTCTTTCTTTTTCTTTCTCTTTTTCTTCTCTTTTTTCCTTTTTTTCTTCCTTTTTTCTTTTTCTCTTTTCTTTCCTTCTTTCTCTCTCTTTTTCTCCTTTTCCCAATACAACTTGTTTTTGGCCACTCTACACTGAGCAAAATGACTAGAAGGAAAACCTCACCTCAAAAGAAAGAATCAGAAACAGTCCTCTCTCCCACAGAGTTACAAAATCTGGATTACAATTCAATGTCAGAAAGCCAATTCAGAAGCACTATTATACAGCTACTGGTGGCTCTAGAAAAAAAGCATAAAGGACTAAGAGACTTCATGACTGCAGAATTTAGATCCAATCAGGCTGAAATTAAAAATCAATTCAATGAGATGCAATCCAAACTAGAAGTCCTAATGACGAGGGTTAACGAGGTGGAAGAACGAGTGAATGACATAGAAGACAAGTTGATGGCAAAGAGGGAAACTGAGGAAAAAAGAGACAGACAATTAAAAGACCATGAAGACAGATTAAGGGAAATAAACGACAGCCTGAGGAAGAAAAACCTACGTTTAATTGGGGTTCCTGAGGGTGCCGAAAGGGCCAGAGGGCCAGAAGATGTATTTGAACAAATCATAGCTGAAAACTTTCCTAATCTGGGAAGGGAAACAGGCATTCAGATCCAGGAAATAGAGAGATCCCCCCCTAAAATCAATAAAAAGCGTTCAACGTCTTGACATATAATAGTGAAGCTTGCAAATTCCAAAGATAAAGAGAAGATCCTTAAAGCAGCAAGAGACAAGAAATCCCTGACTTTTATGGAGAGGAATATTAGGGTAACAGCAGACCTCTCCACAGAGACCTGGCAGGCCAGAAAGGGCAGGCAGGATATATTCAGGGTCCTAAATGAGAAGAACATGCAACCAAGAATACTTTATCCAGCAAGGCTCTCATTCAAAAAGGAAGGAGAGATAAAGAGCTTCCAAGACAGGCAGCAACTAAAAGAATATGTGACCTCCAAACCAGCTCTGCAAGAAATTTTAAGGGGGACTCTTAAAATTCCCCTTTAAGAAGAAGTTCACTGGAACAATCCACAAAAACAAGGACTGAATAGATATCATGATGATACTAAACTCATATCTGTCAATAGTAACTCTGAACGTGAATGAGCTTAATGACCCCATCAAAAGGCGCAGGGTTTCAGACTGGATAAAAAAGCAGGACCCATCTATTTGCTGTCTACAAGAGACTCATTTTAGACAGAAGGACACCTACAGCCTGAAAATAAAAGGTTGGAGAACCATTTACCATTCAAATGGTCCTCAAAAGAAAGCAGGGGTAGCCATCCTTATATCAGATAAACTAAAATTTACCCCGAAGACTGTAGTGAGAGATGAAGAGGGACACTATATCATACTTAAAGGATCTATTCAACAAGAGGACTTAACAATCCTCAATATATATGCCCCGAATGTGGGAGCTGCCAAATATTTAAACCAATTAATAGCCAAAGTGAAGAAATACTTAGATAATAATACACTTATACTTGGTGACTTCAATCTAGCTCTTTCTATACTCGATAGGTCTTCTAAGCACAACATCTCCAAAGAAAGGAGAGCTTTAAATGATACACTGGACCAGATGGATTTCACAGATATCTACAGAACTTTACATCCACACTCAACTGAATACACATTCTTCTCAAGTGCACATGGAACTTTCTCCAGAATATATCACATACTGGGTACAAATCGGGTCTGAACCGACCCCAAAAGATTGGGATCGTCCCCTGCGTATTCTCAGACCATAATGCCTTGAAATTAGAACTAAATCACAACAAGAAGTTTGGAAGGACCTCAAACACATGGAGGTTAAGGACCATCCTGCTAAAAGATGAAAGGGTCAACCAGGAAATTAAGGAAGAATTAAAAAGATTCATGGAAACTAATGAGAATGAAGATACAACCATTCAAAATCTTTGGGAGGCAGCAAAAGCAGTCCTAAGGGGGAAATACATCGCAATACAAGCATCCATTCAAAAACTGGAAAGAACTCAAATACAAAAGCTAACCTTACACATAAAGGAGCTAGAGAAAAAACAGCAGATGGACCCTACACCCAGCAGAAGAAGAGAGTTAATTAGAATTCGAGCAGAACTTAACGAAATCAAGACCAGAAGAACTGTGGAACAGATCAACAGAACCAGGAGTCGGTTCTTTGAAAGAATTAATAAGATAGATAAACCATTAGCCAACCTTATTAAAAAGAAGAGAGAGAAGACTCAAATTAATAAAATCATGAATGAGAAAGGAGAGATCACTACCAACACCAAGGAAATACAAACGATTTTAAAAACATATTATGAACAGCTATACGCCAATAAATTAGGCAATCTAGAAGAAATGGACGCATTCCTGGAAAGCCACAAACTACCAAAACTGGAACAAGAAGAAATAGAAAACCTGAACAGGCCAATAACCAGGGAGGAAATTGAAGCAGTCATCAAAAACCTCCCAAGACACAAGAGTCCAGGGCCAGATGGCTTCCCAGGGGAATTCTAGCAAACGTTTAAAGAAGAAATCATACCTATTCTACTAAAGCTGTTTGGAAAGATAGAAAGAGATGGAGTACTTCCAAATTCGTTCTATGAGGCCAGCATCACCTTAATTCCAAAACCAGACAAAGACCCCACCAAAAAGGAGAATTACAGACCAATATCCCTGATGAACATGGATGCAAAAATTCTCAACAAGATACTAGCCAATAGGATCCAACAGCACATTAAGAAAATTATTCACCATGACCAAGTAGGATTTATCCCCGGGACACAAGGCTGGTTCAACACTCGTAAAACAATCAATGTGATTCATCATATCAGCAAGAGAAAAACCAAGAACCATATGATCTTCTCATTAGATGCAGAGAAAGCATTTGACAAAATACAGCATCCATTTCTGATCAAAACTCTTCAGAGTGTAGGGATAGAGGGAACTTTCCTCGACATCTTAAAAGCCATCTATTTATAGATTTGTGTCTTAAGGCGCATCCTGGGAATGTCAATTAGATTTACCTGGGGAGGGGTCATTTTGTTCAATCTACTTTCCTCTCTGACTTGACTTCTGAGTGTCTCAAGAAAAAAATCCCTCTCCTCTCTTGAGATAAAGGTTTTCTTTCTTATCTGTGCTTTTGTAGCAATGGCCATTTATATCCTCTGTCTTGTTCTCAGGTCCCTTATACCCCAGGGAAAGTTTCCTCTCTCTCAGAGTAGGGAACATGATTCATGTCTGCCCTTCTACTCACCTGGCATAGTAAATGCTTGATAAATATTTGAATGGAAGAGATGTGTATGTGTATTTCTGAGCCAGTTATTTTGGGGAGTGGAGTATAACAAGACCATTTCTAGTCAGGGAGCAAGTATTCTGAAAGTGCAGGAAGTGTTATCCATGGGGTCCTTGTATGTGCCGAAAGCAGACTGCAGTGGTGATGGTAGTTGGGTAGCAACTGGGTGTCTTGAGGGCTCCACATCGGGGCCTGGAGCCAGGGTAGACACCGATGGATTGAAGAGCCTCCAGATAGCAGAGCTTTATTGCCATAGTTCAGCATGACTGTGATTCATGAGACCTTCACTGCCTTGCTAGCCTTCTGAGGTGATCTCAGTCTTACCCTCTGTTTAGGTCAGCTTGAGATGCTATAGCAAAATTCCACAGACTGGGTGGCCCAAACAACAGACATTCATTTCTCACAGTTCTGGAGGCTGGAAGTCTGAGATCATGGTTCTCTGTAGGCTACCGGCTGCTCCAGCCCCCAGGAAAAGGTTTTCCCTTCTGGTCTTTCACTCAGGGAGGAAGGGCTTGGATTGTGTTCACCCTCAGCCTCACCTAGGTGAAGTAGGGCATGAGGTAGAGCCAAGAACTGGGATGGGGGAGAGGTGCTCCCCAGCATCATGGGACAGACAGCCAAGCTGGGGCAGCCATATTTCCTCTGTCCTATCCTCCACTTATTTTGAGATTGGAGCAGGCAGTCTGCAGGTTTCTGCAGAACTTGGGCATGTTCAGTAAGTGGAGAGTACCTTGAAGGGCTCCTTCAGTCCTGCAACCCTTCTGGGGACAGCATCAGGTGATGCAGGCAAGCTGAGCATTAGTGGTTGGTGATCTGGTAGTGTCCTCTCTCCAGTTGTCCACCTGAAGGCCACTGTCCTCCTGACTCTGCTGAGAGTTTATATTGGGTGCTGATAGGATGCATGCTTTGTTTGTGGTGGAAGTTAATCCTCCTCTTAGGAAAATGTCATATTAGGTTACAGTCTCATTAGCCAGGGGTCGACTCACTTTCCACCAAGCATGACCCAGGTGTATAAGTCTGTGGAGGGACATGAGCTTCAGTAGAGCCCCAGTGATAACAGTGCTCACTGGTCAGGTGCCCCTGATGTTCTACCCATCCTTAGGCCATCCCAGCAGTCCTGGGATGAGAGGCGATGCCAGTGTTACACTGGCATCCTGTGTGCCATGGATTAGTGGCCACTGGTGGCCATTGACAAGATGTAGGCAGGAATCTGCCCTGAAGGTCAGCACATGTCCTTAGCCACTGCCACGACGGGTTGGGTCAATCAAAATAGGTGTGGGAGGTACTATAGGCATCAGAATTCACAGTGGGGCATGTTCCCTTCCTGACCCCTCAACCCACAGGAACCACTGCAGTCACCTTTAGAGGGCCACCATATATATATGGGGATGCCTACATATACACACATGTATACACACACATACACACTCACTTGCATGCATTCATATACAGACACGTATTTATACATGTATACATATGTACATTTTATACCTGTAGATATATACATACAAACATGCACATAGTTATACATTTACACATATACTTGCATACACATGCATGTGTGCGCACACATTCACATATGCACATATTTATACACATACACATACATTACTCACATATATACATATTTATATGCAGTATATACATGCATACTTATGTATAATAGACATGTATATACAAATGCTTACATACATACACACATATACATACACACTTATTTATATATACCTCACATGAGCTCAGTTGTTTCTAGTAGTCTGAACAGTTGTGAGTTTAGAAGAGGGTGGACCAGGAATGGTCTGCTTCTCTGAGGGGTGGTTGAGAGCAGACCTCAGTGCCCTGCAACCTGGACTCAAACCCAGGGATGTTACTTATACCACGTCTCAGTGTCCTCCCCCTTATTTTAAGGTGGATGTACCAGTAATCCCTGCCTGGTGGTTACTGTGAGCATTGTGAGACATAAGCAAAGTGCTCAGGTTGGACCTGGCTGGTTGTAAGAGCTCTGAATATGATCTTGACCTGGGGTGGACCCTCCCTTTTTAGGAGGAACCTCATGGGCTGCAGGTGGTGTGTTTGGACTCTGGAGACCTTACAGCAAGAGTCCTGACTTATTTCAAGACATTGAAGGGAGGTAGCTATGGCGGCTCTGAGGAGAGCAACTGTGCCCAGCACAGTGATCACCTTCTGGGCAGTGTGAAGATACCATGTGAGAAACAACTAGAAATAGCCAGGGTACTTTAAGGGGTCTAATTTCTGGTACTCAGGCTGGGAGAGGGTTGTGTCACACTACTTTGAGAGAAAGAATCATGCCTTTCTTTAGGTCAGGCTGCTGAAGTAAAACCAGTGCTTTCTTGTCTCTCTGACCTCCCATATCTCCCAAGGCATCTGCCTTCCCAGAAGTGTGAAAGTCAACTGGTGGCCATGGTGGGCTTTCCCTGGCTCACCCACATGGGTACTTCCTTACAAGGTGGGCACTCCACACTATGAGGATGAATGGTACCAATAATGATGGGGGAGTGGGTATTCTGATAATGAAGCAGCTGTGGCTATAAGTCTCTCAAACCAACACTCCTTCATGATTTTATGAGGTTAATATACTTTCATATTCATGCCAACTTAGGCTATATTAGAATTACCTTTGGATCTGATTTTTGAAAATAGAATTTCATTTAAAATTTTCATTCCTGTCTATATATTAAGATTTGACTCTATCTTGAAGACCAACCTTGAATTCTTTGTGTGAAGCTTCACCTAGCAGCTCTTGTGGGCAGGTCTTCTCTGTTTTCTCACAGTTTTTACTTTGTGTTAATCTTGTTTATGACTGAGCCTTCTCCTCTTGATTAGGGGATGGACTAGCCAAGTCACTTCTCATTATCCCCTTTTGTAGAGCAGTGCCTGGGCTAATAATAGTCACAGAGGAACTATAGAATTCCAAATGTAATATTTCTCAGTTTGGAATTTTGTCTACGCTTGTGAACTTTCTTAATTTGGCATGTATACATCTGTGAAAGATGGAGAAATAGTATTGTAGCATTTTATAGAGGTGTTTGCCTTGCATCATCTATTCGCAGTTTATAGAATGTATGATGGGGTGGAATTACTTTGGGGGTTTATGGATTTATTTTCATGTTCTCCAATCAACTCTTACTGATTGCCATCTATAACTGGCAGATTAACATTTGGTCAATTAGCCCCAAAGCCAACAGTGCTCATAGTTAGACTGAAGTTGGGCACTGTGTGATTCCAAGTTTGGAAGGGTCATGAGCAGCCTATCAGCAAGGGCTTAATTATTTTTCTATGTGAATGTAATGTAATTAGAACAAAGCTGAGAGTGTTAGTAGTTTACAAGTGTCTAATGAGCTATTTCCTTCCCCACTCACATTAGCTGGGGGAGTTAATTAGGTCCATCTGGTGTATAATCCACAGTATCTCTGCTATCTGTGATTTTATAAGCCTGTAGCAGACATGGACTCTGGATTCACAAGGGGAGTTTGGTGCCTGAGTTCAAAGAAGAAATTTAGTGAAGTACGGGAAGGGTGATACTGAGCTGGGCAGAAGACTGCTTTTTAGGATCTATGCTGCAGGAAGCCGAATCTCAGGGCTCAGGGTGAGCAGTGGGGTGTGAATGATCTGGACCACTCTTCATCCCAGCCAGCTCTGAGATGGGTTTCCGAGAGCCATCCCAGCTCAGTGGGATGTGACCGGCATCAGGTAAGAGGTCTCTCTCCATCTCAGTGAAGTAGAGAGGGCGTCAGTTACAAAATTCTGGCTTTTATTCTCAAAGTGTGTTCTGGAACACTCTTTAGAACAGCGTGGTAGAGGGTACACGGCTTTGGCAAGGGTAGCATGGGTACCCCCACGCTATATGGGGGTATATGTGGACCAGAGCTAATGGAAACCACGCAACCCCCACATGAGCGGGCCCTGCTCTCCATCGCCTGCCTGGTGCCCCCGAAGCCTCAGTTTGTCCACCATTCAGAGGCTTCTCTGGAGCTTGGCCTCCTACCTCCCGGGAAGGTCTTGGAAGACATTTGCTTCTGAGGTCAGACTTACTCCAAATTAATAATAGGATAGGATCCAGGCAGAGCCTTCTTCTAGATATCATTCTAAAAAATAAAAAGTGGTTGGGCAAATGTCTTTGCCGATATTTCAACCGCGCTTGCTGCTTGCCTAGAAAGTTCCGCCACTGCGGAGCGGTGGAGCCGGCAGAGAGGGAGCTCGCGGGTGGTGGTCGGCGAGCTCATTCCTCACTTCCTCGGGATGCCAGCGCACCACCATGACTTTCACTGTGTGTGAGGCCTGCCCAACCACCTCAGTCTTCTGGGAACACCTTGCCCGAGGCCACAGGCCCCACACTGGCCTGCCTCCAGCCGCGTGTGCCCCAGCCGGGCCCTGGAAGAGGTGTGAGGGCCGCCACCCCCTCAGCCGGGCCCTGGCCAGGTGCGCTCCTCAGTGGGCCTGAGCCTGCCGGGCCCAGGGCCGCCCCACCTGCGGCACTGACAACCTGTCGGGGTGGGCGATGGGCCTGGGGGTAGGGGCGTGAAAGGGGAAAGGCGGAGCTGCGGAGCTGCGCTGCGCGGGGCTGGATGGGGCCAGCACTGGTGCGCTCTGCCACCGGCCCTGCAGGAGAGGAGCCCTTACTTCCCAAGTGTCTGCTCCTGCCAAGGTGTTTATCTGCGTTGAACATATTTCTGTGGTGGCTGTGGAGCTTAGTCCTTAGCTCAGAAATACCTCATTGCTTTATTTTTTAGCATCACCTGTTTTTAGTTATTCAGTCTTGCACAAGCGACTTAACTTTTCTATTATCTGCTCATCTAGAAGATGGGTATAAAAATGCAAGCTTATATAGTTTATAACGTTTAAACCGTTTTTTAAAAAAGATTTCATTTATTTAAGAGAGAGCCAGCAGGAGCGGGGTTGGTGGGGAGGAGGGGCAGAGGGACAGGGAGAAGCAGACTCCCCACTGAGCAGGGAGCCCATGATGGGGCTGGATCTCAGGATCCTGAGATCGTGACCTGAGATGAAGGCCGACACTTAGCCTACTGAGTCACCCAGGCATCCCCGTTTAAACTCGTTTTTAAAATTGTTTTCCTTATACAATATATAAAATTAAAGTTGCAATTTTAACCATCTTTAAGTATACAATTCAGCGATACTAATTACATTGGTAATATTGTGCAACCATCATCATTAATCCTAAAACGTTTTCATCACTCTCTGCAGGAGCTCTGTATCCAATAAGGACTAACTCTTCCATCCCCTTCTGTGGACCCTAGTAACCTTTAATCTACCAGATATTTCCATATCTTCCATATCTTCCAGATATTTCATATAAGTGAAATCAAACAATATTTGTCCCTTCATGTCTGGATTATTTGCTTAGCATAATATTTTTAAAAAGTTTGTCCATGTTGTAGCATGTATTTATGCTACATAAAAAACATTCCTTTTTATGTTTTTTATGGGCAATTAACATCCTATTGTATGAATATACAAAATTTGTTTATCCATTCATCTATTGGTAGACATTTGGGTTCTTTCCACATTTTGGCTATTGTGAATATGCTTCAATGAACGTTGTCATACAAATATCTGTTTGTGTCCCTGTTTTCAATTATTCTGGATACATTCCTAGCAGTAGAATTGCCAGGTTATATGGTAAAGCTATGTTTGACTTTTTGAAGACCCACCAAAATTCTTTTCACAAATATTTACACACTTTATATTACTATTTGTAGTGTATTTGGGTTCCAGTTTCTTCATTACTAGCCAACAAAGGTTGTTTTCTGTTTTTTTTTTTTTAATTTTTATTCTAGCTATCCTAGTGGGTATGAAGTGATATCTTATAGTAGTTTTGATTTGCATTTCTCTAATTATGTTGAGAGTCTTTTCCTGTGCTTCTATCTTCTTTGGAGAAATGTCCATTCAAGTCCTTTGCCCATTTAAAGACTGGATTGTCTTTGTTGTTGAGTTGTAGGAGTTCTTTATATATTCTGGGTATTAAACCCTTATCAGATATATATGATTTGCAAACAATTCATCCCATTCAATAGGCTGTCTTTTCACTTTCTTGTTAATATTCTTTGATGCACAGAGAATCTTCATTTTTTAAATTTATTTTTTCCAGTTTTATGAGATATATGTGATTCAGAATTTAATTTTGATGAAGTCCAATTAGTTCTTTTTTCTGTTTGTGCTTTTAATGTCATATCTAAGACTACATTGCCAAATGCATTTACCTATCATGTAGATTTGCCTCCATGTTTTTTCCTAAGATTTTGATGGTTTTGTAGGTCATGTAGACTTACCTCCATGTTTTTTCCTAAGATTTTGATGGTTTTATCTAAATATATACTTAATGTTGAGGTAATTATTTTATAAGGTAGGAGAGGTCCAACTTTATTGCATGTGGGAATCTAGTTGTCATAGCCCCATTTATTGAAGAGACTGTTCATTCTCTGTTGAATAGTCTTGGCACTGTTGTAAAAAGTCAACTGGCCATAAATATATTGGGTTTATTTCTGGACTCTTAATTTTTTTCCACTAAATTTACATTTCTATCCTTATACTACACTGTTCAGATTACTGTAGCTTTGTAGTAAGTTTTGAAATTAGGAAAAGTGAGTGCCAAAGAAACCCTTTTCTTTCTTAAGATGTTTTGGATTTTTGGGGGCCCCTTGAAATTGCATATGAATTTGAGGATTGGATTTTCCATTTCTGCAAAAAAGGCAATTGGAATTTTGATAGGGATTGCATTGAATCTGTAGATTGCTTTACATAGTATTGACATTTTAACATTATTAAGTATTTTTAGCCATGAGCATGGGATGTCTTTCCATTTATTTTAGTCTTCTTTAATTTATTTTGGCCATATTTTAGTTTCCAGTATACAAATTTTTCACCTCCTCAGTTAAATTTATTTCTAAATAATTTTTTCTTTTGGATACTATTGTAAATGGAATTAATTTATTTTGCAGATTGTTCATTGCTGTTATAAACAAATACAACAAATTTTTGTGTTGCTATTGCACCTGCAACTTGCTAAATTTATTTATTAGCTCTAGGTGTTTTCTTGTGAGTTTTCTGGGATTCTCTAGATATAGGATCATGGGATCATGTTATCTGCAAATAGAGATAATTTTACTTTCTCCTTTCCAATTTAAATATTTTTAATTCTTGCCTAATTGCTCTGGCTAGAACTTCCAGTATAATGTTGAATAGCAGTGGTGAAAACAGGCTTTCTTGATTTAGCAGGAAATCTTTCAGTTTTCCACCATTGAAGATGATGTGTGTTTTTCACAAATTTCCTTTATAATATGGAAGAAGTTCCCTTCTATTTTTAGTTTTCTGAGTGCTTTTCACCCTTCTCCCAGAGAACTTGTACTTAGGATGGAAGATGACAAGAAGACATAACCACTGAGGAACAGTGGCTCAGACTGCGTTGTTCCCTGGAGACTATAAAAGCTAAAAGGAGATGCAGTTGGAAAGATTCAAGGATGATACCATGAGCAGATGTTGATACCAGACTGGAGCGTCTGAGATTCATCCTCTGTGCCAATGTTTCTCACAGTGTGGTGCCATTTCAGAATGTCTTGGGTGTTGTAAAATTATAACTCCTCAAATCAGAATCTATGGGAGAGTCCTGGGAAATTGTTTTGAAGCAGAGTCCCAGATAATTTGATTGTAGGCTTATAATTGGAAGCCAATGCCATGGGAGGAAAGAGTGAAATGAGAATGGCAGGAGGAGGATGTGCTGGCAAACTTGGGAGTGGTAATCTAACACTCTTGGAATTTTCCAGAACTACACACCTGATAATTCCAGGATCTGAAGTTTAAAAAGAGGGTGGCGAGAAGAAAATCTTTGAACAGGTAGATTTTAGGAGAACATCAATTAATTTTTAGGCATGGTGATTTGAAGTGTGAGCATGGCCAGCCTATAGTTTCCTGTCCTAGGGAGACATAGTCTTGGCAGAATCCCATCCATTGTTCTTGGTGATGGGAGATGCTAAAATAATGCTAGCTTCTCTCACCCCATGGAATTGATGGTTTTCCCTGGCTTTAATCATGTGAGATAGGGCACCTGGGGAGTTCAGTGGTTAAGCATCTGCCTCTGACTCAGGTCATGATCCTGGGGTCCTGGGATCGAGTCCTGCATCAGGCTCCCTACAGGGAGCCTGCTTCTCTTTCTTCCTATGTCTCTGCCCCTCTCTGTATGTCTCTCATGAATAAATAAAATCTTTTTTAAAAATCACGTGAATAGGATCCAACAGTACATTAAGAAAATTATTCACCATGACCAAGTAGGATTTATCCCTGGGACACAAGGCTGGTTCAACACCCGTAAAACAATCAATGTGATTCATCATATCAGCAAGAGAAAAACCAAGAACCATATGATCCTCTCAATAGATGCAGAGAAAGCATTTGACAAAATACAGCATCCATTTCTGATCAAAACTCTTCAGAGTGTAGGGATAGAGGGAACATTCCTCAACATCTTAAAAGCCATCTATGAAAAGCCCACAGCAAATATCATTCTCAATGGGGAAGCACTGGGAGCCTTTCCCCTAAGATCAGGAACAAGACAGGGATGTCCACTCTCACCACGGCTATTCAGCATAGTACTGGAAGTCCTAGCCTCAGCAATCAGACAACAAAAAGACATTAAAGGCATTCAAATTGGCAAAGAAGAAGTCAAACTCTCCCTCTTCGCTGATGACATGATACTTTACATAGAAAACCCAAAAGCCTCCACCCCAAGATTGCTAGAACTCATACTGCAATTTGGTAGCGTGGTAGGATACAAAATCAATGCCCAGAAATCAGTGGCATTTCTATACACTAACAATGAGACTGAAGAAAGAGAAATTAAGGAGTCAATCCCATTTACAATTGCACCCAAAAGCATAAGATACCTAGGAATAAACCTAACCAAAGAGGTAAAGGATCTATACCCTCAAAACTATAGAACACTTCTGAAAGAAATTGAGGAAGACACAAAGAGATGGAATAATATTCCATGCTCATGGATTGGCAGAATTAATATTATGAAAATGTCAATGTTACCCAGGGCAATTTACACGTTTAATGCAATCCCTATCAAAATACCATGGACTTTCTTCAGAGAGTTAGAACAAATTATTTTAAGATTTGTGTGGAATCAGAAAAGACCCCGAATAGCCAGGGGAATTTTAAAAAAGAAAACCATATCTGGGGCCATCACAATGCCAGATTTCATGTTGTACTACAAAGCTGTGGTCATCAAGACAGTGTGGTACTGGCACAAAAACAGACACATAGATCAATGGAACAAAATAGAGAACCCAGAAGTGGACTCTGAACTTTATGGTCAACTAATATTTGATAAAGGAGGAAAGACTATCCATTGGAAGAAAGACAGTCTCTTCAATAAATAGTGTTGGGAAAATTGGACATCCACATGCAGAAGAATGAGACTAGACCACTCTCTTGCACCATACACAAAGATAAACTCAAAATGGATGAAAGATCTAAATGTGAGACAAGATTCCATCAAAATCCTAGAGGAGAACACAGGCAACACCCTTTTTGAACTCAGCCAGAGTAACTTCTTGCAAGATACATCCACGAAGGCAAAAGAAACAAAAGCAAAAATGAACTATTGGGACTTCATTAAGATAAGAAGCTTTTGCACAGCAAAGGATACAGTCAACAAAACTAAAAGACAACCTACAGAATGGGAGAAGATATTTGCAAATGACATATCAGATAAAGGGCTAGTTTCCAAGATCTATAAAGAACTTCTTAAACTCAACCACAAAGAAACAAACAATCCAATCATGAAATGGGCAAAAGACATGAACAGAAATCTCACAGAGGAAGACATAGACATGGCCAACATGCACATGAGAAAATGCTCTGCATCACTTGCCATCAGGGAAATACAAATCAAAACCACAATGAGATCCCACCTCACACCAGTGAGAATGGGGAAAATTAACAAGGCAGGAAACCACAAATGTTGGAGAGGATGTGGAGAAAAGTGAACCCTCTTACATTGTTGGTGGGAATGTGAACTGGTGCAGCCACTCTGGAAAACTGTGTGGAGGTTCCTCAAAGAGTTAAAAATAGACCTGCCCTATGACCCAGCAATTACACTGTTGGGGATTTACCCCATAGATACAGATGCAATGAAATGCAGGGACACCACACCCCGATGTTTATAGCAGCAATGTCCACAATAGCCAAGCTGTGGAATGAGCCTCGGTGTCCATCGAAAGATGAATGGATAAAGAAGATGTGTTCTATGTATACAATGGAATATTACTCAGCCGTTAGAAATGACAAATACCCACCATTTGATTCAACGTGATGGAACTGGAGGGTATTATGCTGAGTGAAGTAAGTCAGTCGGAGAAGGAGAAACATTATATGTTCTCATTCATTTGGGGAATATAAATAATAGTGAAAGGGAATATAAGGGAAGGGAGAAGAAATGTGTAGGAAATATCAGAAAGGGAGACAGAACGTAAAGACTGCTAACTCTGGGAAATGAACTAGGGGTGGTAGAAGGGGAGGAGGGCAGGGGGGTGGGAGTGAATGGGTGACGGGCACTGGGGGTTATTCTGTATGTTGATAAATTGAACACCAATAAAAAATAAATTAAAAAAATAAAAAAATCACGTGAGATGTTATAGCTGATCTCATTTTTTTTTAATTTATTTTTTATTGGTGTTCAATTTACTAACATACAGAATAACCCCCAGTGCCCGTCACCCATTCACTCCCACCCCCCGCCCTCCTCCCCTTCTACCACCCCTAGTTCGTTTCCCAGAGTTAGCAGTCTTTACGTTCTGTCTCCCTTTCTGATATTTCCCACACATTTCTTCTCCCTTCCCTTATATTCCCTTTCACTATTATTTATATTCCCCAAATGAATGAGAACATACAATGTTTGTCCTTCTCCGACTGACTTACTTCACTCAGCATAATACCCTCCAGTTCCATCCACGTTGAAGCAAATGGTGGGTATTTGTCATTTCTAATAGCTGAGTAATATTCCATTGTATACATAAACCACATCTTCTTTATCCATTCATCTTTCGTTGGACACCGAGGCTCCTTCCACAGTTTGGCTATCGTGGCCATTGCTGCTATAAACATCGGGGTGCAGGTGTCCCGGCGTTTCATTGCATTTGTATCTGTGGGGTAAATCCCCAACAGTGCAATTGCTGGGTCGTAGGGCAGGTATATTTTTAACTGTTTGAGGAACCTCCACACAGTTTTCCAGAGTGGCTGCACCAGTTCACATTCCCACCAACAGTGTAAGAGGGTTCCCTTTTCTCCGCATCCTCTCCAACATTTGTTGTTTCCTGCCTTGTTAATTTTCCCCATTCTCACTGGTGTGAGGTGGTATCTCATTGTGGTTTTGATTTGTATTTCCCTGATGGCAAGTGATGCAGAACATTTTCTCATATGCATGGTTGGCCATGTCTATGTCTTCCTCTGTGAGATTTCTGTTCATGTCTTTTGCCCATTTCATGATTGGATTGTTTGTTTCTTTGGTGTTGAGTTTAAGAAGTTCTTTATAGATCTTGGAAACTAGCCCTTTATCTGATATGTCATTTGCAAATATCTTCTCCCATTCTGTAGGTTGTCTTTGAGTTTTGTTGACTGTATCCTTTGCTGTGCAAAAGCTTCTTATCTTGATGAAGTCCCAATAGTTCATTTTTGCTTTTGTTTCTTTTGCCTTCGTGGATGTATCTTGCAAGAAGTTACTATGGCCCAGTTCAAAAAGGGTTGTTGCCTGTGTTCTTCTCTAGGATTTTGATGGAATCTTGTCTCACATTTAGATCTTTCATCCATTTTGAGTTTATCTTTGTGTATGGTGCAAGAGAGTGGTCTAGTCTCATTCTTCTGCATGTGGATGTCCAATTTTCCCAGCACCATTTATTGAAGAGACTGTCTTTCTTCCAATGGATAGTCTTTCCTCCTTTATTGAATATTAGTTGCCCATAAAGTTCAGGGTCCACTTCTGGATTCTCTATTCTGTTCCACTGATCTATGCGTCTGTTTTTGTGCCAGTACCACACTGTCTTGATGACCACAGCTTTGTAGTACAACCTGAAATCTGGCATTGTGATGCCCCCAGATATGGTTTTCTTTTTTAAAATTCCCCTGGCTATTCGGGGTCTTTTCTGATTCCACACAAATCTTAAAATAATTTGTTCTAACTCTCTGAAGAAAGTCCATGGTATTTTGATAGGGATTGCATTAAACGTGTATATTGCCCTGGGTAACATTGACATTTTCACAATATTAATTCTGCCAATCCATGAGCATGGAATATTATTCCATCTCTTTGTGTCTTCCTCAATTTTTTCAGAAGTGTTCTATAGTTTTGAGGGTATAGATCCTTTACATCTTTGGTTAGGTTTATTCCTAGGTATCTTATGCTTTTGGGTGCAATTGTAAATGGGATTGACTCCTTAATTTCTCTTTCTTCAGTCTCATTGTTAGTGTATAGAAATGCCACTGACTTCTGGGCATTGATTTTGTATCCTGCCACGCTACCGAATTGCTGTATGAGTTCTAGCAATCTTGGGGTGGAGACTTTTGGGTTTTCTATGTAGAGTATCATGTCATCGGCGAAGAGGGAGAGTTTGACTTCTTCTTTGCCAATTTGAATGCCTTTAATGTCTTTTTGTTGTCTGATTGCTGAGGCTAGGACTTCCAGTACTATGTTGAACAGCAGTGGTGAGAGTGGACATCCCTGTCTTGTTCCTGATCTTAGGGGAAAGGCTCCTAGTGCTTCCCCATTGAGAATGATATTAGCTGTGGGCTTTTCATAGATGGCTTTTAAGATGTCGAGGAATGTTCCCTCTATCCCTACACTCTGAAGAGTTTTGATCAGGAATGGATGCTGTATTTTGTCAAATGCTTTCTCTGCATCCAATGAGAGGATCATATGGTTCTTGGTTTTTCTCTTGCTGATATGATGAATCACAATGATTGTTTTACGGGTGTTGAACCAGCCTTGTGTCCCAGGGATAAATCCTACTTGGTCATGGTGAATAATTTTCTTAATGTACTGTTGGATCCTATTGGCCAGTATCTTGTTGAGAATTTTTGCATCCATGTTCATCAGGGATATTGGTCTGTAATTCTCCTTTTTGGTGGGGTCTTTGTCTGGCTTTGGAATTAAGGTGATGCTGGCTTCATAGAACGAATTTGGAAGTACTCCATCTCTTTCTATCTTTCCAAACAGCTTTAGGAGAATAGGTATGATTTCTTCTTTAAACGTTTGATAAAATTCCCCTGGGAAGCCATCTGGCCCTGGACTCTTGTGTCTTGGGAGGTTTTTGATGACTGCTTCAATTTCCTCCCTGGTTATTGGCCTGTTCAGGTTTTCTATTTCTTCCTGTTCCAGTTTTGGTAGTTTGTGACTTTCCAGGAATGCGTCCATTTCTTCTAGATTGCCTAATTTATTGGCGTATAGCTGTTCATAATATGTTTTTAAAATCGTTTGTATTTCCTTGGTGTTGGTAGTGATCTCTCCTTTCTCATTCATGATTTTATTAATTTGAGTCTTCTCTCTCTTCTTTTTAATAAGGCTGGCTAATGGTTTATCTATCTTATTAAGTCTTTCAAAGAACCAACTCCTGGTTCTGTTGATCTGTTCCACAGTTCTTCTGATCTCGATTTCGTTGAGTTCTGCTCGAATCTTTATTAACTCCCTTCTTCTCTTGGGTGTAGGATCTATTTGCTGTTTTTTCTCTAGCTCCTTTATGTGTAAGGTTAGCTTTTGTATTGGAGTTCTTTCCAGTTTTTGAATGGATGCTTGTATTGCGATGTATTTCCCCCTTAGGACTGCTTTTGCTGCATCCCAAAGATTTTGAACGGTTGTATCTTCATTCTCATTAGTTTCCATGAATCTTTTTAATTCTTCCTTAATTTCCTGGTTGACCCTTTTATCTTTTAGCAGGATGGTCCTCAACCTCCACGTGTTTGAGGTCCTTCCAAACTTCTTGTTGTGATTTAGTTCTAATTTCAAGGCATTATGGTCCGAGAATATGCAGGGGACAATCCCAATCTTTTGGTATCGGTTCAGACCCGATATGTGTCCCAATATGTGGTCTATTCTGGAGAAAGTTCCATGTGCGCTTGAGAAGAATGTGTATTCAGTTGAGTTTGGATGTAAAGTTCTGTAGATATCTGTGAAATCCATCTGGTCCAATGTATCATTTAAAGCTCTCGTTTCTTTGGAGATGTTGTGCTTAGAAGACCTATCGAGTATAGAAAGAGCTAGATTGAAGTCACCAAGTATAAGTGTATTATTATCTAAGTATTTCTTCACTTTGGTTAATAATTGATTGATATATTTGGCAGCTCCCACATTCGGAGCATATATATTGAGGATTGTTAAGTCCTCTTGTTGAATAGATCCTTTAAGTATGATATAGTGTCCCTCTTCATCTGTCACTATAGTCTTTGGGGTAAATTTTAGTTTATCTGATATAAGGATGGCTACCCCTGCTTTCTTTTGAGGACCATTCGAATGGTAAATGGTTCTCCAACCTTTTATTTTCAGGCTGTAGGTGTCCTTCTGTCTAAAATGAGTCTCTTGTAGACAGCAAATAGATGGGTCCTGCTTTTTTATCCAATCTGAAACCCTGCGCCTTTTGATGGGGTCATTAAGCCCGTTCACATTCAGAGTTACTATTGAGAGATATGAGTTTAGTGTCATCATGATATCTATTCAGTCTTTGTTTTTGTGGACTGTTCCACTGAACTTCTTCTTAAAGGGGAATTTTAAGAGTCCCCCTTAAAATTTCTTGCAGAGCTGGTTTGGAGGTCACATATTCTTTTAGTTGCTGCCTGCCTTGGAAGCTCTTTATCTCTCCTTCCATTTTGAATGAGAGCCTTGCTGGATAAAGTATTCTTGGTTGCATGTTCTTCTCATTGAGGACCCTGAATATATCCTGCCAGCCCTTTCTGGCCTGCCAGGTCTCTGTGGAGAGGTCTGCTGTTACCCTAATACTCCTCCCCATAAAAGTCAGGGATTTCTTGTCTCTTGCTGCTTTAAGGATCTTCTCCTTATCTTTGGAATTTGCAAGCTTCACAATTAAATGTGGAGGTGTTGAACGGTTTTTATTGATTTTAGGGGGGGATCTCTCTATTTCCTGGATCTGAATGCCTGTTTCCCTTCCCAGATTAGGAAAGTTTTCAGCTAGAATTTGTTCAAATACATATTCTGGCCCTCTGTCCCTTTCTGCGCCCTCGGGAACCCCAATTAAACGTAGGTTTTTCTTCCTCAGGCTGTCGTTTATTTCCCTTAATCTATCTTCATGGTCTTTTAATTGTTTGTCTCTTTTTTCCTCAGTTTCCCTCTTTGCTATCAACTTGTCTTCTAGGTCACTCACTCGTTCTTCCACCTCGTTAACCCTCGTCGTTAGGACTTCTAGTTTGGATTGCATCTCATTCAATTGATTTTTAATTTCTGCCTGATTAGCTCTAAATTCTGCAGTCATGAAGTCTCTTGAGTCCTTTATACTTTTTTCTAGAGCCACCAGTAGCTGTATAATAGTGCTTCTGAATTGGCTTTCTGACATTGAATTGTAATCCAGATTTTGTAACTCTGTGGGAGAGAGGACTGTTTCTGATTCTTTCTTTTGAGGTGAGGTTTTCCTTCTAGTCATTTTGCTCAGTGCAGAGTGGCCAAAAGCAAGTTGTATTGGGAAAAAGAGAAAAAGAGAGGAGAGAAAGAAGGAAAGAAAAGAGAAAGAGAAAAAAAAAGGGGAAGAGAAAAAAAACGAAAGAAAAAAAAAGAAGAAAAAGAGAAAGAAAAAGAAAGGAGAAAAAAAAGGGGGGGTGGGGGAAGGAAACAAATCAAAAAGCAAAACAAAACAAAACAAAACAAAACAAAAAAAAACAAAAAAACAAAAACACCAAAAAAAAAAAAAAAAAAAAAGAACCACAGGGGCGTATCTTCTGATTCTGTGTTCTTTAAGTCCCTTGGCTTCTCCTGGAAGTTGTCAGTCTAGCTGGTGTTCTGGGGGAGGGGCCTGTTGTGCTGGTTTTCAGGTGTTAGCAGTTGGGGGAGCTGCTGTGCCCCTGCCTGGTGCAGGGCTCAGTGGGGGTTGTTTACCCCGTGAGGCCGCAGGAGGAACAGCCCCAGTGGCGGGGCAGCTCTGGAAACCTGGATTCAGCTCCGGCAGGAACTCCGTCTGCAGGGCCTGGAGGCTCCGGGGCGGGGCCGCTAATCTGCTCAGCTCGGGGCAGGAGCGTCCTCGCTGTCCTGGGCCCTCCCGGCCTCTGCCTGTCCCGGGGGGAGGCCGGATCCTGGGCTGTGTCCCGGCGCCCTGTGCTCCGGAGCCTGCGCTGGTGGATTCGCGCTCCCGGGCCGCGCAACCCCCTCCGCGGAGCTGCCGCCCGAGCCCCTCCGAGCTGCTCCTGGAACCGCGCAGCCCCCTCCGCACGGAGCCTCTTCCTCTGCCCGAGCCCGGCCGAGCTGCTCCCGGGGCCCCGCAGCCCCCTCCGCGAAGCCGCCGCCTGAGCCCCTCCAGCTGCTCCGGGTCCCCCGTGCGCGCTGCAGCCCTTAGGGAGCTCGGCGCACTCTCCTGGGCGCGCAGTTGCTGTTAGTGTCCCAGGGAACCCGAGGGCATCCCCGCCCTCCTGGGTCCTGCTCCACCTCCCTGGAGCCCCTTTCCGCCCGGGAAGGTCGGTGCAGCTCCTGCGTCTCCGGGACGGGGCTCTCCTGTCCTGGGGACACTCGCCCCGGCCTCAGCCCGGCTCCTCGCGGGGCCCCTCCCCCTTGGAGGCCTTTGTTCCTTTATTTCTTTTTCCCCGTCTTCCTACCTTGATAGAAGCGCGAACTCTTCTCACTGTTGCATTCCAGCTGGTCTCTCTTTAAATCTCAGGCCGAATTCATAGATTTTCAGGATAATTTGAAGGTTTTCTAGGTAGTTTGGTGGAGACAGGTGATTTGGGGACCCTGCTCTTCCGCCATCTTGCTCCTCCAGCTGATCTCATTTTAAGCTTGCAGTTGCCAGGTGCTATGCTGGGTATTGGTCTCATGGTTTATTTGAGGGGGCAGATATATATATATACACAAGTGTGCAAAATGTGCAATAAATGACACAACAGAGGCGAATGCAAGGTACAGCAAGGGCAGAGGGAGGATGATCTCCAACTCTCTTGGAGGAAAATGGATCTACACAAAGGAACAAAGAGTGCCAGGGAATGCAAATGGCTTTAGTCAATATATACATTTTTTTCTTATTGTCCTTAAAAGATAATTGATCATTTAAAAAATAATAAAAATGTGGTATGTGTTTTATAATACATGTTTAAAGTATGACAGAAATAGCACAAAGGTTGGGAAGAGAGAAATGGGAGCACATTATTTTAAGTGTACCATTGTGCACTGTAGATTATATATAGTTATATACGTGGATATGCATATAAAGGATATGTTCCTTTATATGTCATATAGGAACAGGTATAAAATAATTTTAGGTTAGATTGTAGGAAGTTAAATATCTATACTGTAAATCCTAAAGTAACAACTACACTAACAATTATAGCTAATAAGCCAGCTACAAATGGGATAATATGGAATCATAAAATACACAGCTACTGCAAAATAAGGCAGCAAAAGAGAAAAAAGGGGGAACAAAGAATATATAGGCAAACAGAAAGCAAGTAGCAAAATGATAGATTTAAACCTAAATATACAATAATCACATTATATGTGAGTGGACATATACTGTATGTATAAAGGAGCCTGCCGTAAATATAAAAGTGCAGATGGCTTAAAGGTAAAAAAGGTAAAAAAGATGGAAAAAGACATTACAAGAAAAGTGGAGTGGCTATGTTAATATTAGAACAAGTAAGTTAGAACAAAGAACATTATTAGGAATAAAGATAGCCATGTCATAAAGGGGTCAATCTATCAAAAGGGCATAAGTCTTTTTTTAATAGTAATTGTGGTTTTTTTTTAAAGGGTTTTATTTATTATTTGTTAGAGAGAGAAGAGAGAGAACAAACAGGCAGAGGGAGAAACAGGTTCCTCATTGAGACGGAGCCTCCTGTGGGGCCTGATCCCAGGACCTTGGGATCATGACCTAAGCCCGAGGCAGATGCTTAACTCACTGAACCACTCAGGCACCAAAAAAAAAGGCATAATTCTTAATGTTCATAGACTTAAGAAGAAGAGCTACAAAATATATGAAGCAAAATTGATAGAACATAAGAAATAGACAAACCCAAAATCATAGTTGGAGATTTCAGGACCCTCTCACATTAACTGACAGAAACCAACGCACCCCCCGCCCCAGCCAGGATTAAATGCATGTCATACATGGGGGAGAGAATTGTGGTTTACAGAGAGATTTGACACAGTCCATCATTCTCTGTGGTGTCTCTAATCAATGTGTCTGCTCCAGGGCACCAGGATGAGTATCTCTATCCAGATAACTTTCCAAGAAGAGCTTAGGAGATACAGTAAAATATGTATCTAGAAGGTCTAACTAGGAACATGAGATAGGGACTAAATCTGCCATCAGCTTCATGTACACTTGACTATTTTATTGATTTCAAATTAGACGTTGGTCAGAAAAATTTGTTAAAAATAGACTTATTTTTTCTTTCTTTCTTTTCTTTTCTTTTTTTTTGTATATTTTTCATTGGAGTTCGATTTGCCAACATTAGTATAACATCTTCCCGTCAAGTGCCCCCCGCAGGGCCTGTCACCCAGTCACCTCGTCCCTCCGCCCACTACCCCTTGTTCATTTCCCAGAGTTAGGTGTCTCTCATGTTCTGTCATCCTCACTGATATTTCCTACTCATTTTCTCTTCTTTGCCCTTTAATTCCTTTCCTTTCAGTGTTTTATATATATATATTTATATTTTCTCATGTGCTTGTTGGCCATGTGTATGCCTTCTTTGGTGAAATATCTGTTCATGTCTTTTGCCCATTTCATGATTGGATTGTTTGTTTCTTTGCTGTTGAGTTTAATAAGTTCTTTATACATCTTGGATACTAGCCCTTTATCTGATACGTCATTTGCAAATATCTTCTCCCATTCTGTAGGTTGTCTTTTAGTTTTGTTTACTGTATCCTTTGCTGTGTAAAAGCTTCTTATCTTGATGAAGTCCCAATAGTTCATTTTTGCTTTTGTTTCCGTTGCCTTCATAGATGTAGCTTGCAAGAAGTTGCTGTCCCCACATTCAAAAAGGCTGTTGCCAAAAAAAAAAAAAAAAAAAAAAAAAAGGCTGTTGCCTGTGTTCCCCTCTAGGATTTTGATGGATTCTTAACTCACATTTAGATCTTTCATCCATTTTGAGTTTATCTTTGTGTATGGTGTAAGAGAGTGGTCCACTTTCATTCTTCTGCACATGCCTCTCCAATTTTCCCAGCACCATTTATGAAGAGACTGTCATTTTTCCAGTGGATAGTCTTTCCTCCTTTGTCGAATATTAGTTTGACCATAGAGTTGAGGGGCCATTTCTGGGTTCTCTATTCTGTTCCATTGATCTAAGTGTCCGTTTTTGTGCCAGTACCACACTGTCTTGATGACTACAGCTTTGTAGTACAACCTAAAATCCGGCATTGGATGCCCCCAGTTATGGTTTTCTTTTTTAATATTCTCCTGGCTATTCGGGGTGGTTTCTGATTCCACACAAATCTTAAAATAATTTGTTCTAACTCTCTGAAGAAAGTCCATGGTATTTTGATAGGGATTGCATTAAACGTGTATATTGCCCTGGGTAACATTGACATTTTCACAATATTAATTCTGCCAATCCATGAGCATGGAATATTTTTCCATCTCTTTGTGTCTTCCTCAATTTCTTTCAGAAGTGTTCTATAGTTTTTAGGGTATAGATCCTTTACTTCTTTGGTTAGGTTTCTTCCTAGGTATCTTATGCTTTTGGGTGCAATTGTAAATAGGATTGACTCCTTAATTTCTCTTTCTTCAGTCTCATTGTTAGTGTATAGAAATGCCACTGATTTCTGGGCATTGATTTTGTATCCTGCCACACTGCTGAATTGCTGTATGAGTTCTAGCAATCTTGGGGGGAGTCTTTAGGGTTTTCTCTGTACAGTATCATGTCACCTGCAAAGAGGGAGAGTTTGACTTCTTCTTTGCCAATTTGAATGCCTTTTATTTCTTTTTGTTGCCTGATTGCTGAGGCTAGGACTTCTAATACTGTGTTGAATAGCAGTGATGAGAGTGGACATCCCTGTCATGTTCCTGATGCTAGGGGGAAATGCTCCCAGTGTTTCACCATTGAGAATGATCTTTGCTGTGGGTTTTTTGTAGATGGCTTTTAGGATGCTGAGGAATGTTCCCTCTATCCCTACAGTATGAAGAGTTTTGATCAAGAATGGAGGCTGTATTTTGTTAAATGCTTTCTCTGCATGTATTGATAGGATCATATGGTTCTTGTTTTTTCTCTTGTTGATATGATCAATCAGATTGATTTCTATTTGTTTTTAAAAATTTTATTCATTTATTCATGGGAGACACAGAGAGAGAGAGTGGCAGAGACACAGGCAGAGGGAGAAGCAGGCCCCATGCAGGGAGCCGGATGCGGGACTCGATCCCGGGTTTCTAGGATCACGCCCCGGGCCGAAGGCAGGCGCTAAACCGCTGAGCCACCCAGGGATCCCCAGATTGATTTCTTTACGAGTGTTGAACCAGCCTGCATCCCAGGGATAAATCCCACTTGGTCACGGTGAATAATCTTCTTAATGTACTCTTGGATCCTATTGGCTAGTATCTTGTTGAGAATTTTTGCATTTGTGTTCATCAGGGATATTGGTCTATAATTCTCCTTTTTGGTGGGGTCTTTGGTTTTGGAATTGAGGTGATGCTGGCCTCATAGAACGAGTTTGGAAGTACTCCATCTCTTTCTATCTTTCTGAAAAGCTTAAGTAGAATAGGTATGGTTTCTTCTTTAAACGTTTGATAGAATTCCCCTGGGAAGCTCTCTGGCCCTGAACTTTTGTGTCTTGGGAGGTTTTTGATGACTGCTTCAATTTCCTCCCTGGCTACTGGCCTGTTCAGGTTTTCTATTTCTTACAGTTCCAGTTTTGGTAGTTTGTGGTTTTCCAGAAATGCGTCCATTTCTTCTAGATTGCCTAATTTATTAGCGTATAGCTGCTCATAATAAGTTTTTAAAACCGTTTGTGTTTCCCTGGTCTTGGTGGTGATCTCTCCTTTCTCATTCATGATTTTATTAATTTGAGTCTTTTCTCTCTGCTTTTTAATAAGGCTGGCTAATGGTTTATTTATCTTATTAGTTCTTTCAAAGAACCAACTCCTGGTTTTGTTAATCTGTACCACAGTTCTTCTGGTCTCTATTTCATTGAGTTCTGCTCGAATCTTTATTAACTCTCATCTTCTGCTCGGTGTAGGATCTATTTGCTGTTTTTTCTCCAGCTCCTTTAGGTGCAAGGTTAGCTTTTGTATTTGAGTTCTTCCCAGTTTTTGGATGGATGCTCTTATTGCGATGTATTTCCCCCTTCAGGACTGCTTTTGCTGTATCTCAAAGATTTTGAACGGTTGTGTCTTCATCCTCAGTAGTTTCCATGAATCTTTTTAATTCTTCCCTAATTTCCTGGTTGACCCTTTCATCTTTTAGCAGGATGGTCCTTAACCTCCACGTGTTTGAAGTCCTTCCAAACTTCTTCTTGTGATTTAGTTCTAGTTTCAAAGCATTATGGTCTGAAAATATGCAGGCGACGATCCTATTCTTTTGGTATCAGTTAAAACCTGATTTGTGAGTCAGTATGTGGTCTATTCTGGAGAAAGTTCCATGTGCACTTGAGAAAAATGTGTATTCAGTTGCGTTTGGATGTAAAGTTCTGTAAATATCTGTGAAATCCATCTGATCCAGTGTATCATTTAAAGCTCTTGTTTCTTTGGAGATGTTGTGCTTAGAATATCTATTGATTATAGAAAGTGGTGTGTTCAAGTCACCAAGTATAAGTGTATTATTATCTAAGTATTTCTTCACTTTGGTTATTAATTGATGGATATACTTGGCAGTTCCCACATTTGGGCATAAATATTCATGATTGTTAGGCCCTCTTGTTGGATAGATCCTTTAAGTATGATATAGTGTCCCTCTTCTTGTCTTACTACAGTCTTTGGTATAAACTTTAATTTTTATGATTTGAGGATGGCTACCCCTGCTTTCTTTTGAGGACCATTTGAATGGTAAATGGTTTTCCAACCTTTCATTTTCAGGCTGTAGGTGTCCTTAAGTCTAAAATGCGTCTCTTGTAGACAGCAAATAGATGGATCTTGCTTTTTTATCCAGTCTGAAACCCTGTGCCTTTTGATGGGGTCATTAAGCCCATTCACATTCAGAGTTACTATTGAAAGATATGAATTTAGTGTGATCTTAATCCTATTCAGTCCCTGTTTTTGTGGATTGTTTCTTTGGACTTTTTCTTTTACAGAGTCTGCCTTAATATTTCTTGCAGAGCTGGTTTGGTGGTCACATATTCTTTCAGTTTCTACCTATCTTGGAAGCTCTTTATCTCTCCTTCTATTCCGAATGAGAGCCTTGCTGGATAAAGTATTCTTGGCTGCATGTTCTTCTCATTTAGGACCCTGAATATATCCTGCCAGCCCTTTCTGGCCTGCCAGGTCTCTGTGAAGAAGTCTGCTGTTAACCTAATACTTCTCCCCATAAATGTTGGAGATCTCTTGTCTCTTGCTGCTTTAAGGATCTTCTCTTTATCTTTGTAATTTGCAAGTTTCACAATTAAATGTCAAGTTGTTGAACACTTTTTATTGATTTTATGGGGGGATCTCTCTATCTTTTGGATCTGAATGCCTGATTCCCTTCCGAAGTTAGGGAAGTTCTCAGCTATGATTTGTTCAAATACAGTTTCTGGTCCTCTGTCTCTTTTGGCGCTCTCTGGAACACCAATTAAACGTAGATTTTTCCTTCTGAGGGTGTCATTTATTTCTCTTAACCTATCCTCATAATCTTTTAAGTGTTTTTCTCTTTTTTCCTCAGCTTCCTTCCTTGCCATTAACTTGTCTTCTATGTCACTCACTCGTTCTTCTACCTTGTTAACCCTCATCGTTAGGACCTCCAGTTTGGATTGCATCTCATTTAATTGATTTTTAATTTTGGATGGTTAGATCTAAATTCTGCAGTCATGAAGTCTCTTGAATCCTTTTTCTTTTTTCCAGAGCCACGAGTAGCTTTATAAAAGTGCTTCTGAATTGGCTTTCTGACATTGAATTGTAATCCAAATTTTGTAACTCTGTGGGAGAGAGGACTGTTTCTGATTCTTTGTTTTGTGGTGTGTTCTTTCTAGTCATTTTGCTCAGTGCAGAGTGGCTAAGAAGGAGTTGTATTGGAAAAAGGAAGAAAAAGAAAAAACAAAAACAAGGAGGGGTATCCTTTGGTTCTATATACTGTAAATCTCTCGAGTTCTCCTGGAGCTTTCCAGCGCTGCTCTGCCAAGAACTTGGCTCTTCCCCTGTCCTTCCAGCTGGTCTTCTGGGGGAGGGGCCTGCTGTGCTGATTCTCAGGTGTGTGCACCTGGGGGAGCTGTCCAGCACCCTATCAGGTGCACAGCTTAGTGGGAGCTCTTTATCCTGTGAGGCCCCTGCTCAGTCCCAGGTACAAGGTGACACCAGGAGGAACAACAGTGGCGGCAGCCAGCTCTGCAATTCTGGAGTCAGCTCCCACAGTAACTACCACAGCTCCCAGTTCGCAGGGGCCTGGATGCTCCGTGGGCGGGGGCGCCGATCTGCACAGCTCCTTGTTGTCCTGTGTCCTCCTGGCCTCCGCCTATCCCGGGGGCGCCCCAGATCTTGGGCTGTGTCCCCCAGCGCCCTGGGCTCCAGGAAAATGCACCGCTGGAATCGCGCTCTCCGAGCCGCACAGCCCCCTCCGTGGAGCCGCCGCCCGAGCCCCTCCGAGCTGCTCCGGGTCCCGCTGCGCCCGCTGCAGCCCTTAGGGAGCTCGGTGCACTCTCCCGGGGCGCAGGTGTCTGTTAGTGTCCCCGGGAGCCCGAGGGCATCCCCGCCCTCCTGGGTCCTGCTCTAACTCCCTGCGAGCCCCTTTCCGCCCGGGAAGGTTGGTGCAGCTCCTGCTCCTCCGGGACGGGGCTCTCCTGTCCTGGGGACCCTCGCCCCGGCCTCAGCCCGGCTCCTCGCGGGGCCCCTCCCCCTTGGAGGCCTTTTGTTTCTTCATTTCTTCCCCCCCCCCCCCCCCCAGTCTTCCTACCTTGATAGAAGCGCGAACTCTTCTCACTGTAGCATTCCAGCTGTTCTCTCTTTAAATCTCAGGCTGAATTCGCAGGTTTTCAGGATGATTTGAAGGTTATCTAGGTAATTTGGTGGGGACAGGTGACTTGGGGACCCTACTCTTCTGCCATCTTGCCCTGCCTCCCCAACATCATTGTTGAAGAGACTCTTTTTTTCCGTGGGTATTCTTTCCTGCTTTGTTGAAGATGAGTTGACCGTAGAGTTAACTACCAGTTTCTGGCTTCTCTATACTGTTACATTGATCTGTGTGTCTGTTTTTGTACCAGTACCACACTGTCTTCACGATTACAGCTGTGCAATAGAACTTGAAGTCTGGAATTGTGATGGCACCAGCTTTGGTTTTCTTTTATCAACATTCCTTAGGGGAAATAATTCAAATTGGATCTTAAATACATCTGATTGTCTTTACATTTAAGTAAATACTAAAATTGTTCTGGTAAATCTCAGTAAAGAAGACTTCCCCAAGACTTTGGGTATATTGTTAGCCTTTTTTTTGTGTGTGGTTAGTAATATCCATTCATATTTAGTAATTCTTGTGTTAATTATACTTATACATCTTCTGGTAAAAATTTTAAACAGTATCTAGAAATTCTTTTATATTGAGTCACACCATCTATAACAAAACTAGTTGTTTAAACAAAGGTTAACATGAACTCCCACATCTTTTTTCAGTTGAGGGTTATTTCCAAGATTAGTGGAGTATAAATAATCAAGATTTTGTAATGTTGACAAACAGAAAGTAAAACAACGATTTATTTGTAAATAATGAATTTTTAAAATTCCTTTTTTTCTACTACAGCATAATGCACAGGACCTCTTGGTTTGGTGATTCATTTGAGATTTAAGTGGTCTTGTAAAACCTGTTTTATCCTTCTGCTTGCTTGATTTTAAAGGCTTTGAAAAATAAATGTTTCTTCATTTCCTAGACCAACCAGGAATGATGAGTGGAAATAATCAGTTATTTGAAAATATTATGAGATACATATTTTAAATATATTATGAAAATGTGTTATTTTCATCCTGTATTTCAAGATTTCAGTACAGCTTTCCTTCCATGTTATTATTCTTGAATTCCTATTTTCTACCTGATCATCTCTATGCTATTTCTTTTCTGTGCATAACTTCCCTTCTATTCAAGTTGATAAGTTCATTCTTCCTTTAAAATAGTATACAATATTTTATATAGACAAAATAATATATGTATAATATCAGTAAGTTATTTTTTTAATTTAAATTCAATTAGCCAACATATAGTACATCATTAGTTTCAGATGTAGAGTTCAGTAATTCATCAGTTGCATATAACACCCAGTGCTCATCACATCATGTGACCTCCTTAATGCCCATCACCCAGTTACCCCATCCACCACCTACCTTCTCTCCAGCAACCCTCAGTTTGTTTCTGAGCATTAAGAGTCTCTTGTAATCCTCTCTGATTTCTTTCCATTCCATTTCCCCTTCCTTCCCTATGATCTTCTGTGCTATTTCTTATATTCCACCTATAAGTGAATATCAGTAACTTATGACATTTAATTTTCATAAACTAATTGACACCTCTTTTGCCCTATCCTTTTGCTTCCTAATATGAAGAATACTTTCTGAAATTCTGTATTTATAATTTCTGTGTGTGTTTGTGTATATATACCTCTCTATTTATTCTATCTAAAACCATGCAAATGGATCCTAAAAAATGATTATTTAGTGTTGCTTGTTTTTGAGCTTTATAGAAGTTATATCATGTATGTATTCTTCCATGAATTCTTTTCTTCAGTCACCATTATGTTTCTAACACTTACCCATCCATATTGCGTTGGTTAGCTGTAGTTCATCCAGTTTCACTGCTGTGTAAAATTTCATTTGTGTGAATATACCATTACATGTTGATTTTGTGTCCTTCAACTTTTGCTGAATTTGATTTTATTAGTTCTAGGTTTCTAGTTCTAGTTTTATTATATGACCAAGGGTTTTTCCTTTGTTCTGGTAATGTGCTGTGTTTCATCAATTGATTTTCATATTTTGAACCATTCTTGAATTCCAGGAATAAATTCCATTGGTAATAATGTATAATCCTTTTTATATACTGCTAAATTGACTTGCTAGTATTTTGTTGAGGATTTTTTGTATTAGTGTTCATCAGGAGTATTGGTCTGTAGTTTTCTGCTCTTGTAGTGTCTTTGGTATTAAGGTAATGCTGACCTCACTGAATGAATGTCCCCTTCTCTTCAGTTTTTTAGAAGAGTTTGAGGAGGTAAAGTTAATTCTTCTTTAAACATTTGGTAGAGTGCTTCAGCTAAGCAATCTGTTTTAGGGCTTTTTTGTTTTGTTTTGTTTTTGGGAGTTTTAATTACTGATTCAATTTCCTTCATAACTGCAGGTCTATTCAGATTTTCTTTTTCTTCATTACCAGTGTTGGTAGGTTGCGAATTTCCTTCATAACTGCAGGTCTATTCAGATTTTCTTTTTCTTCATTACCAGTGTTGGTATTCAGTTTTTCTTTTTCTTCATTACCAGTTTTGGGTAGCTTGGAATTTGCCCATTTTATCTAGGATATCCAATTTGTTAGCATATAGTCATTCATAGTATACTCTTGTAACCTTTTTTTATTTCTGTAAAATTGGTAGAAATGTTCCTTCTTTCATTTTTGATTTTGGTAATTTGAGTTTCTCTCTTTGCTTAGTCAATCTATCTAAAGGTGTGTCAATTTTATTGATCTTTGTAAAGAACCAAATTTTGGTTTCCTTGATTTTTCTCTATGCTTTTTCTCATCTCTATTTTATTAGCCACTTCTGTAATCTTTATTTTCTTACTTCTGTTGGCTTTTGAATTTAGTTTATTCCTCTTTTTCTAGTTTGTTAAGGTGTAAAGTTAGGTTGTTGATTTTAGATCTTTCATTGTTTAAATGTAAATACTTACAGCTATAAATTTCCCTTTTAGTACTCCTTTTGATTCATCCCATACATTTTGGTATGTTGTATTTTCATTGTCATTTGTCTCAGGGCATTTGTCTCAAACTGTATCAGTTTGCTAGGGCTGTCATAACAAAATAGCACAGACAGGGCACTTTAAACAACAGAAATTTATTTCCTCATAGTCCTGGAGGCTGTAAGTCTAAGATCAAGGTGCTGGCAGGGTTAGTTACCTCTAATGCTTCTTGGCTTGCAGATGGCTGCCATCCTACTGCTCCTTCACATTGTCATTGCACATGAGTCTTTGGTGTCTCTTTGTATGTCAAATTTCCTCTTCTTATAAGGACACCAGTCAAATTGGATTAGAATCCACCGTAATGGCCTCATTTAACTTAATCCCGTATTTAAAGATATTTCCAAATACAGTCATATTATAAGGTACTGGGGGTTAGAGCTTCAACATATGAGGGGATTTTTTTTGTTTCTGCTTTTGTTTTTGTTTTTTTTGATGGTGGGGGACACAATTCAGCTCACAGCAAATATTTTCTAATTTCTCTTATTTCTTCTTTGACCCATTGGTTGATTGTTTTGTTTAAATTCACATATTTGTGAGTTTTTCATTTTCCCTTTTATTATTGATTTCTAGTTAATTCCATTGGATTGGAAAAGATATGTTGTATGATTTCAGTATTTGAAAATTCAGTAAAATTTGTTTTATGGCATAATATATGTCTATCCTGGAGAATGTTACATGTGTACTTGAGAGAAATGTGTAATTTTGCTGCTGTTGGGTAGATTGTTCTGTGTAGGTCTTTTAGGACCACTTGGTTTGTAGTGTTGTGTAAGGGCTCTAGTTCCATGTATATCTTTTGTTTGATTTCTAACCATTATTGAGAGTGGGGCATTGAAATCTCTAGCCATAATTGTAGAACTATCTACTCCTTTAATTATGTCAGTGTCTGCCTCATGTCTTTTCGAGCTCTGATGTTTGGTGCATATCATAATTGTTATCGGTAGCATATAGTTGAATGATGCTTTTTTTTGGTTTTGTTTTGTATCTGTTTTAGTCCCTCTGCCAACCTCTGCTTTTTAATTGATGAGTTTAGCATGTTGATACTTAAGGTTATCATTCCTACAAAAAGAATTACTTTTGGTGTTTTGTTTTATGTTTTCTATATGTCTTATAGCTTTTTGTCCCTCATTTCCTTCATTACTGCCTTCCTCTTCTACTACCTTTCTTTATGTTTAGTTAAATTTTTGTAGTGACATGTTTTGATTCCCTTCTCATTTTTTTGGTGTATGTTTTATTATATTTTCTTTGTGTTTACCATGACAATTAGGTATGACATTCTAAAGTTATAACAACCTAATTTGAAGTGATACCAACTTAACTTCAATTGCATAAAAAAGCTCTACTTCTATATAGTTCTGCCTCTTTTTATTATTGATATCAAAATTACATTTTTGTACATCGTGTATCTATTAACATAGATTTATAATTATTTCTATGCATTTATTTTTTAAATTGTGCAGAAAATAACGAGTAGGGGTGTTAGGCTAAAGAAATGGGAAAGAGCCCTCATGTTTTCTACTTCTTCAGTCACAACTGATTACAGACATAGCCTCTGAGCAGCCTGGGCTATAGACTCTCTTTTTTTTGCAGTTAATTAAACTTAAAAGCCTAGCCATGCTTGGACAGAACAAGCACAGACTCTCTGAAGTTCTGACTATATTTCGGTGAGGAATTAGAGTCTCCTTCCAACTCTCCAAAAAAAAGGTCACATGAGTAGGTGGCAGCTTCCCTGCTTGCTTTCCTTCCTCAGATTTGCTTTCTGTCAATGGACACACTTGGCTGTTTTCTGTGTGATCATTTTTGGGGCAAACCCAGCTTTTCCCAGCCTGCTAGTTTGCTTTTTTCCTTCTGGAAAAGTAGCTTCAACCAGTTAATACAGTATGAGAACAGGAAGAAACAAGAGTCAGAGTGAGAGAAGGAGGGAGAGAGGAAGGAAGTGGCAGCATTTGCACTCCTTGTCATTGGCTCTACATTCCCTGCCAAGCAGTGCTGTCTTCTGTGACTGCATTAATTGTGTCTACATGATACAGGGTTTGAGAAAGACTGAGAGCCAACCTCTTCCTCTACCACTGTAACCAAACCACTACCTTTCCAATGTGTCCTTTGCAGTAGTTATTGCCTCTTGTCTGGCGTTTAGAAATGTGAATCTTCTCAGAAGTTTTAATATATTTGATATTCCATATTTTTAACAGTCTTAGATACTTTTAAAAAATGACATAAGCAACATAGGACTACAAGGCATTTGGATCAAGAAGGAACTAGGGTGTCTGAGCTAAGAAAACTGTTATTGACGGGGGGAGGGCTGGTAGGTATTGCCAACACACTGTATCTATCTTGCAGGTTGGCGTAGATGGGTCTTATTTACAATCATGGCAGTAAGGTTTCTTGACAATGGTGGGCCTGAATCAATTCTAGCTGTTTGAAATTTACTGCTTAAGAATCTAAAATGTGGCTAATACCCAGGGCTTTAGGGACAGGGATTTTTTTCTCTTCCATAACTGAAAGGTATAGTAAGGCTTTCTGTGGTCCATAAGCACCAAGACACTTCTTGCCCAGGGACTCCATTTCTAGGAATCTGTTCTAAGGAATTTTTGGAGGCACACAACTTATCTATTAGGACTCTCATAATGTTTGTTACTTATATTAATAAAAAAGAGAAATTCCTTAAATTTCTAACAACAGATGGGTGGTTGAGCCTAATGTGGTGATCCATGTAATGGACTATGATGCCAACATGTAAATCATATTGTAAAAGAATATTTAATGATACAGAAATGCTTATGACATATCTAGATTAAACAATTAGAGGATGAAGCAATTGAATGTGTCTGGACATGTGTATATTTGAAGCTGACTTTAGAAATATTCATTTATATGTAGAAAAAAAAGACTGAAAGGAAGTTCTTTATTTTTTAAAGTGTAATATTAGTTTCAGGTGTTCAATATAGTGATTTAACACTTCCACATAACACCTGGTGCTCATCACAATGAGTGCCTCACCACCTAATCCTTGTCACCCATTTAACCTATCCCCTACCCACCTCCCCTCTGGTAACCATCAGTTTACTCTCTATAGTTAAGAATCTTTGAATCTTAACAGCTGGTATCAGTTATAGAATTATATACAACCATTTTATCTATTATCTTCTTCTGTGGTTTCCAAATTATTGAAATAAGTATTGCCCACTTATAAGTTTAGAGTCATATATGAATTTTGCACATGTATACACAGAGTTATTGAGACACCAGGGAAAACAGATACTGTTTAATTTTGTGAATTTTGAAAGCACCTGGGCTTAGATGTGAAGTCAGAGAAATGTCAATGAGATTTCTTTTTTAGAAGGATAGAAGGTTAGGAATAATATAGATCTCAATATTATCTACGTTAATTAAGTCAGAAAGAAAAATGACTCTGGAATATGTTTCTGGTGCAATCCTGAATCTTCTCTATGTGCAGTTTGTGAGTTTTCTGTCTTCCAGAACAGCAGGTCAGGGATCTTGTAAAGTACCAGGAATGTTACTTCTCTTCTAAGCTTCTCTTCTTTGCAAAAAAGAAATGGACTTGGAGCAATGGAAAATAATGTCTGGACAGTATTAAATTAAATTAAAATTTGGAATAGGTTGAAGTTTCTGTGAAATTTCCTGGCAAAATTTATTTTATTTTTGGGTTTTTAGAATTATAAATATTACAATGCTTAGAAACTACTCTCTATACACTTAACTACGATTATAAAATACTATGCATACACAAAGCACAATAGAAACGTTAAATAGTGAAATCAGCCAGATATGCCCATCTCAGAGAAAATAAAATGTACTTTTGTCTTTCCCCATTTCCAATTTTCCTCCTTCGTGGGCATAAGGTAAATTCTCAGATTGCACAATGTGGTGCTGCTGTGAGCTGTGCTGAGAGCCTGTGGGTAGTACTTTTTAAGGAGCAATAGCATCTCTATTGTCTTGGACATTCTCTGGTCTTCAGAGGTCAGTGGTGATTCTGAGCACATTTTTGATCTAATAGTTTAGAAAACTGTTTCATTGAGTCAAAAAGACACCTCATGCAAATAAGCTATGATTACTGGGATTTAACTAAGTCATTAAGTACTTAAGGATAAAACAAGATGGAAATAACATGGCAGCCATTCATAAGAGGCTTGCAGTGTAATAGAAATAATTGAATTGAAGCCAAGCTATGGTTATTTACATCTCCTAATTTTGTGTGACTCACTTTAGTGAGTCTTTCCTTTTAATTCATATTATACAGATGAGAAAATGGAAGCTCAGAGTGGCTAAATAATGTGAGTGAGGTCACCTCTCCCATACAAACCATCTCAGGGAGTAACAGAAAACAGTGGATATTAGTTGTCTTATTGAGACATTTATCTAAATATGTCTGAGGCCCTTCTTCATTTACAATTATGAGACATGGAAAATTTAAATTCCCAACTAATCGTTTAAGCCAGTTTGAGCAGCTAAAGTGCACTAATTATTAAGTCCCTCAAGTGGAATTTATCTTTTACCACTCTTCTCTCATCTATGTGAGTTAGGGCATATATTCTATACTTGTTTCTACTGTTCTCTTCTCCCTGGCTATTAAATCTCCTGAGAACAGAGTCTTTACTCCTCTGTGTTCCTCATTAAAAGTACCCAAGGCTGCCCAGAGGTGGCACTCCGAGAACACTTGCTGGCTCAAGACAGACTCCCTTCCTGGCTTCAGTAGGGAGTGGTGGGTATTGTTGGATGCAGCTCAGGACCCTAGTTTCATTTGTCCATGAGACCAGAGTCCTGTTGTCTGTCACAGGTGTGTACTTGAATGAGGAGAAAGGGGGTGGGAATATTTTTTTCCTTTCTCTGCATTTATGATCTCAAGTACTATTATTCCCCCAGGTGAGTGTTTCATGGCATCCTCAGCAGCTCTTTGTGGCCTGGGCTCCTTTAGGAAAGGCAATGTCCTTGTGTATAAAATGACATGTTCCCAATAATTAGGAATGAAAATGATTTCGGCAGCTTTTTGTGAAAATCTGGTTGCATTTAAACATTATGTGTCCTTGAATGAGGTGAAGGTATATGCTTGTGGGCTCTCTTGTGCCTGTGCAATCATTTCCATCTTGTGAAAAGCTCCTGATTTGGATAAGTTTATGGTGGCCTTTCCTCTAGTGCAGACCAGCACAGTGGAAGGGGGTCCCCACACAGTGTGAACCTTTGCTTTGCTTCCCTTGTGGCTTCCATTCCCCTGAGATACTCCTCCTTGCCATTTTATCATTTCACTTTGACCCCATGGATCCTGACTTCTGCTGGTTGGTCTTTGATAGGAAGCCAGGAGGATATCTTAAATGTGTGGTATTTAAATACTGTGATCTTAGGAAGTAGACTTTTTGGAGTATAGAAAGGTTCATCAGACTCTGAATGGTTTTCTTCATGAAAGTTCTGCATGGAATGGCAAAGGTGGCTGGAATCTACTGTTAATGCTAAACAAAGCCTAAAAGTATCAGTCCTACAGCATCTGGTCTCATATATGAGTTTCTGCTTTTCATTGCCAACATGGTTTATGCTGGAGAGGAGAGTTGTTTTTAATTGTATCTCCTTAAACTCCAGCTTTTTACAATTCAAATATAACTTATGTTCTTGGACATAGCCGAACCCCCACCATTTTTGTGTTGGTAATCACTTTACTTTCACTGTGTCTTTCAGGTCTCACTCTTCTTTACTTCAGTTCTTCAACTCCAGGTCAAAAGACCTCTACTTTACAGAAAATACCCCTTTGCTGAGAAGTTCCTCAAAAGAGAAAGGGTGAGTTTTCCCATACCCTTCATATAAAATTAAGAAATCTCTGGGCATTGCCCTTGACACTTATGCTGGAGAACTTCTTCCTGAGATACGAATTTTTGCCTGACATGTTGTTTGGTCTCTGCAAAATCCTTGTCAATTCAGTGTGGTATGTATTCATGATTCTAGTAGTTGTAGTCCTGTGGCTTATGAGTTTCCAAATAACATTGAGTATATCCCTGCAATGATTAAGTAACACGTGCACATTCATGCATGTACACAGCTCTGATGGGCTGTGTTGCCAGGTCAGGGCTTCTCAACAAGGGGTGAGGAAAGCACAGTCCAGAGATCTTTTTTGCTGTCCCAGCTGGGCAAGGGGTACTATCTATTGCCATTTAAGGGTAAAGGTCAGAGATGCTGCTTAACATCCTGCAAAGCACAGGAAACATCCCCACAACAAAGAATGATTTGGCTCAAATGTCATTAGTGATGAGGTTGAAAACGTATGATTTAAGAGGAACCTCCACTTCCTGCAAGTTTGAGGGTCCCTTTGGGGACAAACAGGATGATTCTGGAATCTCTGAGCAGAGCTGATCTGGAGGATAACTCTGTCTCCTAGGATGAAGGGCCCTGGCCCAGATATCCACTCTCATTTCTTTTTCCTTTTGCAGACAGACTTCCAGAAACCTGAACCACCTGCTTAGTATCTCCTGCCTCCTCACACATCACAAACTTGGGGCATTGTCATGGCACACGTCATTTCCTGCTGTCTGACCCTAAGCACCTGCATCACAGGAAGGCCACTGTGTAACCTGCACTCACCTCCCTCCTATCCTTTTAGGAGCTGCCCACCCTTTTTCCAGGCTTGTCTGTAACCATGGGGGTGGGGCTTCATACTTTTTAGAGTGTATCAGAATCCTTTGAGGTATTTGTATGCCATGTGGATTCCTAGCCTCACTTGCCAAAGACTCACCCTCATTTAGATAACGTGTAGGAATGTGGACTTATCACTTCCCAGTGCAGGGACATGCTGGCTCCCTCCAGGAGATTCCTGATGACAAGTTGTCTTCCTGCAAAAGTTCCCACTGAGCCCTTTGGCTAGACTAACTTCCTCCCCTTCTGGCTCTCCAGAGCAATCTCACTCAACTTCAAAAGAGCTCAAATGTCACTTCCCTTGTGAAACATTGGTGTCCCCCCCACAATTCCCTCAAGAATCAATGCTTTTTCTGTGCTCTCAAATACCATATTCATGTCCATACTTCAGAACATGCCCTATGTTCCATAGCCTGCCTCTTCTTCATCTCACATCCCAGTGTCCATTACAGCCCCTACATCCAGGAGGATTACTTATTTTTTTCTCCATCTCTACTATAAGTAAATCACTTCAAAAACAAACACTTCAAAAATCAGTTCCCTTAATGTTTTCCTTTGAATTACTTGGTAAACCATTAAGGTTATTTTAGAACTCATGTTTCATTGAAAAGCACATGTGTAGGCATTTGTCCTGGGGATGTGTAGCATAGAAACATTCCCTGGGATTCTAAGCTGAACCTCATGTCGAAAACCACTATAGAGGAACAGAACATGGGTCAGGTTTGCTTATAAAATGTTTTCCTCTTTTCAAGATTTTTTTTAAAGATTTTATTTATTTATTTATTTATTTATTTATTTATTTATTTATTTATTGGCAGAGTCACAGGCAGAGGGAGAAGCAGGCTCCATGCAGGGAGCTTGACATGGGACTCGATCCCAGGTCTCCAGGATCACACCCCCGGGCTACAGGTGGCGCTAAACCGCTGTGCCACCGGGGGTGCCCTCTTTTCAAGATGTTGAGGGCAGGAATGTGCAGCCGATGATACAAGGGTCAGAACATGCTGTGCATCTGCACTGACCAGCATAGTTGCTACTTGTCATGGGTATTATTCAAAGCTAAATTAATTAAAATTAAACACAATTTAAAATTCAGTTCTTAAGTTACACACTTCAAGTTGCCAGTGATCATGTGTGACTACCATACTGGATAGGACAGAGAACATGTCCATCATCACAGTAAATTCTATTGCACAGCAGTGTTCTAGATACACTGGCATTAGCTTTCTTCTTGCCACTTCTATTTTTTTTAATAACAAATTTATTTTTTATTGGTGTTCAATTTGCCAACATACAAAATAACACCCAGTGCTCATCCCGTCAAGTGCCCCCCTCAGTGCCCGTCACCCATTCACCCCCACCCCCCGCCCTCCTCCCCTTCCACCACCCCTAGTTCATTTCCCAGAGATAGGAGTCTTTATGTTCTGTCTCCCTTTCTGATATTTCCCACCCATTTCTTCTCCCTTCCCTTCTATTCCCTTTCACTATGATTTATATTCCCCAAATGAATGAGAACATACAATGTTTGTCCTTCTCCAATTGACTCACTTCACTCAGCATAATACCCTCCAGTACCATCCACATTGAAGCAAATGGTGGGTATTTGTCATTTCGAATGGCTGAGTAATATTCCATTGTATGCATAAACCACGTCTTCTTTATCCATTCATCTTTCGATGGACACCGAGGCTCCTTCCACAGTTTGGCTATTGTGGACATTGCTGTTAGAAACATCGGGGTGCAGGTGTCCTGGCGTTTCATTGCATCTGTATCTTTCGGGTAAATCCCCAGCAGTGCAATTGCTGGGTCATAGAGCAGGTCTATTTTTAACTCTTTGAGGAACCTCCACACAGTTTTCCAGAGTGGCTGCACCAGTTCACATTCCCACCAACAGTGTAAGAGGGTTCCCTTTTCTCCCTTCTTGCCACTTCTAAAAGAAGTTTCCTTGGTTCCAATTTTAGTTATAGTTATACTTGTTCACCAGCTGAGGGGGTTGTAATATTATTATTCACATATGTAATATTATTATTCACATATTATTATTATTTCCTGGTCACAAAACTCTTTATTTTCAGTATTAATCAGTTTATAGCACTGTCAGCATCATTTGTTATTGTTACATATTAGTTTGACACAGCCTAATTTGCATCTTTGGGCTTCTCTTTATGAGTAAGACTATTTTTTTCTTGTTGTAAACCAGTTTGAAAGCAATTATGGGTGTTCAGGAGAATCACAATGCCCTCTTGAGCTAGCTGGGCTTTTTTTTTTAATAAATTATTTTTTATTGGTGTTCAATTTACCAACATACAGAATAACACCCAGTGCTCATCCCGTCAAGTGCCCCCCTCAGTGCCCGTCACCCATTCACCCCCACCCCCCACCCTCCTCCCCTTCCACCACCCCTAGTTCGTTTCCCAGAGTTAGGAGTCTTTATGTTCTGTCTCCCTTTCTGATATTTCCCACCCATTTCTTCTCCCTTCTCTTATATTCCCTTTCACTATGATTTATATTCCCCAAATGAATGAGAACATACACTGTTTGTCCTTCTCTGATTGATTACTTCACTCAGCATAATACCCTCCAGTTCCATCCACGTTGAAGCAAATGGTGGGTATTTGTTGTTTCTAATGGCTGAGTAATATTCCATTGTATACATAAACCACATCTTCTTTCTCCATTCATCTGAGCTAGCTGGGCTGATTGTTTTCTAAAATCATGGCCTGTTATGTCAGTAGTGTGATCCCAAATATCTCAAGTAATACATGAAAATTTGGGGCTTTAGTGCAACCTCACTAGAGTCCAGTGCATCTGAACTGATGAGGTTGTTCAAAAGGCCAGAGATTTAACTTTTAAGAAAAGTTTGTGATTCCTTTTGAATCATCTTTCTAGACAGAGGTTCAATTCTTGGACAGCACTAGTCCAGCTCTGATGTTCTCCACTCCTGCTCATGATCGTGTATAGTCTGGGTGGAAAATCCAGCCTATAGCTGGATAGCTCTGTTACAGAAAGAACTACATAGAGGAGGAAAGGCCTGCATCACTTATTCTGCTTCAGGACAAGTGTAACAACTAGGTATTGAGTACTCCAACACAAGCAAAGAGAAAGCAAATACTGAAATGAGCTGGAGTTGGTCTGGGCCAGAAATAGCTTTATTGGGAAGTTCCAAACTCGGAACATGCTGATGTTTCTTGAGTGTCCACAAATCATATGTGTGACCTCAAATGATTTTCTTTAAGCTAGGTGTTCTGTGATGTCCAGCAAGATCCGTTTCCACCAGTTTCACAGCAGTAGAATGTCTGTGCTCCTTTTAAAAACCAGAATTGATTCCACATTTCATACTTACCACTGAAATGAAATCTTATTTTGGAGATGCTACTATTTCTGTGAAAATAACCTAACAAACCTTGCTTTCCAGGTCATGGTGCATGCCTATTTGCCATCCAGAGTTCATCACTGCTGAAGAATCCTGGGGAAACAGCTCAGCTGAGTGGGAGGGAGGATCCCTGCTGAGCAAAGACTTGGCTGGTTCCTTTGGATCTTCCTCCCAAGAGAAGTGGGAGCTTCTGGATAATGCTTACATCAGATTCCGTCTTTTGAAGCTGAGGTAGGAAGACTTGGGGTGCTAGCACTGGCACAGGGTGATGGTTGCCCAGAGCATTCTGCTTGCCTGGGACTGGGCTAGGCGGCATCTCACCCTCATTACATCTTCCCAACCAACAGACTGAAGGTGAAGAAGAGGGTTTTTGCATTTGGCCAGGCTGCACTTTTCTTGGAAGGTTATCTAACCCTTTTCTCCCGGCCCTGGAAGATATGTACAGTGGCACTGCTAATCAGCATGGAGGCTGTATAAGGCTATAGGAGAGCCCAATTACAGACCTAAATGACTAACATCCTACACTCCTTCTTGTTTGTGTTGCGGGGGTCTTCATGGCATGACTTTGGTTTGCATATAGAATCAGTTCACTTCAGGAGTCCCTGTGGTGTTTTAGAAGCTGATTACTCCTTGCATTTGGCAAGTTGTTAGGAAGGGTTGGTTTTAGCGCCAGGGCACGTTCTTCCAGAAGCTGTGTTGTCAGGCCTGGTGTGAGCTGGGACCCTGAGGCTGTGCATCTGTGAGGAAGGAGGTTGGAGGTTGTGGTGATGGAAAGGCTCTGCTTGCACATGTGGAGGAGGGCTTAGCGTGTATGTGGGAAAGCTGAGGGCATTATGTCAGACCATGTGAGCTGGCCAGTCAGAGCACTTCTCTTCCTGCATTGTCTGCTGGGCTTCCACATTTATTTAAAGGAAAGGTTCTTTTGAGAGTGACTTGTTTGAAAGTGGCATCTCTAGGGACAGAATAAAGCTTGGGAACCAGGACCACCAGGTCCTCATTCCAGATATTCTCTGAGGTAGCTGTGGGACCAGCAGAGCCAGACACTTCTGTGCAACTGTTTCCTTGTCACCTTGTTTCCCTCACTATATAGCTTTGCATGGGCTTCTACTAAGATGATCTGTAGGAAAGCTCATGGATAGATGAGAAGACACTCTGTAGCTCTCAGATAATTGTGTTATTATTTGTCTACATCAGGAGACCTGTCTTTTCTGAAGCTGTTTGAAGGCCTGATTAGAAATGTACCTAATTGCATGCCCAAAGTTCACCTGTTTATATGCGGAGAAGCCCACTCTCAAATGTTCCGTTGATCCTTCTAGCAATCTTGAGAGGTAGATGGAGGAAGGAACTTCAGGGAGGATAGTATTTTGCCTGAGGTAATGCAATTTATAAGCTGAGGCGGGTAGGCAGGGATGTGACTCCCATAGCCCCACCTGTACTTGACTATGGAGATGTTTCCCAACATGATTCCCAGCCATGTGTTGCTTTTTCATGATTTCTGGTCTCAGCTGCCTGCATAGATGTGACAAATATTTGGCCACAAAATGTGCTATAAAATTATGTAAATTGTGTAAAAGTGTGTGAATTCGGTTCTGGCTCCATGGACCATCATGATGGTAAGCCCTGACACTGTTAATACCCTCCTCAACTGGTTGGTTCACAGCTCCAGAGGATGACATTCTTCAACTGTCCTACACCATGGGAAAATTAAACCAAGTAAATTTGAGACATTACCTTCTGTAGTTGCTTTATCTTCTAGGATTCATGGAATAGTTGCATTGAGCTTGCCACTGAACTAAAAGACTTAATGTCATTCTTTTTAAAAGGTCTAAAATGTACTGTGTATGATCATTGAGGATACTTGTAAAACATATTTTCGGTTGTCAGCTCTGCTGTATATGTCAGCAGAAAAAAATTTTGTATTTGGAATAGTTAAATTAATGATTCTTGCTTTAAAAAAGAAGTATCATTTTGATTCCCATTTGTTTATTACTTTTTTGAGTATAATGACACAGTGTTACATTAATTTCAGATACACAACACAGTGTTTCAACAAATGTATGTTATGCTATCTTCAGGTGTCGCTACCGTCTGTCACCATGCAATGCTCTTAAAATACCACTGACTAGGGCAACCCCGGGTGGCTCAGCGGTTTGGCACCGCCTTTGGTCCAGGGCAGGATCCTGGAGACCCGGGATCGAGTCCCACATCGGGCTCCCTTCATGGAGCCTGCTTCTCTCTCTGCCTGTGTCTCTGCCTCTCTCTCTCTCTCTCTCTCTCTCTCTCTCTGTCTCTAATAAATAAATAAATTAAAAAAAATCACTGACTATATTCCCTATGCTGTGCCTCTTATTCCTAGTGTTTTGTTTGTTGTATAACTAGAAGACTCTATCTCTCACTCCCCTTCACCCATTTTTCCCATCCTTCTACTCCCTCCCATCTGGCAACCATTAGTTTATTTTTGTATTTATAGGTTTGAGTCAGCTTTTGTTTATTTATTCATTTGTTTTGTTTTTTAGATTTCATATATGAGTGAAATCAAATGGTATTTTTCTTTCTTTGACTTATTTCACTTAGTATACTACCTTCTAAGTTCATCCATGTTGTTACAGATGGTAAGATCTTATCCTTTTTATAGCTGAGTAATACTCCATTATATGTAAATGTAAATATAAACACATGTATACAGACACAGACAGACATACACACATGCACCGCATCTTCTTTATCCATTCGTCTGTTGATGGACACTTGGGCTGCTTCCATATCTTGGCTATTGTAAATAATGCTTCAATAAACATAAGGGTGCAAATATCTTTTTGAATTGATGCTTTTATTTTCTTTTGGTAAATACCCAGTAGTGGAATTATTGGGTCATATGCTATTTTTATTTTTAATCTCTTGGGGGAATCTCCATACTGTTTTACATAATGGCTGCACCAATTTACATTTCCACCATTAAGGCATGAAGGTTCGGTTTTGCCATATCCTTAACAACACTTCTTATTTCTTGTCTTTTTGATTTTAGAGATCCTGATGGGTGGTACATCATTGTAGTTTTGATTTGTATTTTTCTGATGATGAGTAATGTTGGCCATCTGTATGTCCTCTTTGGAAAAATATCTGTTTTTTTTTCTTCGTATATTTTTTTTTTATTGGAGTTGGATTTGCCAACATATAGCATAACACCCAGTGCTCATCCCGTCAAGTGCCCCCTCAGTGCACATCACCCAGTCACCCCAACACCCTGCCCACCTCCCTTTCCACCACTCCTTGTTCGTTTCCCAGAGTTAGGTGTTTCTCACGTTCTGTCACCCTCACTGATATTTCCCACTCATTGCCTCTCCTTTCCCTTTAATCCCTTTCATTATTTTTTATATTCCCCAAATGAATGAGACCATATAATGTTTGTCCTCCGATTGACTTACTTCACTCAGCATAGTACCCTCCAGTTTCATCCAGGTTGAAGCAAATGGTGGGTATTCGTCATTTCTAATGGCTGAGTAATATTCCATTGTATACAACCACATCTTCTTTATCCATTTATCTTTCAGTGGACACCGAGGCTTCTTTCACAGTTTGGCTATTGCGGACATTGCTGCTATAGACATCGGGGTGCAGGTGTCTCAGGGTTTCACTGCATCTGTATGTTTGGGGTAAATCCCCAGCAGTGCAATTGCTGGGTCGTAGGGCAGATCTATTTTTAACTCTTTGAGGAACCTCCACACAGTTTTCCAGAGTGGCTGCACCAGTTCACATTCCCACCAACAGTGCAGGAGGGTTCCCCTTTCTCCACATCCTCTCCAACAGTTGTGGTTTCCTGTCTTATTCATTTTTACTGTTCTCACTGGTGTGAGGTGGTATGTCATTGTGGTTTTGATTTGTATTTGCCTGATGGCAAGTGATGCGGAGCATATTCTCATGTGCTTGTTGGCCATGTCTGTGTCTTCTTTGGTGAAAATTCTGTTCATGTCTTTTGCCCATTTCATGATTGGATTTCTTTGCTGTTGCGTTTAACAGGTTCTTTATAGAACTTGGATACAGGCCCTTTATCTGATATGTCATTTGCAAATATCTTCCCCCATTCTGTAGGTTGTCTTTTAGTTTTGTTGACTGTTTCTTTTGCTGTGCAGAAGCTTTTAATCTTTATGAAGTCCCAATGATTCATTTTGCTTTTGTTTCCCTTGCCTTGATAGATGTATCTAGCAAGAGGTTGCTGTGGCCAAGTTCAACAAGGGTGTTGCCTGTGTTCTTCTCTAGGATTTTGATGGACTCTTGTCTCACATTTAGATCTTTCATCCATTTTGAGTTTATCTTTGTGTATGATGTAAGAGAATGGTCCAGTTTCATTCTTCTGCATGTGACTGTCCAATTTTCCCAGCACCACTTTTTGAAGAGACTGTCCTTTTTCCAGTGGATAGACTTTCCTGCTTTGTCGAACATTAGTTGACCATAGAGTTGAGGGTCCACTTCTGGATTCTCTTTTTTTTTTTTTTTTTCACTTCTGGATTCTCTATTCTGTTCCATTGATCTCTGTGTCTGTTTTTGTGCCAGTACCACACTGTCTTGATGACCACAGCTTTGTAGTACAACCTGAAATCTGGCATTGTGTTGTCCCCAGATATGGTTTTCCTTTTTAATATTCCCCTGGCTATTCGGGGTCTTTTCTGATTCCACACAAACCTTAAAATGATTTGTTCCAACTCTCTGAAGAAAGTCCATGGTATTTTGATAAGGATTGCATTAAATGTGTAAATTGCCCTGGGTAACATTGACATTTTCACAATATTAATTCCTCCAATCCATGAGCATGGAATCTTTTCCCATCTCTTTGTATCTTCCTCAATTTCCTTCAGAAGCGTTCTATAGTTTTTAGGGGATAGATCCTTTTTACCTCTTTGGTTAGGTTTATTCCTAGGTATCTTACGCTTTTGGGTGCAATTGTAAATGCATTTACTCCTTATTTTCTCTTTCTTCAGTCTCATTGTTAGTGTATAGAAATGCCACTGATTTTAGTGCATTGATTTTGTATCCTGCCATACTGCCAAATTGCAGTATGAGTTCTAGCAATCTTGGGGTGGAGTCTTTTGGATTTTCGAAGTACAGTATCATGTCATCTGCAAAGAGGGAGAGTTTGACTTCCATGCTGATTAGAATGCCTTTTATTTCTTTTCGTTTCCTGATTGCTGAGGCTAGGACTTCTAGTACTATGTTGAATAGCAGTGGTGAGAGTGGACATACCTGTTGTGTTCCTGATCCTAGGGGAAAGGCTCTCAGTGTTTCCCACATTGAGAATGATATTTGCTGTGGGTTTTTCGTAGATGGCTTTTAAGATGCTGAGGAATGTTCCCTCTATCCCTATACTCTGAAGAGTTTTGATCAGGAATGGATGCTGCATTTTGTCAATTGCTTTCTCTGCATCTATTGAGAGGATCATATGGTTCTTGGTTTTTCTCTTGTTGATGTGATTTATCATGTTGATTACTTTACGAGTGTTGAACCAGCCTTGCATCCCGGGGATAAATCCCACTTGATCATGGTGAATAAATTTCTTAATGTACTTTGGATCCTATTGGCTAGTATCTTGTTGAGAATTTTTGCATCCATGTTCATCAGGGATATTGGTCTGTAATTCTCCTTTTTGGTGGGGTCTTTGTCTGGTTTTGGAATTAAGTTGATGCTGGCCTCATAGAACGAGTTTGGAAGTACTCCATCTCTTTCTATCTTTCAAAACAGCTTTAGTAGAATAGGTTTGGTTCTTCTTTAAATGTTTGCTAAAATTACCCTGGGAAGCTATCTGGCCCTGGGCTTTTTGTTTTGGGAGGTTATTGATGACTGCTTCAATTTCCTCCCTGGTTATTGGCCTGTTCAGGTTTTGTATTTCTTCCTCTTTCAGTTTTGGTAGTTTGTGGTTTTCTAGAAATGCGTCCATTTCTTCTAGATTGCCTAATTTATTGGCATATAGCTGCTCATAATATGTTTTTATAATCGTTTGTATTTCCTTGATATTGGTTGTGATCTCTCTTTTTTCATTTGTGATTTTATTAATTTGAGTCTTTTCTCTTTTGTTTTTAATAAGGCTGGCTAATGGTTTATCTTACTAATTCTTTCAAAGAACCAACTCCTGGTTTTGTTAATCTCTTCTACAGTTCTTCTGGTCTCTGTTTCATTGAGTTCTGCTCGAATCTTTCTTAACTCTCTTCTTCTGCTTGGTGTAGGTTTTATTTGCTGTTCATTCTCCAGTTCCTTTAGGTGTGAGGTTAGCTTGTGTATTTGTTTTTTCCAATTTATTGAGGGATTCTTGTGTTGCAATGTATTTCCATCTCAGGACTGCTTTTGCTGTACCCCAAGATATTGAACAGTTATATCTTCATTTTCATTAGTTTCCTTGACTCTTTTTAATTCTTCTCTAATTTCCTGGTTGACCCTTTCATCTTTTAGCAGGATGTTCTTTAACCTCCACATGTTTGAGTTTCTTCCAAATTTTTTCTTGTGCATGAGTTCAAGTTTCAAAGCATATGGTCTGAAAATATGCAGGGGACAATCCCAATCTTTTGGTATTGGTTCAGTCCCGATTTGTGACCCAGTATGTGGTCTGTTCTGGAGAAAGTTCCATGTGCACTTGAGAAGAATGTGTATTCAGTTGCGTTTGGATGTACAGTTCTTAAATGTCTGTGAAATCCATCTGATCCAGTGTATCATTTTAAAGCTCTTGTTTCTTTGGAGATGTTGTGCTTTGATCTGTCATTTGCAGAAAGTGCCGTGTTGAAGCCTCCCAGTTAGTGTATTATCTAAGTATGTCTTTACTTTGGTTATTAATTGATTGATATATTTGGCAGCTCCCACTTTAGGGGCATAAATATTCATGATTTTAGGTCCTCTTGTTGGATAGATCCTTTTGGTATGATATAGTGTCCCCCTCCATCTCTTACTACAGTCTTTGTGATAAACTTAATTTATCTCATATGAGGATGGCTACCCCTGCTTTCTTTTGAGGACCATTTGAATGGTGAATGGTTCTGCAATCTTTTATTTTCAGGCTGTAAGTGTCCTTAGGTCTAAAATGAGTCTCTTATAGACAGCAAATAGATGGATCTTGCTTTTTTATCCAGTCTGAAACCCTGCGTCCTTTGATGGGATCATTTAGCCCATTCATGTTGAGAGTAACTATTGCAAGATATGAATTTAGTGTCATCATAATACTATCAGTCCCTGTCTTGTGGATTATTTTTTTGGGCTTCCTCTTCCTTTCACAGAGTCTCCCTTGCAGATCTGGTTTGGTGGTCACATATTCTTTCAGTTTCTGCCTATCTTGGAAGCTCCTTATCTCTCCTTTTATTCTGAATGAGAGCCTTGCTGGATAGAGTATTCTTGGCAGCATGTTCTTCTCACTTAGGACCCTGAATATATCCTGCCAGCCCTTTCTGGCCTGCCAGGTCTCTGTGGATAGATCTGCTGTTAATCTAATATTTCTCCCCATATAACTTGGATCTCTTGTTTCTTGCTACTTTAAGGATTTTCTCTTTATTTTTGTAATTTGCAAGTTCCGCTATTAAATGTTGAGGTGTTGAATGGTTTTTATTGATTTTACTGGGGACCTCTCTATCTCGTGGATCTGAATGGCTGTTTCCCTCCCCAAATTAGGGAAGTTCTCAGCTATGATTTGTTCAAATATGCTTTCTGGTCCTCTGTCCCTTTTGGCACCCTCTGGAACCCCAATTATAAGTAGATTTTTCCTTCTGAGGCTGTCATTTATTTCCCTTAACCTATCCTCATGATCTTTTAATTGTTTGTCTCTTTATTCCTCAGCTTCCTTCCTTGCCATCAACTTGTCTTCTATGTCACTCACTGTTTCTTCTATTTCAAAAGCCCTCTAGTTTAGATTGCATCTCATTTGATTGATTTTTAATTTTGGATGGTTAGATCTAAATTCTGCAGTCATGAAGTCTCTTGAATCCTTTATGCTTTTTTCCAGGGCCAACAGTAGCTTTATAATTGTGCTTTTGAATTGGCTTTCTGACATCGAATTGTAATCCAAATTCTGTAGCTCTGTGGCAGAGAGTACTGTTTCTGATTTTTTCTTTTGTGGTGAGTTCTTTGTAATCATTTTGCTTAGTGCAGAGTGGCTAAAAACAAGTACTGGAAAAGGGATGAAAAACAAAACCAAAAAACAAAAAGCATACAACAACAACAACAACAACAACATCCAAAAGGGGGATCCTCTGATTCTATATATTTTAAATCCCTCAACTTCCCCTGGAGCTTTTCAGTGCTGCTCAGTCAAGAACTTGCTTTTCCCCTGTCCTTCCAGCTGGACTTCTGGGGGAGGGTCGGCTGTGCTGACTCTCAGGTGTGTGCACCTGGGGGACCTGCTCCGCCCCCTGCCAGGTGCACGGCTCAGTGAGAGGTGTTTATCCCGTGAGGCCCCTGTTCCCTGGTAGCCCTGCTCCATCCCAGGCACAGGGTGACACAGGAGCAACAACAACACTGGCCGCGGCCAGCTCTCCAGCCCTGGAGTCAGCTCCCGCAGTGACTCCCGCAGTCTCCCAGTCGCACTGGCCTGGGTGCTCCCGGGGGTTGCGGGCGCTGATCTGCGCAGCTCGGGGGCGCCCGGCGGCAGGACCGTCCTCGCTGTCCTGTGCCCTCCCCGCCCCTGCCTGTCCCGGGGGGAGCGCAGGGTCCTGGGCTGTGTCCCGGGGCTCTGGGCTCCGGGGCCTGCGCTGCTGCAATCGCGCTCCCGGGCGCGGCTCCCGAAGGCAGCGGGGACCAGCCCCCTCCGCCCCGAGCCGCCCCCGGAGCTTCCCGAGGCCCCGCCAGGCGCGCTGCAGCCCTTCGCCGAGCTCGGCCGCGGGGCGGGGGGGGGCGGGGCGCTCTCCCCGGGCGGCTGCCTCGTTAGTGGCTCCGGGAGCCTGGAGGCTCCACCGCCCTCCTGCGCTCTGCCCGAGCTCCCTGCTAAGCGCCTTTGCGTCCGGGAAGAATCCCAGGAGGATTTTAAAGTTCCTGCTTCGGGAATGACTGGGCTTTCCTGTCCCAGGAGGCTTTTGCCGCCTGGCCTTAGCCCGGCTCCTCGCAGGGGGTGGCCCTCCCCCAGTGATTCTTTTTTTTTTTTTTTCCCTGCCTTCCTATCTCGTTAGAAGCGCAAACCCTTCTCTCTGTAGCGCTCCAGCTGTTCTCTCTTCAAATCTCAGGTCGAATTCGTAGGTTTTCAGGATTTGAAAGTTTCTAGGTAAGTTGGTGGGGACAGGTGATTTGGGTACCCTACTCCTCTGTCATCTTGCTTCACCCCCTCTGGAGAAATATCTGTTCATGTCTTCTGCCCATTTTTAAATTGTGTGTGTGTGTGTGTTTGTTGTGTGTTGAGTTATAGAAGTTATAGAAGTTCTTCATATTTTGGTTATTAAAACCTTCAACAGATGTATCATTTGCAAATGTCCTTTCCATTTCAGTATGTTGCCTTTTGTTTTGTTGATGGTTTCCTGCACTATGCAGAAGCTTTTTTTTTTTTTTCAGAAGCTTTTTAGTTTGATGTAGTCCCAGTAGTTTATTTTTGCTTCTGTTTCACTTGCCTTAGGAGATATATCTAGAAAAATGTTAATATGGCCAATGTCAAAGAATTTACTGCCTATGTTCTCTTATAGGAGTTTTAGGGCTTCAGGTCTCACATGTAGATCTTTAACCCATTGTGAGCGTATTTTTGTGTATAGTGTCAGAAGAAATGGGTAGGAAATATCAGAAAGGGAGACAGAACATGAAATCTCCGAACTCTGGGAAACGAACTAGGAGGAGTGGAAGGGGAGGAGGGTGGGGGGTGGGGGTGAATGGGTGACGGGCAGTGAGGGGGGCACTTGACGGGATGAGCACTGGGTGTTATTGTGTATGTTGGCAAATTGAGCACCAATAAAAAATAAATTTATTATTTAAAAAATTCTTGAAAACAAACAAAAAAAAGAAAATAGTCCAGGTTCATTCTTTTGCATGTAGCTGTCCAGTTTTCCCAGCTTCAATAAGTGGAAGAGATTTTGCCCCATTGTATATTCTTGCCTCCTTTGTTGTAGATTAATTGACCACGTAAACATGGGTTTATTTCTGGAGTCTCTATCCTATTCCATTGATCTACATGTCTGGTTTTGTGCCAGTGTCTGTTTTTGTGCCAGTACCATACTGCCATACTGTTTTGATTACTATAGTTTTGTAGTATATTTTGAAATCTGGGATTGTGATACCTCCAGCTTTGACTCCCATTTAAGTAGGGGCTGTTGAATCATTATTTGAAAGTGTGAAATGATTATTCATCAAATTAATTAAATATAAAAGAATGCAAAATAAGACTTTACCATTTTGAAAAGATCAGAAAGGTATTGAAAAAGATATCCCAGTATAGACCTCTGTATTCTATAAACATATTCCAAGCATGGGCTATGGACCAAGTACCCTTCCACATACAGTGACAAAGCACACTTTAATGCCGGCTCTTGAGGGGTGGCCAGTGATAGAGCACACCCCAGGGCTGGACAGTGATAGTGTCATTGGAACATGGGATCCAGTGGGCCTGGGGAGGTGATATGAGCAGAGATGGGACTGGAAAGACTGCAGAAGGTGGGCTAGACCCAGATTCATGTAGGCCCTGAGAGCCACAGTTAAGAAAGGTGGGCCAGGACACCATCAGGAGACCTCAGAAGGGGCCAAGAGCATGGCCTGATTGTTACATTATCTCTGAAGAGATTCTTAAAAGACTCTGCTAGTACAGCAAGTCATAGCACTGCAATTTCTTTTTTGAACTGTTTGATTATATCTTAGTCAATGTTTCTATATTTGATGATAAAATCCATATTTCTATTTCCAGAAAACTTAGGCAAATATAATTGATAAATATTAATCTGAGAACCCAGATAAGGCTTGTTTCCAGGAAACTCCACTTTTAAAAAGCTAGTAAAGAGTCTCCAAATTTGAATTTTAGCATCTCCAGTGAGAAACATGTGCAAACACTCGAGGTTACTTTTTCTCTCCTTTGTAACCTTCACCAAGCTGCTTTTCATGAGGCCATACATTTAGAGGTCAGCAGTATCTTCCTTCATACCATATTATGGAAAGAATTCCTAACATGTGCTTTGAGATTGACATTACCTAAAGCTTCAGAGAGGTGTCTGAGGTTTGGCAGTCTGGGCACATGCAAATAAGACTGCTCTCGTGTGACTTGGGGCTTACCTTTTCTCTTACAGGTGCTGCATACGGTGGCTGAAAGTTGCAAGCCTGTTTGTCTTTGTGGTGGTGTGCTCTGTGAGTATCACAGAGCTCTGCTGATGGGTCAGCAGAGCTCCTGGGTGCCTTGGGCTGCATAGCAAGGCATCTAACATATAGGGCTCACGCCTTTCTTTGGAGGGGATGTGGGATTGTGGGCTGAGGTTGGTGACGGAGGCCTCTCCTTAGCAATGGTCCTCTGCTGTGATAAAACAGAAGCCCTGGGGACCTGACTTTGATATGTAGAAGGCAGTTAGCTTCATCCGTTGGGTCTAACTTTCCACCTGAAAGCAGCTTACCAATTCTGTTTTCAACCATGCAATAAATTGTCTTTATTTGTGTTGGGACATGTCCAATATCATGAGTGGCCCCAAGAATGTGTCTTACTGCCGGCATTTGTGTAGGGTGTATTCTAATGTGGCCCGAGCTAGAATCACATTGTGGGAGCTCAGAATATTATGCCAAATGAATGAGTGTGAGATTCTTTTTTTTTTTTTTAAGATTTTATTTACTTATTCATGATAGACGTAGAGAGAGAGAGAGAGAGAGAGAGAGAGAGAGAGGGAGGCAGAAACACAGGCAGAGGGAGAAGCAGGCTCCTTGCAGGGAGCCCGACGTGGGACTCGATCCCAGGACTCCAGGATCACGCTCTGGGCTATAAAGGCAGGCGCTGAACTGCTGAGCCACCCAGGGATCCCCCGAGTGTGAGATTCTTTGTGCTCAAGTGTGCATATCTCTGTGTGTACACATGTATGCACATGCCTGACTGTGTGTGTCTGTGTGTGCACATGTGGATGTGAAGTCCTCTGTGCCTGCTGTGTGTTTGTGTGTCTGCATGCCTGTGTGGGACATGTGGGGCATTTGTGGTCTGTGATCATTTAGAAGTTGCATCTGTGTTTGGGGTCTTATTTCTGGGTATGTACCAATTTTCAGCATTGGCATAAGACACTTTGCATCATTGTTGGGAGACTCCAGTGGGTGGCTGATGCATGCTGCTGTGATAACACATGAGATTGTGAACAAGGATGGAGTATGTGAATGGTGTTTTCATGACTGTGCTATGTGAACTTCAGGACGTGTTGGTTGTGCCTCTTCTATGCAGGCAGCCTATGGTTATGGCCATGCTGAACCCTGCATGACTGGAAACTACATATGATCACGTGTGGCTGTGAATAGTTGGTTTTCATTATCTGCATATGTGGGCATGAGTATCAGGACTCTTTGTATGTGTGCAGTTTTGTGCATGAGAAGAGTCTCCTCAGTGTAACATATAGAGAACAATATTGCATCTTGAGCAGTGAGGGTAGTTCATGAAGTCAATATTGGCTGAATTTAATTGAATATCTGCAACCCTTTAAAAACCCACAAAGGGGGGGAAGCAGTGACCCAGAGAAATTATGCTTGAAATAAGGAACAAACACATTGAACTTTGAAAACTTCATGTTTTTACTTTTTTAGCTGCCAGTTTGCCTCTCTACTTCCTATTCACACAATTGTGTGGTTCTAAAGCTTTGGCTGCTTAGCAGGGCCTGGTAGGTGGGTGCACTGGGATTTCCAAAAAGAAAGTCAGCATGGGCCAGGGCTTTCCTGAGTTCCTGAGGATTGACCTGAGCTCTGTGTCTAGTCTTCACCCTTCTTCTGGGATTTAAAGTTTTGGTGATTTGAGAAATTTGTTTTGAATGTCTATAACCAACCTATCTTAAAATCACTTCAGTGTCTTTCTGGTAAGGTATAACGTGCTCTGCAAATTCCATAAACACATACTTTAACCATCACATGGGTTGTTTCCCCTTTTCTCCAGTATGGAAAAGTCATGTTTACCTCTCTCTGATGATTTAATTTTGTGGCTAAGTGGTAAATAAGCAAATATCAAAAATTAAGATCCATTGTAGTGGAGAATAGTATACTGAATCATAATTTTATCTCTTAATATCTAAGAAAAGATATTTAGAGTGAGCTGGTGAATGTTGGATACATCAGTCAATGCCATTATCATAACCATATTTTCAACTTTTGTCAAAATTATTTAAATCCTATTGTTATCCTGCCACAAATCTATCATTAAATGTTTCTGATTGTTACAGATTTTATTCAGCCTGTATCCAGATCAAGGAAAGTTCTGGCAATTGTTGGCTGTGTCACCACTGCAAAGCTACTGTATCCAGTCTATACTGAGATGGATAGTTTACAAAGAGACACCACAGAACTATTTTAGCTGTTGCTAAAGGTCACAGCATAGGTGATCACCACTCCACCTGTGCATATTTTGTTCCTTCAGGGCATTTGATGAAAGATGGGCCAGTGCAGAAGGAGAGGGGAGCACCAGTAAGACTATAATGGGTGGTTGGTGGTGATGACAGCCAAGTGGCACATTCTAGTTAGGGCCTGACTCGCCTGGGCTCTTGCATACTCTGGTTTATACTCTGTCCCCACTTCCTTTTGCATTTCAGTTTAGGTGGTTTCTACTGACCTGTTTTTAAGTTCATTGCTTCTTTCTCTTGGCTGTGTCATCTGGGCATGATGATTATTGGTTTCTTCATACTGTGTTTTCTCTTGCCTTTTTGTAGGCCTCATAGTTTGTCACTAGAACCTGGATGTGTTGTAGGATAGTAGATATTGAGTGTATTAGTCAACTTGAACTGCCATGAGGAAATGCCACAGTCTTGGGGTAGCAGACACTTACACTCACAGTGCTGGAGGCTGGACATCCAGAGTCAAGGTGCTGGCCAACTTGATTCCTGGTGGAGGTCTCTTTCTGGCTTGCAGATGACTGCCTTTCTTGCCATTGCCATGCCGGGTGTGTATGTGGGGAAAGAGTACATTCTCTGGTGGCTGTTCTTATAAGGTCACAATCCTCTCAGATCAGAGTCCCACCCTGACTTCATTTAACCTCAGTTACTTCCTTAGAGGCACCATCTCCAGATACAGCCACAATGGTGGGCAGGGCTTCAACATATGATCTTGTGGTGGAGATAAGCATTCAATCCATAGCACTGTGGGCTTTAGTTGAGAGTCTGTGTAAATCTAGTCAGAGGTCAGCTATGTTGCAGTATGTGGTTGCCATGGTAGCCTGTAGCATCCCAGACACTTGGAATTGCTTGGCTTCTTTCCTGCTGTCTGCCAGGCCGTGCACTCTTCCTACTTCCCACAAGGGGAAGCTGCTGTGCCCTTAGAGTACCAGATTTGATGCACTTCCCCAGGAAATTAAGGCTGTTTCATGAGTCTCCTAATTTCTCCATCTTCTTTGTGGGTACGTGCTAGGGTTGTGGAGCAAAAGCTCATATAAGAAAATGTAAACACCCCAATCATGTGGCTGCTCGAGCCTTGCTACTGTCACAGTAACCCATACTTGACCTTGAACAGGTAAAAAATTTTCTGATTTTTTTAAAGATTTTATTAATTTATTCATTAGAGAGAGAGAGAGAGAGAGAGAGAGAGAGAGATACACAGGTAGAGGGAGAAAGAGGTTCCTTGCAGGAAGCCCAACACAGGACTTGATTCCAGGACTCTGGGATCATGCCCTGAACAAAAGACAGATGCTCAACTGCTGAGCCACCCAGGTGTCCCCAAAACTTTCTGATTTAATTTTGCCTGCTTCTGTGTATGGTAGGAACACCTGTCTTAGAGAAGCAAACACTTGGCCCTATTTCTCCCCAGTCACCTGTCTCACTCTAGATTTCAAGTTAAATGTTTCTGATGCAACCTCATTCTTGACAGGATAAGTCATTAACTTAACATCTGTCTAGCCTAGAGTAGGAGTGGTGTGATCCCCTAGAAAACGGATCCTGCCTTCCTTTCATGTGACCTCACTGCAAATGATCAAAAGCTGCTGACTAGGCTGACCCCAGGACTTGGAGGGATCTTATCCAGAAACAGTCTTCATTGAGAACCAGACAGGGAGGTCAAAATATTTGCGGGTTGCTGAGTGATTACTGTACTGTGGCAACTCCTGTATAAACCTTATCAGTCAGCAGAAATCCTAAGTAAACATAACAAGTAAGAATAATAATGGGGTAAAATCAGATGATAACAAATAAGAGTCTTATTTATCCCACTTAGAACTGTGCTATGTCACTTTTACTACACAACACTGTACATGGTCTTCCTTCTAGAGCAGCCCAACTCTTTCCTGGGACTTGAATGAGCCCAAGCCCATCCTAATGGCTGTCAGGCAAATGGTTTTACTTAGCAGCAAGAGTAACTGGGGAGTTCTTGCTCTTGTTTCCTGAGCAATGTGCATATTTGGATGAAGAGAGAGAGAGAAGTACAAGAGACGGAGAGAGCTGTGTGAAATGATAGGAATGCTACAGAGTGGTTCTTGTATGTCTGTGGATCTGTTAAAGAAAAAAAGTGTTCAATGACTCTTGTTAAAGATGGCAAGTCACATTTTATTTAGGACCTTAGTGATACTTGTAGAGACTACTGCAGTGAGGTCTTGCAATGGGGAAAGATTGAGCTTGAAAAGTGGTACTTTAAAGCCAAGGAGCAGGGTAGGAGGCAGAGGACGAAAAACTATGAAGAGGAAATGTCATGGGTCATAAGAAATTCTGGCCAAACTGACCTCACAGGATTCTTGTGGAAGGCAGGCCAGAGTGAACAGCATCCCGAGGGAATGGAGGAGCATGAGGAACCTGATCAAATATTGAATGTGATTAGATATGAAAAATGGAGATTCTGACTAAATCAACCTAGCAGGATTCCTATAAAACTGACCGTGTAGAGAGGAGTACCGAAGCCCCAAAAGTCAGAGCTTAGTCTTAGAGAAGAAAGTTCAAAGGAGCGTGACTAAAGTTTGGCCAAAGAGAGACTCTGTCAATGATTAATCTTTATAAAGGCTGATTTAAGCTTCCCACGGGGGTCTTTAGAAGATGTACATTGTTCTCAATAGATTTTCCAAACAGACTACATTTCTGAAAGCTCACAGACCCTCTCCCAGGACCCTAGGCTGAGAACTTGCTGTGAGTGTTTGTGAAAGGAGAGATCAGAGGTCAGAGGTCCCCGTCAGATGCCCACAGAGAGCCAACTGCTGCTGGTATCTGCAAAAGGTGGGGGCAGAGTCAGGGGAGGCTAGTCTGTGTACCAGAGTTTGGACCTTTGAAGGCGATTCTCAGCAAAGGGGTGTTATTGTGCAGGTCTGAGGCAGAAAGTGATTCAGGCCTGGTTTTGAAAAGCAAGTAGTGGTCTTCTCTTTGTTGACCTCATGAATGAAGAGCCCCACTGTTTTTCCTTCTTAACTTCTGGCCAGACCCCAGGGGTGTGTTTTGGTGGCAAGTGCTTTTGGAGAAATCCTTTCTATCCTTTAGCTGGAGAATAACAAAGCTGTCATTTCCCCCATGATGTTTTATTTGTAACAGACAGTAGGGCTTTGTCACCTCAGTAATTTCAGGGCTTATTTTAGCAACTTCGTGAAACAGGAAGTGGCTGTGATTGCAGGCACCTGATGTTCTTTTTCCCTGAATTGTTCTCTGTGCTTATTATGGGGGACACCTGTCCAAGGCTCCTAGGTCATTAGACAGATGAATAATGGTCAGCAAGCCAGATTATATATAAGCAAGTTAATTAGGCTTGCTCACTGGCCTTCCTCCCTTCCCGCCCTCCCCCCTTCTTCTTCCCTTCCTTCCCTTCTTTTCCCTTTGTTTCTTGACATTTGGTCCATTTTCCATCACACCCTTCATAGTAGCCCTGGGCTTTCAAAGTACACAAAGAAAACACTATACATGTTATAGGATTTTGTCTCCTGTTCTTCTCTTACATCCTAAGCTCCTTATACTACCTCATAATTATGTTGTCCAATAATAGTCACTAGTCACATGTGGCTCTTTAAATTTAAATTCATGTTAATGAAGTGAGTAACATTAAAGTTTCACTTCCTCATTCACACCAACCACATTTCAAGTGCTTAATAGCCCTATGTGATTAGTGGCTACCATATCAGACAACATGATATAAAACATTTCTATCATCACAGAGAATTCCATCTGCCAGCATCACTCTAGAAATTAAGGGCAATCATTCATCCATTTGGTCCCAAATGCTGGAGAAAATACATTAGCACTAGGAGGGTTATTTTTTGATGAATTTATCAATCTTAAAAGTTTTATACTTTATCAAATGACATTGTCTCCATTTTTATCAAGAAGGTGAGTCTAAAGAAACTCCACTTTCTTACCTCCATTCAACTAACAAAAGTTGTGTCAAAGAAAAATTGTATCACATAAACAGGTAAAGAAAGCTTTATTCAAGACTATTGCAATATGGGAAAGATTTAACTCCAAATACAACAGGGTAAACTGGGAATCTACAGAAGGGTAAGGGTGAGGGTGAGGATGGAAAGTTACCAAGGGAACATGGTTGGGCATCAAGAGTGAAGGGATTCTGAAAAAAAAAAAAAAATGAGTGAAGGTATTCTTTGTAAACTGGGCTCCTCAGGCCAAGGTTAAGGCTTAATCAAGAAGAGGACTCAGATGACTCAAGTTTGGTTAAGGAGGGGGTCCTGACCAGTGTTGACCGAACTTGGCATTTGATTGGCTCTGTAGCAAACTGAAGGGTAAGTCCTAGAGAACTCTACAGTTTAGATAGAAATGAAGGCCCATTTTCAGGCTCTTGTGAATTTGTTCCATGTCCAGTGTCCAGTAGCAGCACATTGCCTGCTGTGTTGGTCATGTGTTTTTCTCCCCACCACACACAGGCTGCCAAGACAGCTGCCCGCACTGGGACAACCAGAGCAGAGTCAATGGTTATACTCATTAGAAGTACAACAGGAAGATGATTAACCAGGAACTCAGACGAGGGATGTTTAGGGGGCTCACAGAGTGAGAAGAAGGTTTATGGAAGGCATCTCAATTAGCTCTTGAAATATGGCTTTGATTTGGGTAGTGGTAAAGGCAGGAACTAGAGAAAGGAGGCAATTTCTCTCTGGCTTCTCCATGCCCCTGGATCTGGCAGAGACTCTGGTCTAGGTTTAGAGGATTAAGCTTCAAGGATGATGCTGCAAACAAATATTATTGATGGAACAAGTATTCGTTGGGGCATCTAATAGGGACAGAACTACATTAGTTTCTAGAGAAGTAGAGAAATGAATAAGATGCAGTTACTCTTCTTGGGAGTGAGACCAGTTGGGGAGAAAAATTTAAAACAACTGCAGTATGGCGTAAGCCCAATCTACAGAGGAACACTGGAGGAAGCCAGAGGATCTACTGGAGTTGTGGATGACAAGGAAAGATATAAGGAGAGGAAAGCTTGAGTGAGAACTCAAAAGATGGTAGAAGTTCTTCAGGTTTGGGGAAGGCATTTGAGGCAAAGGCAGAGGACTATGTGTTATGAGCCTGGCAGACAGTTCAACATGGCTGGAAAGCAAGGATTGAAGCTGCCTGCAGGGGTGAGGCTCAGTTAGAGGCTCCGGTTTTCAGGGATCTGGAAGTCACAGTTGACACCATAGCATCCCAGTAGGCTTTGAATCCTAAGTGCATGGTAGGCATCTAGAAAGAGAAAGGAAGGGTAGAAGTACCTGTTGTCCTGTGTCTATATGATTTTGTGTGCATTCCATTTAGTTGGTTAATCATAGGGTGCTTTGTTACATGACTGTCTCCACAACAGAGTATGAGATACCCCCTGACCCTCAGGACAAAGGTCTTATTTTATTCATTCATTTCTTGGAACCCAGTAGACGCTCCAACAACATTCGTTAAATCTAAGGGTGAAGCCACTGCTTTTCCAATGTTGGCCTCAAGGTGGTGCTGTTCTGTCTTTTGGGTTTCTACAAGGTCTCTAGAATCCTTTCTGAATTGAAATTCTCTCTACCCTGTAGTTTGTATTCGCCCAGGGGAAAGACCAGGACAGGAGTAATTTTGGCAGAAACAGCAGTGTCTCTTTGCGCCTTTTCTTAATACATCCTGCCTAATGTGTGACTTCCGTTTTCCATTTGTCCTTGATGGAACCCAAGTAGCAGCATAGGTGTGTGGAGAGGCTTTCCAACCAAGTGTTGGGGATGGTTGCTCATTCTGGGCTCTCATGATGGACAACAGGGCTGATAAAGCACTTTCTTTACCAGGATGTTTTATTTGTACAATTTAAACCAGTACATTGTGCTGGAGGAAATAGATAATGAAAAAAAGCATTAACCATTCATTGGCCCTTGACAGTCAAAAGCTAATCTTGTGTACATTTTGGCAACAGTGAAGTTCTGCCTTTTCCCTTAGTGTGTTTTATAAACCACCTGTTTCTTCTAGGGTTTTTTTTTTTAAGATTTTATTTGTTTATTCATGAGATACACAGGCAGAGACACAGGCAGAGAGAGAAGCAGACTCCATGCAGGAAGCCTGACGTGGGACTCCATCTGAGGACTCCCGGATCACGCCCTGGGCCAAAGGCAGGTGCTAAACTGCAGAGCCACCCACGTGTCCCTCTTCTAGGGTTTTAAGGCAGATTAAGGGAATTGGCTACAGAATCCTCCTACGATCAGTGAGCTCCTGCTAAGTCTTTTGAGATCTCATATAAAGCATAAATTATTTTGAGATTCATTTTTCCACCTACAACAATTTTCTCTTCTGGATCAAAATGACTAGGCTAGTCACTGTTAGAATCCCTGTCATAACCCCAGAACCTTGCAGCAGAGAAAGGAGCTGGCCCAGAGCAGCAAGAAAAGGGCTGAATAACATAGGCTCCTATGTTTGTGTAACACCCAAATGCAGGATGTAGGAGCTAAGGGGAGGCCTACCGTGGGGGGTAAGTATCAAGAGAATTATATTCTGTAGGAGAAAAGCCTCTTTACCTGATAATTTTTCCCTGATCAAGAGCCCTTAAGACATTTTGAAGAAATTACTCTCTTCACTGCAGTGTGTGTCACTTATTTAGCTGACTTCAGAATTCTTACTTTCAACTCTCTTTGTGATTTCTCATTCTAAAAATAGAGACCTGGAACCTAAGGATTTGGGCATGGATGTGGATCAGTGTGTCTCTTCATTTATGCAACCATCTTGTCTTCTAGCTCACTGTGGGTCTAGGAGCTTAGGCAGTTTGATGCTGCCTGCAAAAAGTGGAAGCAGAGATAATGGCAGGATGGGGAGACACCACTTTGAGGTTTAAACAGATAATTTGAAACACACAGGATCAGATGTTGCAAAACCAACTGCATGTCAGGAGTGAGGTGCTAAAGAGATACGGAGTGGCCAAGGGCTGCAGTACAGTAGGAGGAAACAGCTTGGATATGTATTTCTGTGTGCATTTTCTGAGGAGGGTACTCACTGGGTGGATGGTGGGGGGACTTCAGGCCTCAGGACTTCCTTGCTTTGTGGTTCACCTTGACTTTGCCTCAGCTTCAAACCTCACCAGCCACATGGACTCCACACTGCTCCAGGTGGACCTGGCAGGGGCGCTGGTGGCTGGTGGCCCAAGTTACACCAGCAGAGAAGAACATGTCGTGGTGGAAGTGACCCAGGCTGATGTTCCAGGCTCCAGGCGGCGGCGGCCACAGCAGGTTATACTTATAAGTTATTTGAAAGCAATCGTAAAAACTCATTTAATCTCTTTATAAATCGAGTTTCCTTTTGAGTAGATTTGATGGGAAGCCATAAGGGAATGGCACTATTATTAGGCAAGCCCTATCTTTTGCTTTGTCTTTGAAATTTTCTTTTCTCCTTTTGTCTAAGACAACTCTTACCATTGTAGTAAAATCAAGCTTGTAAGTTTTTAAATTCAGATTATTTTACTGGACAATTCAGGGAAATATTAGATATTTGAAAGTGGTTTCTGTTGTTAAAGCACAATTAAACCTGGGCTTTCCTATGGTACAGAAGATATTTCAACAGCACAGTTCCTTTGGGCTTGGGGACACTTGGCTCAGACTTGCATAGTTTCCCAAAGCTTCTGCTTCTAAAGTGGTAGACTCTTGTGCTTAGCATCTTCTAGACAAAAACCTTTTTCTCCCATCCTTCCAAGGCAAGGAGAGGCAGCAGTGGTGTTGTCACCATGGCCCAGAGTCCAGACAAGGTCTGACAGTCCTCTGTGCATCCTGACCTGTCCCCCAAGTCCTGGGCTTGATGACTCCCCAGGATTATCATAGTGACTTGTGTATGAAGTTCAAGGGTTTTCCCTCTTATAATCAATAAAAGGAACCCTTACTGGTGCACAATGCTGTGTCATCCAAAATGGTGCACCTCTCACATTTTCCTGCCTTGCAGAGCAGGGTCCACAGAGCAAAGGCCTCAATATGAATGAGGCTGCGGTTTCATGGGTGATAGTCTGTGCCGCACCAGTGTTCTAACCAGTTGCCTTGGCTGTGGTCTTAGGATGTAAACTTGGCCTCCTTGTGTGCAGTGCACAGTTGGCTGGCAAGGATTTCTTGGTAAAGGAGAGGTGGGCACACATCTGTCTGCTCTGTCTGTGGGTCTGGTGTGGAGGAAGATGTGACCTTTTGCAGCCTGCAGACATAGGTGCTGCCCAAGAGGTGGTATTGAGCTATTCTGCTCTAATGCACACATTCATGCCTTGATCAATTTCAGAGTTCCTATTTTCATTTGCTTTATGATTAGTGGGCAGCAAAGCTCCAGTCCTCCATTAAAGTTTCCTTGGTCCCTTGGCTACTTAAGCCAGGCCTTCGCTTTCTGCTCACATCTGGCCCCCCTCCACTGATTTCTCCATTATCCTGCTTAGAACAAGAATATGTGGGGTAGATTTGCCTGCAGCAAAGGAAGCTTCATCCTTGGGTCCTACCTCCCATGGGGTCCTGTGACATGGGTATGGGTATGGAGAGCTTTCTTCTTCCAGCTTGCAAGCAGGAAGCAGTTCTAAGCAAGCACTTCTTGTGAGTTGCCTCAGAAGGCTCAGAAGATCCCAAGTCTCTCATAAAGTGCAGTGATTTTTTTCTCCTAATAAATCATATTTACTTCTATACCTTTGTGCCTTTTACACTAATTCTGTTTTTGTACTCTGTATTCTTTTTTTTTTTCCTTGAAGCCATCTACATTGTGGAAATTGCCAGTCCCACACAGCTTGTATATGCTCTAGTGTCAGGGATGTGGGAGCTGTATAAAAAGTCCTTGCTGTTCCTCTTTTTCTTCTTTTCTTCTTCTAAACTAACACCTGCACTGAATAGTGCTGAATCCTGGGTGATGGTTCAGGTTCAAAGCCTTACTTTGATATTACATTTCAATTTTTACAGGTCACTCAGAATTGGACAGTATTTTTAAATCCAAGAAGAAGTGAGCACTTGGTGGTGAGCAGGACCTTTGAGATGCTGAGCAGGTGGGTCTGAAGTGATCAAAGATCTTGTGGGAGGTCTTTTGGAACATTCTCACTTACAAAGTTTGGCTCATGGGACTCCAACTTCTGGCACAAATAGGCAGATCAGCTTTGCGGTCTGGATGGGATGCTCCAACTGTACAGTCTATGAACATGAAGAATGTAGTAGGGCATCATTAACCACAAGTGTCAGAAAATGAGGATTGATTACAGGGTCCATTCTGAAGCAAATGGTATTTTATAGTTGATGTTTTAATTTCATTAATATTATGAAGCTCTAAAATGGGGAATTCTAGGAAATTTTAGGATTCTTTCTCTTTTTCTTCAATGCCACTCCATATTGAGTTTTCTAAGCCTGCTATAACAAATACCACTGACTGCATGACTTAAACAGTAAAAGTTTATTTCCTCAAGGGTTCTGGAAGGTTTGTCTCTTCAGAGTACTCTCTCCTTGGCTTCTTGTCCCTATGTTTTCACGTGGACTTTTGTGTGTGTGTGTGTGTGTGTGTGTGTGTGTCCCAATCCCTTCTTATAAGGACACCAGTCACACTAGTGACCTCATTTTAGCTTAATCATCTCTGTAAAGACTCTGTCTCCAAATATAGTCACATTATGAAGTATTGAGGGTTAGGGTGTCAACATCTATATTTTGTAGGGACACAGTTCAGCTCGGAATAGTTACTGACTAAATTTTTAGAAAAGTGCTTTAGTTTCACCATGCCACATACTGTTGATTACTTGGATGTTTCTTGTTCCAGGTACTTTTCCCAAATATCTATGACAACCTGTCTACATGTTCTCAGGTTGAATATGGCCTTTTTTGAATCTCCATCATGTGAGAATGGTTGTATTTGCTATTTTTAGCAGGCAAAGCAGTCAGTGTGTGATGAGGAGAGAGAAAATTAAATGGCTAGAACCAGTATGAAAGTCCTTGCTCCCTGTTAATTGTTGGAGTGGCACCTGCCAGATGAGGGCTGAGGGGCCCACATCAGATGGACCTGGCCACAGGGAGGCTGTGTCTGCATCTCAACTGCTCATATGCACTTAGAACTCCTCGTCTGCTAGACTTTGGGTTAGATCACTTTGGAGTCAGTTTGAACTCTGGATGACTTGTGTTGGAAAGGACACCAAGGAAGCAAGCATTAATTGTTGACATAGAGATTGGTTTCCCTTACCAGTGGTGATATCTTTGCTTCATTCTGCAGAGATACTGTTTCTATCAGCATTCGAGCCTCCCTCCAGCAGACACAGACAGTTCCTCTTTTGATGGCTCATCATTACCTCCGTGCAAACATAGAAACACAAGTGACTATTGCTGTGGTCATCCTTGCTGGGGTCTACATGCTGATTATATTTGAGGTAACTTTCATGCCAGCTCTCTAAGACTTATCTGGGCTCACAGGTAAGTATCTTTCAACATGTGGGTGCTCCAGATGGGCTCAGTTCTGCTTTTAATCAAACTGTAATGGCATCTTTCCTAAAAAGGAAGATTTCCATCATTCTAGGTAGAATATTGATCTTACTGGAATATTTGCTGAATCTTGGCAACTGACACATGCAAGATGAGTTTTAGTGGGCCCCTGCAAAAGTTTACCTGAGAAAACTGTATATGTACATGATTTTCTCACCCTCACTCTGCCGTTCACTTGAAGTGTGATGCTGAGGGGGTAAGTGTTGAACCTCTCTGAGATGCACATTAAAATGCCCCCTATTTGCTTCATAGGATTGTGTGTATTATAGGGAATGAAGAGACCTTGGGCTATATGGGGGGAGGAATTATTATTTGTGATGTGTATCAACTCAGCTAATGAACCTTTTCACAAGTGATTTCATATCTTCTAAATTTCATGTTTCTGGGAAACTAAGTGCGGCTCTACCTTTAATAGCATGCAACAAAGTACAGACACTGCCTGGGTGGGCTGGTCCATTGTTAATTTAATCATTAAGCCAGGTGTACAGCAACACGTTCATAGGAATCTTGGCTCCAGTAAGTTGAGCTTGGAAGGTCCGTAGAGGATGTGATTCTGAAGATGTACTTCTTCATGAGTGTAGGATAAGTATGGGAAATGCCTTGGAGTTGTCAAGGAAATGGCCTGCAGAAGTGGCCAGGAAATTCCAGAAGATTTTCTTTCCATGGTTGTCTAGTCTACCTGATGAGAAATGTTTGCCCCAGTAAGTTGAGCCTAAAATTCCAAGATCCAATCATTGATTTAGTTGTTAGATCTCTTATGTCTTTTTAATTTCAGCTTAACTCTATTCTCTACATTATTTTCCTTTTTACCTCTCAATCAATATTGTGTTTCTGGATTTCTTTGAACACCTATACACTGTGATCTTCTAGAAAGACTCACAGATTCAGAGGCAGCTATGCCCTGTCTGGGCTGTGGTTTATTACCATGACCAGCAGTGGGAAAAGCCTTATCAGAGAATCTGGGAGAGCCCAGGAGCAGGGTTCCTTTCGCTTAAGAGGCCACATAGAACATGCATCACATGCCCTCCTTAATGCCCATCACCCAGTTACCCCATGCCCCACCAATCTCCCCTCTAGCAACCCTCAGTTTGTTCCCTATAGTTAAGAGTCTTTTGTGGTTTATCTCCCTCTCTGATTTAATGTAATTTTATTTTTCCACTCCTTCCACTATGTTCATCTGTTTTGTTTCTTAAATTCCACATCTGATACTTGTCTTTCTCTGACTGACTTGTTTTGCTTAGCATAATTCCTTCTAGTTCCATCCACATCATTGCAAAAGGCAAGATTTCATTCTTTTTGATGGCTGGGTAATATTCCACTGTATGTATGTGTGTGTATGTATGTACACACATACATACATACACACACATGACTTCTTCTTTCTCCATTTATCTGTCGATGGAAATCTGGACTCTTTCTGTATTTTGGCCATTGTGAACATTGCTGCTGCAAACACTGTGGTGCAGGTGCCCCTTTGAATCATTATGTTTGTATCCTTTGGATAAACTTGTAGTACTGCAATTGCTGGGTCATAGGGTAGCTCTATTTTTAACTTTTTGAGGAAGCTCCACACTGTTTTCCAGAGTGGCTGCACCGGTTTGCATTCCCACCAATAGTGTAAAGGAGTTCCCCTTTCTCTGCATCCTTGCCAACATCTGTTGTTTTTGGAGTTGTTAATTTTAGCCATTCTGACTTATGTGAGGTGGTATCTCATGGTGGTTTTGATTTGGATTACCCTGATGCTGAGTGACATTGAGCATTTTTTCATGTGTCTGTTGGCCATTTTTTAAAAAAGATTTTATTTATTTGAGAGAGCAAGAGAGCAAGAATTCTTTGAGAAAGAGTGAGCAGAAACAGGGAGGCACAGGAAGAAGTAGACTCCCTATTGAACAGGAAGCCCAACACAGGGCTCAATCCCAGGACACTGGGATCATGATGTGAGCCAAAGGCAGATGCTTAATTGACTGATCCACTCAGGCATCCCTCTGTTGGTCATTTATATGTCTTCTTGGAGAAATGTCTGTTCGTGTCTTCTGCCTATTTCTTGATGGATTATTTGTTTGTTGTTGTTTTTTTTTTTTTTTTTGGTGTTGAGTTTGAAAAGTTCTTTATAGATTTTGAATACTAGCCCTTCATCTAATTAGTCATTTGCAAATATCTTCTCCCATTCCATAGATTGCCTTTTCAGATTTCCCAACTGTTTCCTTTGCTGTGCAGAGCTTTTTATCTTGATGAAAGGAGGGCAGGCTCAGTGTAAGCAGCTCTGGATTCCACTATGTGATGCTGTTTTGCTCTCTGAAGGCTTTCAGCACCATGGGCCAGGATGACTATGGCAGCACCCCACTTTCTAGCTGCAGAGGTGAAAGTTCATGCCCCTTACTCTTCAGTGAGCCTCGACAGAAAAGTAGTCAGTTACTCTTATCTCTGTGGTTTCCACCTGAACTCTGTATGCACCCAGTCTGTGATTAAGTGTTTTTATCTCAGGCATGGGACTGAATTTCAAAACTCCTCATAGATCCTGAGCTGTTCCTCCTGGAGGAGGAAGGTGGGGGGTCTTGCCAGTCTTCTGACTTTTACTGGACCTCTGCCAGGAACACAGTCACACGATCTCACAGCAGTTTGCAGTTTATGGCAACACAGAGCAGAAAGCCGGCACCTAGACTCACCATACTCAGCTGGCTTCTCCCTTTTTTATGCCGGAACTTTGCTGCAGTCAGGTGCCCCTGTTCTTTTTGTGATCCCAGGGATCCTGAGACCATGCTTTCCCACCTGAGATTCCACCCCACTTCGCCAGCTGAGCACTTCTAAGCCAGGGATGTCCCCCACTATAACAGACTTCTAAAACTTCTGATTTTGTGCTCTGCTGCTTAAAATACTTTGCGGGAGACTCCTTAAGCAGCCTCCCTTCCCTTCACTGTGTCTTCAGATATATCACCCCAGATTCAAATCTTTGTTCCTCCTACCTTCCAAAAAGTGGTTGCTTTTCTATTTGTAGAATTGCAACATTTTTCTCAGATCTCTGATTTCATAGATATTCAGAATGATTTGATAACTAGCTGGATTCCAGGGACCAGATGAACTTAGGGTGCCCTACTCCTCTGTCATCTTAATTCTTCCCTCCACCCTCAGACTATTTATAAGTCAGTCAGGTGAACTGGTGCCTCTTAGGATAGGCACCTCTGCTCCTCTACTGCTCTGTATTATAATGTACTGGCTACATTATCTGTTAAAAACCTTCTTTGTTATTTTGAAATAATTTCTGATTCACAGGGGGTTGTAAAGAAATGTACAAGGAAGTCTTGTCATACTTCCCCAGTCTCCCTAAATATAAACATGTTATACAACTACAATTTAATAATATCAAGACCAAGTAGTTAACATTGGTACGATCCTTTGAGCATATTCAGATTTCAAGGATTATACATACACTCCTGTGTATGTGTTTGTGTGTGTTTGCATGTATGGTTATGTGCAACTTTGTATGTATAGTCTTGTGTAACCACCACTGCAATAAAGATACGTGAACTACCATCACACACACTCCCTGTGATAGCTCTGTATAGTCACTCATCCCCTTCCCCATCATCCCTAAGGCCTGGCAACTATAATTTGTTCTCCTTCTTTATAATTAGGCTATTTCATCAATGCTTTGTAATGGAATAATGTAGTATATGTCCTTTTGAGATTGGCTTTTTTTCCACTCAGCATGATTTCCTTGAAGGTCATCCACAGAGTTGCATACATCACTAGTTTGTTCCTTTTTATTGCTCAATAATATTCTGTGGTATGGATGGAATGGTGTGTTTAAGCATTCATCCCTTGAAAGGTTAAAATAATTTTTTTCCGTGTTGGGCTATCAAAAATAAGGCTGCTATGAACATTTAAAAATATTTTTAAAAACATTTTAATGACATTTTAATGTCCAATTTTAAATGTTCTTTATATCTTTCTTCTAGAAAGAAGGACTTTGTTGGTTATGTAGTTTGCAAACACTTTCTATTAGTTCAGTTTATAAATATTTTCTTTCATAGGTAATGCTTTTGGTGTCAAGTTTAAGAACTCTGCCTAAATCTAGATCCCAAAGATCTTTTCCTATGTTTTTTCCTAAATTTATGTTGTCTTACTTTTTACATTTGAGTCTGTGATCCATTTTGAGTCAGCCATTGCTTAAGGTGTGAAGTTTAGGGGAGATTAATTTTTTGATCTGTGGTACATTTTTAAATTTATGAGCCTCCAGCACTATTTTTTGAATTGCTTTTGCTCCTTTGTTAAAAATTAATTGGACATATTTGTGAGTATATATTTTTAAATTCTCTATTCTGTTTCATTGATTTATGTGTGTATTCTCCCACCAGCACCACGATATCCTGATTACAATAGATATATCATGAGTCCTGACACTGAGATGAATGATCCTCCCACTTTTATTTTTCAAAATTTTATTGGCTATTCTATGGCCTTCGTCTTTCCGTATATATTTTAGAGAGGTCTTCCAGTCCATCAACATTGTATGTTTCTTCATTTATTTAGATCTTTGATTTCTTTTATAATTTTTCATCATACTGATTGTGTACATATTTTGTTAGGTTTGCACTCAAGTATTTCCTCTATTTTGGGGGGAAATAGTAAATGCTCTTGTGTCTTTTATTTTAGTTTATATTTTTTTCATTGTCATTAGATTTAAATGCGATTGCTTTTAATATGTTGATCTAGTATCCTGTTATTTTATTGTTAATAAAAATACTAATAATATTTTTACTTATTAGTTCTTAAATATTTTTTGTAGATTGTATGGGATTTTCTATGTATATAATCATGTCATTTGAAATAGTAACATTTTTTTTCAAATCTATATGCATTTATTTTTCTTGCTTTATTGCAGTAGCAAAAACAAGAGTAGTGAAAGTAGATATATTTGTCTGTTTCTGATCTTAAAGGGAAAGTATTCAGTCCTTCACCATTAAGTATGATGTTAGCTGTAGGTTTTGTAGATGCTGTTTATGAGATTGAGTACATTGCTTTCTTTTCCTGGTATACTGAGACTTTTTGCTATAATTGGATATTGAATTTTTGGAATGACTTTTTTGTGTCAATTGATTTCCTTCCTAGCTGTTTGATATGGTAGATTATACTCATTTATTTTAGAAATTTGGACCAGCCTTGAATACCTGGAACAAATCTTTCTTTTCTAATGTGAATATTATTTGGTATAACCTTCCCTCTCTGCACTTCTTTAGCTGCTTTCTACAGATTCTGATAGATTGTATTTTCATTTTCATTTAGTTCTATTGTTTATTTTATTTCTAAAATATCTTCCTTTGAAACTCCTTCTTTGACCTATAGATTTAGAAGTGCGTTTTTAAATTTCCAAATGCAGGCAGCCCTGGTGGCTTAGTGGTTTAGCGCCATCTTCAGCCCAGGGCATGATCCTGGAGACCCAGGATCCAGTCCCACGTCGGGCTCCCTGCACGTAGCCTGTTTATCCCTCTGCCTGTGTCTCTGCCTCTCTCGCTCTCCCTCTTTTTCTCTAATAAGGAGAAAAACTTTAAAAAATTTCCAAATGCTTGGAGATTTTCTTGTTTTTCTGTTACTGAACTGGTTCACTTATGGTCAGAGAACTTACTCTATATGACTTCAGATTTTACCATTTGTTGAAAAAAATTTTTTTATGCCCCAGATTTATGATCTATTTTGGTGAATATTCCATGGACTTAAAATAATATGATTTTCCCCCTGTTTTATAATACCAATAATGTAACTGGTAAATAGAAACCGTGTATACTTAGGCCAAGCAATAACTTAAGAAACTCTAAAACTGCAATTTTGTTCTGTCCATAATTTGATACAGAAGGTGGAGGGTGTTACAGAGGTGTTAGGAAAATAGCATGCTTGACTTTGTGTTTCTGAAACTCCTGTGCTTCCAGAATCCCCATGGGGCATCCACACACTATAAACAGAAAGCTGGATGCATACCCAGCCCTATGAACTTTCTAGAAGCAGAGTCAACATTGTAGCATTTCTAGGATCTACTGTAGGAGTCTACTCCAGAGGTAGAGTTTGCCTTAGGTAAGAATTCAGAAGTTGTCTTAAGTCTTTGAGTAGAGCTATTTTCCCAGAACCTGAGGTATCTAGACTCTGTAGACAGGAGTGCTTGGGCCATCCTGCTGCCATCTGTACCCTCACTTAGGGAGAGTGAGTCTTGGGGTGGCCTGGAGATCTGTCCATCTCTCCTCCCTCTCCGCTGCTGACAGCTACTCTGTACATGCTGTACCCTCCTTGATCCCTCTAGGCCTGCTGTGCTGTAGCTGTGTCATATTATCACTTTCTATTGTGCCATCTAGTTCACTCATTATGTGAGTTGTATGTTGTCTCTGGTTTTGTTTTGTGTTGGTTCCTGATGTTTCATACACCACCGGGCACAGAGTAAATAATGTTTCCAGAGTGTCTTTAGATATTTGACTATGTACAGAGATCCTACTCTGGGTCTTATCTAACCTAGATACTGGGTTATCTAGGGTACCACCTACCTCTGACACCTGAGTGACTGTGTGGGACTGAAGCATCAACCAGGGTTCCCTCTGGCTTTTTAATTACTTGATGGGGTGAAATCATTTCAGGAAATTCTTCAGGTTATTTAAACTTCTTGCCCTACAGATAATCCTGATTGACACTTTCTTACCTGAAGATTTGGAGTTGTATTTCTCATCCTTGTAAAGTAGCTCTTGTTGAAAGCCCCAAAGAACAAAATCGGACCAATCTTCCTAATTCTTGAAGTTTGCATCTCTAAAGCCCATGCAGGGCTTTAGGAGATTTCCCAATGCAGCATTCTAAAAATTCCATGATCACAGCTAAGGCTTTTATGCCCTTATACTGTATAAAAGCATATTAAAACAGTGTGATACAATCTTAATGACAAATATTTAACAATATAAAGGAAATAATACTTTTCCCCCATGTGCCCTCCACCAATGCCTAGAATTATGTTTTAGGAAGGATTGTCATGACAGGTTCCTTTCTTCTGGCAACAAGCAGGCTTTTCTTTCCTTTTCACTCACTTTATCTAATTGAAGCAAAATGATGCAGCCTTTGTGTGAGATCATGTGTCATTGCCCCTGGGTCCTTTCATATTTAGTCTAGGAGTTCATGAAGCATTTGGTTTAAAAATTATCTATGAAATGAAATTCAAAACAAATGAATAGAGAACACCTTTATTCTTCAGGGGGTCTTAATTTCCAGAAATGGGAGGTGCATTTGGAGAGAGGCAAGAAGCTGTATTTCACAATGCAATGTACATACCACCATGCCATTTTTCAATGGAAACCTCAAACTCAAGCCTTCCAGATATTTGTCATTGTATTTGTAAGGCTGTAATTTAAATTATAGCTGTGGCTGGACAGCCCTGGTGGTTCAGTGGTTTAGTGCCGCCTACGGCCCAGGGTGTGATCCTAGAGACCCAGGATTGAGTCCCACGTTGGGGTCCCTGCATGGAGCCTGCTTCTCCCTCTGCCTGTGTCTCTGCCTCTTTCTCTCTCTCTGTCTCTCATGAATAAATAAAATCTTTAAAAAAATATATCTGTGGGCAATGGCTCTGCCCCCTTAATCATTTCCCTTTGTTTGCAAGCCCCCCCTTTTTTTTATTGCCCAGAAGTTAGTATTGTGATTCACAGAACATATTGCTTCTAGTAGCGTCTAGCAGACTCTGTCTAGCAGCCTCCATTACCTTGTTAGAGAGGTAGCTATCTTTCTCTTCTTTGAAATCAAAGACTTCAGAACTGCGAGAGCTGGTGGATTATGTAATACAAGCCCTTTACCTAACGACAAAAATGCTGAATTGCAAAGACACTTTTGTAATCGAAGGAGTTGGGATGGGATGTGGGTCTTCCAACCACAGTTGGCCATGCTGCTTACATTTCTTCTGACAAGCTCACAATGTCATATTTCATGGTTTCTCAAAGAAATTCCTTAGAAAAAATTCCAGTACTTTGTAGATTTATCTACAATTCTAGTAATTAACTAGAATTAGTAATTACTAATTACTAATTAGAATTTAGTAATCTAGTGCTGGAAGTGTTCCAACCCTGGAACACTGATTGAACTATGGAACTCCTGATTGCTCTATGTTGCCCATGCCCTTGACTGTTCCTGGACATGCAGTCTGGTTTGAAGCTAAATCAAGTTAAGAGGTGTGTGGGGGGGGGCAGGAGGCAGCGGGGGGAGGGAGGGAAGATGAAGGAAGCCAGTGCGTAAAGAGGGTACAAATATATAAATATTGCAATATGATTATCACTGTAGCTTTAACCAACACCTCTATCACTGTTACATAATTATCAATTATCTTATGTGGTGATAACAATTAAGATCTAGTCTCTTAGCAACTTTGAAGTTTATAATACAGTATTATTGACTATAATCACTATGCTGTGCTCCAGGTCTTATTTATCCTCAGTTGTCAGTTTGTTTTTTTTTTTTTTTTGGTTTCAATTTTTTTTTTTAATTTATTTTTTTATTGGTGTTCAATTTACTAACATACAGAATAACACCCAGTGCCCGTCACCCATTCACTCCCACCCCCCACCCTCCTCCCCTTCTACCACCCCTAGTTCGTTTCCCAGAGTTAGCAGTCTTTATGTTCTGTCTCCCTTTCTGATATTTCCCACACATTTCTTCTCCCGTCCCTTATTTTCCCTTTCACTATTATTTATATTCCCCAAATGAATGAGAACATATAATGTTTGTCCTTCTCTGACTGACTTACTTCACTCAGCATAATACCCTCCAGTTCCATCCACGTTGAAGCAAATGGTGGGTATTTGTCATTTCTAATAGCTGAGTAATATTCCATTGTATACATAAACCACATCTTCTTTATCCATTCATCTTTCGTTGGACACCGAGGCTCCTTCCACAGTTTGGCTATCGTGGCCATTGCTGCTAGAAACATCGGGGTGCAGGTGTCCCGGCGTTTCATTGCATTTGTATCTTTGGGGTAAATCCCCAACAGTGCAATTGCTGGGTCGTAGGGCAGGTATATTTTTAACTGTTTGAGGAACCTCCACACAGTTTTCCAGAGTGGCTGCACCAGTTCACATTCCCACCAACAGTGTAAGAGGGTTCCCTTTTCTCCGCATCCTCTCCAACATTTGTTGTTTCCTGCCTTGTTAATTTTCCCCATTCTCACTGGTGTGAGGTGGTATCTCATTGTAGTTTTCATTTGTATTTCCCTGATGGCAAGTGATGCAGAGCATTTTCTCATATGCATGTTGGCCATGTCTATGTCTTCCTCTGTGAGATTTCTGTTCATGTCTTTTGCCCATTTCATGATTGGATTGTTTGTTTCTTTGGTGTTGAGTTTAATAAGTTCTTTATAGATCTTGGAAACTAGCCCTTTATCTGATATGTCATTTGCAAATATCTTCTCCCATTCTGTAGGTTGTCTTTGAGTTTTGTTGACTGTATCCTTTGCTGTGCAAAAGCTTCTTATCTTGATGAAGTCCCAATAGTTCATTTTTGCTTTTGTTTCTTTTGCCTTCATGGATGTATCTTGCAAGAAGTTACTATGGCCGAGTTCAAAAAGGGTGTTGCCTGTGTTCTTCTCTAGGATTTTGATGGAATCTTGTCTCACATTTAGATCTTTCATCCATTTTGAGTTTATCTTTGTGTATGGTGAAAGAGAGTGGTCTAGTTTCATTCTTCTGCATGTGGATGTCCAATTTTCCCAGCACCATTTATTGAAGAGACTGTCTTTCTTCCAATGGATAGTCTTTCCTCCTTTATCGAATATTAGTTTGCCCATAAAGTTCAGGGTCCACTTCTGGATTCTCTATTCTGTTCCACTGATCTATGTGTCTGTTTTTGTGCCAGTACCACACTGTCTTGATGACCACAGCTTTGTAGTACAACCTGAAATCTGGCATTGTGATGCCCCCAGATATGGTTTTCTTTTTTAAAATTCCCCTGGCTATTCGGGGTCTTTTCTGATTCCACACAAATCTTAAAATAATTTGTTCTAACTCTCTGAAGAAAGTCCATGGTATTTTGATAGGGATTGCATTAAACGTGTATATTGCCCTGGGTAACATTGACATTTTCACAATATTAATTCTGCCAATCCATGAGCATGGAATATTTTTCCATCTCTTTGTGTCTTCCTCAATTTCTTTCAGAAGTGTTCTATAGTTTTGAGGGTATAGATCCTTTACATCTTTGGTGAGGTTTATTCCTAGGTATCTTATGCTTTTGGGTGCAATTGTAAATGGGATTGATTCCTTAATTTCTCTTTCTTCAGTCTCATTGTTAGTGTATAGAAATGCCACTGACTTCTGGGCATTGATTTTGTATCCTGCCACGCTACCGAATTGCTGTATGAGTTCTAGCAATCTTGGGGTGGAGACTTTTGGGTTTTCTATGTACAGTATCATGTCATCGGCGAAGAGGGAGAGTTTGACTTCTTCTTTGCCAATTTGAATGCCTTTAATGTCTTTTTGTTGTCTGATTGCTGAGGCTAGGACTTCCAGTACTATGTTGAATAGCAGTGGTGAGAGTGGACATCCCTGTCTTGTTCCTGATCTTAGGGGAAAGGCTCCCAGTGCTTCCCTATTGAGAATGATATTTGCTGTGGGCTTTTCGTAGATGGCTTTTAAGATGTCGAGGAATGTTCCCTCTATCCCTACACTCTGAAGAGTTTTGATCAGGAATGGATGCTGTATTTTGTCAAATGCTTTCTCTGCATCCAATGAGAGGATCATATGGTTCTTGGTTTTTCTCTTGCTGATATGATGAATCACATTGATTGTTTTACGGGTGTTGAACCAGCCTTGTGTCCCAGGGATAAATCCTACTTGGTCATGGTGAATAATTTTCTTAATGTACTGTTGGATCCTATTGGCCAGTATCTTGTTGAGAATTTTTGCATCCATGTTCATCAGGGATATTGGTCTGTAATTCTCCTTTTTGGTGGGGTCTTTGCCTGGCTTTGGAATTAAGGTGATGCTGGCTTCATAGAACGAATTTGGAAGTACTCCATCTCTTTCTATCTTTCCAAACAGCTTTAGGAGAATAGGTATGATTTCTTCTTTAAACGTTTGATAAAATTCTCCTGGGAAGCCATCTGGCCCTGGACTCTTGTGTCTTGGGAGGTTTTTGATGACTGCTTCAATTTCCTCCCTGGTTATTGGCCTGTTCAGGTTTTCTATTTCTTCCTGTTCCAGTTTTGGTAGTTTGTGGCTTTCCAGGAATGCGTCCATTTCTTCTAGATTGCTTAATTTATTGGCGTATAGCTGTTCATAATATGTTTTTAAAATCGTTTGTATTTCCTTGGTGTTGGTAGTGATCTCTCCTTTCTCATTCATGATTTTATTAATTTGAGTCTTCTCTCTCTTCTTTTTAATAAGGCTGGCTAATGGTTTATCTATCTTATTAATTCTTTCAAAGAACCAACTCCTGGTTCTGTTGATCTGTTCCACAGTTCTTCTGGTCTCGATTTCGTTGCGTTCTGCTCGAATCTTTATTAACTCCCTTCTTCTCTTGGGTGTAGGATCTATTTGCTGTTTTTTCTCTAGCTCCTTTATGTGTAAGGTTAGCTTTTGTATTTGAGTTCTTTCCAGTTTTTGAATGGATGCTTGTATTGCGATGTATTTCCCCCTTAGGACTGCTTTTGCTGCATCCCAAAGATTTTGAACGGTTGTATCTTCATTCTCATTAGTTTCCATGAATCTTTTTAATTCTTCCTTAATTTCCTGGTTGACCCTTTTATCTTTTAGCAGGATGGTCCTTAACCTCCATGTGTTTGAGGTCCTTCCAAACTTCTTGTTGTGATTTAGTTCTAATTTCAAGGCATTATGGTCCGAGAATATGCAGGGGACAATCCCAATCTTTTGGTATCGGTTCAGACCCGATTTGTGACCCAATATGTGGTCTATTCTGGAGAAAGTTCCATGTGCACTTGAGAAGAATGTGTATTCGGTTGAGTTTGGATGTAAAGTTCTGTAGATATCTGTGAAATCCATCTGGTCCAGTGTATCATTTAAAGCTCTCGTTTCTTTGGAGATGTTTTGCTTAGAAGACCTATCGAGTATAGAAAGAGCTAGATTGAAGTCACCAAGTATAAGTGTATTATTATCTAAGTATTTCTTCACTTTGGTTAATAATTGATTTATATATTTGGCAGCTCCCACATTCGGAGCATATATATTGAGGATTGTTAAGTCCTCTTGTTGAATAGATCCTTTAAGTATGATATAGTGTCCCTCTTCATCTCTCACTACAGTCTTTGGGGTAAATTTTAGTTTATCTGATATAAGGATGGCTACCCCTGCTTTCTTTTGAGGACCATTCGAATGGTAAATGGTTCTCCACCCTTTTATTTTCAGGCTGTAGGTGTCCTTCTGTCTAAAATGAGTCTCTTGTAGACAGCAAATAGATGGGTCCTGCTTTTTTATCCAGTCTGAAACCCTGCGCCTTTTGATGGGGTCATTAAGCCCGTTCACATTCAGAGTTACTATTGAGAGATATGAGTTTAGTGTCATCATGATATCTATTAGTCTTTGTTTTTGTGGACTGTTCCACTGAACTTCTTCTTAAAGGGGAATTTTAAGAGTCCCCCTTAAAATTTCTTGCAGAGCTGGTTTGGAGGTCACATATTCTTTTAGTTGCTGCCTGTCTTGGAAGCTCTTTATCTCTCCTTCCATTTTGAATGAGAGCCTTGCTGGATAAAGTATTCTTGGTTGCATGTTCTTCTCATTTAGGACCCTGAATATATCCTGCCAGCCCTTTCTGGCCTGCCAGGTCTCTGTGGAGAGGTCTGCTGTTACCCTAATACTCCTCCCCATAAAAGTCAGGGATTTCTTGTCTCTTGCTGCTTTAAGGATCTTCTCCTTATCTTTGGAATTTGCAAGCTTCACAATTAAATGTCGAGGTGTTGAACGGTTTTTATTGATTTTAGGGGGGATCTCTCTATTTCCTGGATCTGAATGCCTGTTTCCCTTCCCAGATTAGGAAAGTTTTCAGCTAGAATTTGTTCAAATACATATTCTGGCCCTCTGTCCCTTTCGGCGCCCTCGGGAACCCCAATTAAACGTAGGTTTTTCTTCCTCAGGCTGTCGTTTATTTCCCTTAATCTATCTTCATGGTCTTTTAATTGTTTGTCTCTTTTTTCCTCAGTTTCCCTCTTTGCTATCAACTTGTCTTCTATGTCACTCACTCGTTCTTCCACCTCGTTAACCCTCGTCGTTAGGACTTCTAGTTTGGATTGCATCTCATTCAATTGATTTTTAATTTCTGCCTGATTAGCTCTAAATTCTGCAGTCATGAAGTCTCTTGAGTCCTTTATACTTTTTTCTAGAGCCACCAGTAGCTGTATAATAGTGCTTCTGAATTGGCTTTCTGACATTGAATTGTAATCCAGATTTTGTAACTCTGTGGGAGAGAGGACTGTTTCTGATTCTTTCTTTTGAGGTGAGGTTTTCCTTCTAGTCATTTTGCTCAGTGCAGAGTGGCCAAAAGCAAATTGTATTGGGAAAAAGAGAAAAAGAGAGGAGAGAAAGAAGGAAAGAAAAGTGAAAGAGAAAAAAAAAGGGAAGAAAAGAAAAAAAAACGAGAAAAAAAAAGAAGAAAAAGAGAAAGAAAAAGAAAGGAGAAAAAAAGGGGGTGGGGGAAGGAAACAAATCAAAAAGCCAAACACAACAAAAACAAAAACAAAAAAAAAAAAAAAAGAACCACAGGGGAGTATCTTCTGATTCTGTGTTCTTTAGGTCCCTTGGCTTCTCCTGGAAGTTGTCAGTCTAGCTGATCTTCTGGGGGAGGGGCCTGTTGTGCTGATTTTCAGGTGTTAGCAGTTGGGGGAGCTGCTGTGCCCCTGCCTGGTGCAGGGCTCAGTGGGGGTTGTTTACCCCGTGAGGCCGCAGGAGGAACAGCCCCAGTGGCGGGGCAGCTCTAGAAACCTGGATTCAGCTCCGGAGCTCTCCGTCTGCAGGGCCTGGAGGCTCCGGGGCGGGGCCGCTGATCTGCTCAGCTGGGGCAGGAGCGTCCTCGCTGTCCTGGGCCCTCCCGGTCTCTGCCTGTCCCGGAGGAGGCCGGATCCTGGGCTGTGTCCCGGCGCCCTGTGCTCCGGAGCCTGCGCTGTTGGATTCGCGCTCCCGGGCCGCGCAGCCCCCTCCGCGGAGCCGCCGCCCGAGCCCCTCCGAGCTGCTCCTGGAACCGCGCAGCCCCCTCCGCACGGAGCCTCTTCCTCTGCCCGAGCCCCTCCGAGCTGCTCCCGGGGCCGCGCAACCCCCTCCGCGGAGCCACCGCCCGAGCCCCTCCTGGCTGCTCCGGGTCCCGCCGGGTCCCCCGTGCGCGCTGCAGCCCTTAGGGAGCTCGGCGCACTCTCCTGGGCACGCAGTTGCTGTTACTGTCCCGGGGAGCCCGAGGGCATCCCCGCCCTCCTGGGTCCTGCTCCAACTCCCCGCGAGCCCCTTTCCGCCCGGGAAGGTCGGTGCAGCTCCTGCTCCTCCGGGACGGGGCTCTCCTGTCCTGGGGACACTCGCCCCGGCCTCAGCCCGGCTCCTCGCGGGGCCCCTCCCCCTTGGAGGCCTTTGTTTCTTTACTTCTTTTCCCCCGTCTTCCTACCTTGATAGAAGCGCGAACTCTTCTCACTGTAGCATTCCAGCTGGTCTCTCTTTAAATCTCAGGCCGAATTCATAGATTTTCAGGATAATTTGAAGGTTTTCTAGGTAGTTTGGTGGAGACAGGTGATTTGGGGACCCTACTCTTCCGCCATCTTGCTCCTCCCCCCCCCTCAGTTGTCAGTTTGTACCCTCAAACATCTCCCCAATTTACCTATCTCCCAGGCCCTGGTAACCATCATTCTACTCTTTTTCTGCAAGTTTGGCTTTTTTAGATTCCACATATAAGTGAGATCATATAGTAATTTGTCTTTCTCTGTTTGACTTATTCTATTAGCATAAATGCCCTCAAGGTCCATCCATGTTGTTAAAAATGACAGGATTTCCATTTTTATCATGGCTGGATTGTATTCCATTATACACACATACACACACACATGCACATACACCACATCTTTTTTTATCTATTTATCCTCTAATGGATGGCTAGTTTTTTTTCCATTTTTTGGCTATTATGAATAATGCTGCAATAAACATGGGGGGGTGCAAATAATTTTTTGAGATCCCATTTTTTATTTCTTTTGGATATATACCCAGAAGTGGAATTGTTGAATTCTGTGATAGTTCTATTTTTATTTTTTGTGGATCTTCCATACTATTTTCCATAGACGCTAAACCAATTTGCATTCCCAACAGTGCATAAGGATTCCCTAACAAGTATAAGGTGTTTTTTAATTTGCATTTCCCAGATGATTAGTGATATTGAGCCATCCTTCCATGTACCTTTTGGTCATTTGTATGTATTCTTTGGAAAATGTATATTCAGCTCCTCTGCACATTTTAAAATCAGGTTGTTTTTTGTTATTGATGAATTCCTTTCAGCATTTCTTGCAAGGCAGGTCTAGTGATGAACTCCAGTTTTTGTTTGGCTGTTGTTTCTCTCTCATGTCTTTTAACACTTTGAATATGTCATTTACTCTTTCCTGGCCTGCAGGATTTCTGCTGAGATATCCTCTGAAAACCTAAGGGGATCCTTTGTGGGTTATAATCTTTTTTTCTCTCACATCTTTTAGGATTCTCTTTAATTTTTGAATTTTGATGGTTTTATTATAATGTGTCTTAGAGAAGTTCTTTTTCTTCATTTTTTTTTTACATTTTTAAATTTAAATTCAATTTGCCAACATACAGTATAACACCCAGTGCTCATCCCATCAAATGCCCCTCTCAGTGCTTGTCACCCGGTTACCCCATCTCCCTGCCCACATTCCCTTCCACTACCCCTTGTTCATTTCCTAGAGTTAGGAGTCTCTCATGGTTTGCCTCCCTCTTTAATTTTTCCCACTCATTTTCTCTCCTTTCTCTTATAATCCCTTTCACTATTTCTTATATTCCTTGTATGAGTGAAAGCATATGATGATTGTCCTTCTCTGATTGACTTATTTCACTTAGCATGATACCTCCAGTTCCATCCACGTCGAAGCAAATGGTGAGTATTTGTTGTTTCTAATGGCTGAGTAATATTCCATTTTATATAAAGACCACATCTTTATCCATTCATCTGTCGAAGGACATCGAGGCTCCTTCCACAGTTTGGCTATTGTGGACATTGCTGCTATAAACATTGGGGTGCAGGTGTCTTAGTGTTTCACTGCATCTGTATCTTTGGGGTAAATCCCCAGCAGTGCAATTGCTGGGTCGTAGGGCAGATCTATTTTTAACTCTTTGAGGAACCTCCACAGAGTTTTCCAGAGAGGCTGCACCACTTCATATTCCCACCAACAGTGCGGGAGGGTTCCCCTTTCTCCACATCCTCTCCAACATTTGTTGTTTCCCGTCTGGTTCATTTTTACTATTCTCACTAGTGTGAGGTGGTATCTCATTGTGGTTTTGATTTGTATTTCCCTGATGGCAAGTGATGTGGAACATTTTCTCATGTGCGTGTTGGCCATGTCTATGTCTTCCTCTGTGAGATTTCTGTTCATGTCTTTTGTCCGTTTCATGATTGGATTGTTTGTTTCCTTGCTGTTGAGTTTAATAAGTTCTTTATAGAACTTGGACACTAGCCTTTTATCTGATATGTCATTTGCAAATATCTTCCCCCATTCTGTAGGTTGTCTTTTAGCTTGGTGACTGTTTCTTTTGCTCTGCAGAAGCTTTTTATCTTGTTGAAGCCCCAATAATTAATTTTTGCTTTTGTTTCCCTTGCCTTCATGGATGTATCTTGAAAGAAGTTGCGTGGCCAAGTTCAAAAAGGGTGTTGCCTGTGTTCTCCTCTAGGATTTTGATGGATTCTTGTCTCACATTTAGATCTTTCATCCATTTTGAGTTTATCTTTGTGTCTGGTGTAAGAGAATGGTCCAGTTTCATTCTTCTGCATGTGGCTGTCCAATTTTCCCAGCACCTTATCTTGAAGAGACTGTCCTTTTTCCAGTGGATAGTCTTTCCTGCTTTGTCGAATATTAGTTGACCATAGAGTTGAGGGGCCATTTCTGGGTTCTCTATTCTGTTCCATTGATCTATGTGTCTGTGTCAGTACCACACTCTTGATCTCTTGATGATCACAGCTTTGTAGTACAACCTGAAATCCGGCATTGTGATGCCCCCGGCTTTTTTTTTTTTTTTTCTATATTCCCCTTGGCTCTTCAGGGTCTTTTCCATTTCCACACAGATCTTAGGATTATTTGTTCCAACTCTCTGAAGAAAGTCCATGGTGTTTTGATAGGAATTGCATTGAACATGTAAGCTGCCCTGGGAGAAGTTCTTTTTCATTGAGATATCCAAATCTCTCCCCAGGTGTGGGATGCTCTCAGCTATGATTTCCTTAAATAATTTTTCTTCCTCATTCTATTTTCTTTAGAACTCCAATTATTCTATTTGAACATTTGGTGGAGTTTCATAGATAATGTAGGCTTTCTTTGTTGTTTTTCATTCTTTTCTCTATGTTCTTTTCTGATTAGGTCATTTCAGAGTTTCTGTTTTCTAGGTCACTTGCTTTATCCTCCATTGGACCTACTTTGCTGCTGATGCATTTTCTCTGTTGCATTTTCATTCCCTTCATTAAATTCTTTAGTTCCAAAGTTTGTTTGGTTCTTTTTTAAAAATTGACTATGTATATGCACAAATCATAGAGTTCCTTTTTAGGTATTACCCAAAAGGTATGTAGAAAATTTTCTGGCCTGGCATATGTTGCACAAAATTATAGATTCCAGAGCTTAGGCACCTCAAGATGTCATCTGGTATAGTGTTCAAGCAAATAAAAAAAAACTGACTCTGGTTTTAGAAATTAAATAAGGTCTCACAACTATGGGCTGTGACCATGAGATCATGCCAAGGTCAGACCAACACCAACTGATCCACAGCCCCTATTCCAGCATCCTCCTCAGACCCCACAGCATTCTTCCAGCATCCACCTGACACCCCACAGCTCTGTTCCAGTATCTACCTCACACCTCACAGCCCCCTGTTCCAGCATCCTCCTCACAACTCACAGCCCGCTGTTCCAGCATCTACCTCACACCGCACAGCCCCCTTTTCCAGCATCCACCCACATACCACAACCCCCTGTTCCAGCATCCTCACACAGACCAGCTGCTGTTCCCGCATCCTCTTCATACCTAGCAGCCCCCTGTTTCAGCATAACCTCACAATTCACAGCCCCCTTTTCCAGAATCCTCCTCACACTGCACAGCACCCTAGTCCAGCATCCTCCTCTCACTGGGCAGTCCCCTGGTCCAGCTTCTCCTCATACCACAAGGCCCCCTGTTTCAGCATCCACCTCACACTGCACAGCCCCCTTTTCAGCATCCACTCACATACCACAAATCCCTGTTCCAGCGTCTTCTCCACACCTCACAGTCCTGTGTTCCAGCATCCACCTCATACCTCACAGACCCTGCTCCAGCATCCTCCTCAACCCCACAGCCTCTCTTCAGTCCCCTTGTCCAGCATCCACCTTACACTCCCCAGCCCTGTTCAGCATCTGCCTCAGACGACACAGCCCCCTGTTCCAGCATCATCCTCACCCTTCACTTCTGCCTGTTCCATCATCATCCTCATACCCCCTTGATCCAGCATCCACCTCACCCCCCACAGACCCCTGTACCAGCATCCACTTCATCTCTCAGGCCCCTGAGCCAGCAGGCTCCTTACATTGCACAATCCCTGTTCTAGCATCCTCCTCACACTTCAGAGCTCTCTGTTCCATCATCCACCTTACAACCCACAGCCACTTGTTGCAGCATCCTCCTCACACCCCATAACCCGGTTCCAGCATTCTCTTTCCACGCCACAGCCCTGTTTGAGAGTCTACCTCATACCTCACAGCCTCCTGATCCAGCATCCTCCTGACATCTCACATCCCCCTGTTCCAGCATACTCCTCACACCCCAGGGTCACCTGGTCCAGCACTCTCCTCACACCTCACAGCCTCTTGTTCCATCATCCTTCTCACACCTCACAGCCCCTATTCTTGCATCCTCTTTAACACCCCACAGACCATGTTGCAGCATTCTCCTCACACCTCGCAGTCCCTATTCCAGAATCTTCTTCGCTCCACACAGCCCGTTACACCATTGACCTCACACTGCAGAGCCCCCTGATCCAGCCTTCTCCTCACACCTAACAGTCCCCTGTTCTAGCATTATCCTCAGACCCCACAGCCCTGTGTTCCAGCATCCACCTCACATCCCACAGCCTCCTGTTCCCACATCCACCTCACACCCCACAGCCCCCTTTTCCAACATCTGTTTCACACCACGTAGCCCCTTGTTCCAGCATCAATTTCACAACGCATAGCCTCCTGTTGCAGCATCCTCCTCATACCTCATACCCTTGTTCCAACATCCACTTCACACCACACAGCCCCCTTCTCCAACATCCATCTGACAACCCACAGACCCCTGTTCCAACATCCTCCTCACATCTAGTGCCTCCTGTTTCAGCATCCATCTCACACCCCACAGCCCCCTGTTCCAGCATCCTAATACCCCCCAGCCGCATGTTCCAGCATCCACCTCAGTCTTCATAGCTTCTTTGTTCTAACATCTCTCTCAGGCATGTGTCCAAATCTCCAAGCTCATCAGGTACATTTTTGGCATCTTATTTATCACAGGTAACTTCTTATAAAAATTTTTCTACTCTATAAGTTGAGTTGCCATTTTCCCCTACCCTTTATGTCAATTTTCTTATGGACTACTGCCCAGCCTTGAAAGCCTTGCTACAGATTTTAGTTTTTTTTTTTTTTCTGTAGCATCTTACTTCTGGACCTATTTCCAAGTTAGTAAACATTTTCTGTGTCCATACCTCTTCCAGACCTCCCACTGTATTACAGCCCACTGCTTTCTGCTCTGCTGTGACCTGATGGCAGGACTGTTGTCTGCACAGCACTTCGGAAGCTCTGCTAAGGTTGGCATTTGTCATCCTTGCTCTTGTGCCCTCAGTGGACTAGTGGGGCTGGGCGTTGACTCCCCGATAACCTGTGGCCCCTCTCAGGGTGCATGTTCTTTCATCTCTCCCTTCTGGATGCATCTTGAGAGGGGAATCTAAGTAGCAATTATGGTTTTTGAAATATTGCAGCAAGGCATATGTGTATCTATGCTTAACCAGCATCTCCTATGCCTGTTGACTAACAGGGTCTTCTGTTGAGCTAAGATTATCAACACTTCAAGGAAAGAACTCAAGATCTTTGAAAACTTAGTGTTCCATCCATCTTCCATGTCATATGAGACTCAGTAGAGCAATGGCTGAAAGTACTACTTGTGAGAAGGGAGCCTGACAGGTGGTGTGCATGGTGAGAGGTCATGGCAGATTCTAACCACTCAAGGATCATTCAAGTCCAATGTGATTAATCTAGGACAGAGTGAAGCAGAAGGCAGAGAACACTGATTCAAAGTGAAGATAATGTTTAGGTTCCAAGGCACTGGTTCTAATGAAGACCTAGATCACTGTAGTGTCCTTTGATAGTGTTCACTTTTTCCGTCTCTCTCCCCTTCTCCTCCCTCTCTCTTATCTTTTTCTCCTTCCTTTTTCTTTTTTCTTACATTAGTATAAGGCTACATTGTCAAAATAGCAGAATATGTAGTATTTTTTAATGTAATTGACATAACTGAATATAATTGAGTTAAGCCCTTGAGTAGATCATAAGGAATGCAGTTAAAGTGGAACTTTATCTTCATCCATGCAATCTACTTCTTTCTTTAAATTTATTTTTATTTTTTTTTCAATCTACTTCTTAATACATTAAAAGTGGCTTCCTACATTGACAGAGGCTCTGCAATTAGCATGACACCTGTCAAGGTTGTTGGAACTTGCAGGGACCAGAATAGTTTATCAACATTTTGAAGCAACTTTGCCTATGTTATTTGTAAAAATAATAGTTAAAAAGGCACTACATCACATAAAAGTGATCTCTGTGAGCACTGTTGAGAAAAGTTGCATTTCAATGTGGATTTTGAACTAAATTTCAGGTTTCTGTAGTATATCACACTTAATAGGCAAAGTATAGAGATACATTGTTGTTCATGAAAGCTGTTTCTAAAATGATTTGTAACCTCTGAGCAGAATGCATTTATCTTTAGACTTCATTAAATTATGAATAGTGCTTTTATTTATTGTCTTTCATGAAGCTTTCAGTGATTTTAATGTCAAGTGCGGTAAAAACCACTTCTGACCAATTAGAAAAATGTTTTATGTAATGCTTTTCAAAAATAGAAAAAAATAAGACAAATGTAATCTGCCTTGAAATCATGGTGAGAAGGAAAAGAGCTTTGTTTATATCTTGGCAACCTGCCTCCTTGGGTTGGACACGGGGAAATTAACATACACTCAGGCTGCTGAGAACTCACTCAAGGCTCCCTGCTGTTTTGAAGTTTTTTTGATCTGCAACATTTTCCTTTAATTCTTTCTTACTGTTCTTTTTCTTTCTTATATACACACAATCAAAGCCAGAAAGATGTAGTTTTTTTTTTGTTTTGTTTTTTGTTTTTTGTTTTTTTTTTTGCAAATTGTTTTGAATGAGAAATTGATGTCGTTTTGGAATATAGGTGAGGTTTGGTGGGGTGAAGTCTGGAGCCTGATGACCAATCAAGAGTTCTTGAGACGTCTTTGGTGCAAAATGGCGGTTTTATTAAAGTGCAGGGACAGGACCTGTGGGCAGGACAAGCTACTGCCCGGGGGTTGTGAGGGGTGGCTGATTATATACCTGGGAGCTGGGTAAGGAAAAGGGAGATTTCAAAAGAACTTTCATATGCTAAAGAGGACCTACAAGGTGCTGAAGGCTTTGCCTTAGTCAAGTTAAGGTAGTTTTCCCCTCTAGTAAGGCATTAACATTAAGACGGTTGGGAGTTTCCTTCTGGAGGTTAGGTTATGCTAAGAATGCTTTTTTCTTGTAAATCAGGCATTTTGTAAACTGAAGGAGACTGGGTCTATAAGTTAACTGTTTTTCCTGTTAGCTTTAGGGCAACCAAGAGTGCCTGAGGAACATCACACACATCCCACTCAGGAGTGTTGGGGGTGGGGGTTGGGGGGATGGAGGGGAGGTGCAGGGCGTGAGCTTGTGCTTTGTCCTCAGCTACCCTTCTGTCCCCCATCAGAATGAAGAAATTAAACCCAAACTCTCTTGACCATGGCCCAATTGCCTGGCCCTGACTACTGGCACTTCCTCTCTTTCCCTTCTGCCCCTGACACTGCAGCCCTTTTTGGCCATGGGCACCTATTCAGAGCTGCCTCCCCTCCTTCCCTGGGTGTCCTGTGTTCTGAGTGTGTCATTTTTTCAGGCCTCTCTGTCCCAGGATCTCACTCTGTTTACCAAATACTCATTTCTTGTTTATGGGAACTGGTCTTTCATGGCTGAGTTCTCAATGCTGGGAGCAGTGCTCAGTGCACTATTTTGCTCTGGAATTTTCTGATTAAAGTAAGCATCTTGTTATGAAAGCTCCTTATATTTTGACAGCATTAATTTCAGCTTTCCAAATTTAGGAGGATATTGCCATAGAATTCTGGAATGAGAAAGGATCTTTGGGGTCATCTCATTTGACCTCATATATTCTTTTTCTTTAAAAAATTATTATTATGTTGTGCCCAAGATCGGGAATCCGAGAAACCGCCAAGGAGCCCACACCGATGCAATCACATGAGGGTTTATTTACAAGCTCGAGCCTGGGTCCAGGTATACCCGACCCAGCGGAGCAGGGACTTGGACCCAGAGACTAAGAGGCTTAACAACTTTATAGGGGCCAGTGGCCAATGGGATACGCAGAAAGTTGCACAGTCATGCTGGTCCGCTGAGCCGGATTTCCGGTTAGGGTGTGTCCTGGTCTTTGATTAGGGCGAGGCAGTGCCCTAAGTAATAAGCAGGTCAGCACAAGGCGGGTGCAACCCAAAATAGGGTCAGTCCTGCTCTGCTTGTCCAGGGGTAGGGGATTTTGTTCAATTTCCTGGGTCCCACAATTATTATTATTATTATTATTATTATTATTATTATTAGCTTTTTTATTGTAAGTGATATGGTGACTGGGATCCTAAATTCTATCCTTGATTCCTTGATTTAAGTTTAGCAATGACTTGGGGGGAGAGAAGTGTTGTGCCCAAGATTACGTATCTGAGAAACCACCAAGGAGCGGACACCACATGGATGCAAACACAGGAGTGTTTATTTACAAGCTCAAGCTTGGGTCCAAGTGTACCCGACACAGCGGAGCAGGGACTTGGACCCTGAGGTGGGTTCCAGTTTAGTTTTAAGGGCTGGTCTAGAGGTGGAGGAATTCCTCAAGTTCTGCTTACATTTTGATATGGGGCCTTCAAGGGCATGGAGCTCTGTTCTCATTCTAATATGGGGCTTTCTAGGGCATTAAGCTATAAGCTGTTTTTTTCCTGTAACTGAAGTAATGTAAAGTTCAGCTTTTATTCACAGGGGACTGGGATGGCTGTACTTGAGCTAATGCTGAACTTAAAGTGGAATGGCCTTAATTTTCTCGGCCTCCACAGAAGCAATGCCTTTTTTTTTTCTAATTAAAATTTTAATTTTGACATAGGTGCATATTCACATGTAGTTGAAAGAAATACAGTGATTCCCCGTAGTCTTAATCCACTTTTCCCCAAGGGTAATGTTTTGTAAATGTAGGGATGGGAAAAATTTCCCTTCTTCTCTCCTACATTTTTTTTGGCTAATCTTTTAGGGTTCCTAGAGCCAGTTCCAACATGAGAAACCCCCACAACATCAAGGAATTCTCAGGCATTCTACTGGTGCCTGAGAACTTAACTCAATTATGACACTATTTACTCATTGGTAGCATCAGACTCCATAGGTGAAGCATTCAGTGCCCTCCCCTGACTTCAGAAACCAGCCGGATAAGCCTTAGGTTTCTGACTGACTGGCAACAAGTTAGAAGTTCCAACAACCTCCTCCTTAGGTTCAATTAATCTGCTAGAGTGGCTCACAGAACTCAGGGAAATACTTACGTTTACCAGTTTATTAAAAAATGTGAAGAGATCACATGATGAAGTTTTGGAAAATAGGTGAGGTCCAGAGCCAATGATCAAGAAAGAATTCTTGAGACATCTTTGGTGCAAAATGGTGGTTTTCTTAAAGCACGGGACAGGACCCAGGGACAGGAAGAGCTACTGCCCCCAGCCTCTGAAGGGTGGCTGATTATATACCTGGGGGCTGGGAGGGGCTTGGGGATAGCATACTCTCTAAGGAATATTTGGAAGCAAGGTTTCCAGGACCTTGAGGGGTCTAGCTATTGTTGGGAAAAGGTCACTTATTACCATCTAATAAAACTTGAGTCATGAGACCCTTCAGATGGATATCTGTGGGCTATGTGCTTGGGGGATGATTGCCAACATGTATCTTGGGGGTTTAGAGATAAAGGAAATTTCTGAAGGAACTTTTATATGTTAAAGTAGACTTACAGACTCCTGGGGGTCGGGCTTATATTGCCTTTTGCCTTTAGCAAAATATGAACATTGAGGCAGTTGAGTCCATAGAGGAATGTCCCTTTGCCTGTTTCAAGGACTTGTCAATGTGCTGCCTGGGGCTCATGCTTTGTCCTCAGCTAGCCCTGTGTTCCCCCATCAATACATAGGGCAAGGTCCCCAAGGAAAGAGCTTCTGTTCTCATGGAGCTTGGCGCCCAGCTTGGTGGCATGTGGAAGTGTTCTGGTTTCCCAAGCATGGAAGCTCTCTGAAGAAAAGGACCAAAAGATATCCTCTTGGGTTTTTATGGAGGCTTCTTTACACAGTCATGATTAAGTAAGTCATTGATTTTTGGTTAATTCAGCTCCTCTATCTTCTCTGGAGGTTGGGGAGTGAATCTAACAGTTTTAATCCTCTAATCACATGGTTGGTCCTCCTAGCAACCAGCCACTGACCTTGAGTGTGGTCCAAAAGTCACCTTCATTAATGACAGAACACCTATTTCATTTGTTTATTTATACTTATTTATTTAAATTTTTTATTTAAGTTCCAGTTAGTTAACATATAGTTTAATATTAGTTTCAGGTGTATAATATCCTGATTCAACACTTCCATACCACACCTACTGCTCATCACAGCAAGTACACTCCTTTTTTTTTTTTTAAGTTTTTGTTTAAATTCTAGTTGGTTAGCATACAGTGCCATATTAGTTTCAGGTGTACAATTTAGTGATTCAGCACTTCTGTATAATACCTCATCAACACAAGTTGATATATATATAATATATATATTATATATTATATATATATATGCTCATCATCACAAGTGCACACCTTAATCTCATTTCACTTTAATAGCTCTGAAATATTTCTAGGAACTGTGGATGAAGACTAGATATATCTGAGGAATGAATGTTGGTCATCCAAATCACAAAAGATATATTTTTTTATCATCATTATATCACAGTTGGTTTGATTATTAATTTGGCAGAAAATAAATAGAAGAAAACAAACTAATTTTGTACATATAGGAGCCCCCCCTCCCATAGGAGATTTAAAGAGAAATGACCAAGTAGGCAGCTTTTATGGCTTTTAGACAAGGAAACAATAAATTTGTGAAGAATTGACAAAACAAAGGGTCTTGAGTAATAGATTAGTGAAGTAACAAGGTTTGTTGATATAGTCTTCTCAGCCCTAGTTCCCTGTTTCTGGAGGTGAGGATGGCATCTGCCCTTCTAGTACAGGGAGAGTACCTTTCACATACATAGGTGTTTTTTGTTTTCTTTTCAGGAGGACAAAAAAGGTTTAGAGTGTCTTTTGTGCAAAAGCTGTTTCTTTAAAAATAATCAATTTTTAAAATTTTTATAAATTTATTTTTTATTGGTGTTCAATTTGCCAACATATAGAATAACACCCAGTGCTCATCCCATCAAGTGCCTTAGTTTCTGGCTGTTCCCTGATCATGGTTGTCTGTCACTGCCTAGACATCGTGCCTTGACTATTATGTAAATAGGAAGCAGCCTCACTCACATTTCATTTTGGAGGTACTGGCCTCCTGCAGGGGTCATGTGAGAGGATGGGGTGGTTCTTAACTCAGGAATCCCTAACTGGTGGGCAGAGGTGCTCTCTGCCATGTTCAGAGGCCCTGGGTGTCCATCTGTGCTGAGGGCAGAGGGGCTCCCTGCTGTGTTCACCAACCCTTAGCACCTATCTCAGTCTATTTAGGCTGCTATAATGCAATACACTGACTGGGTGGCTCATCAACAAATTTATTTCTCACAGTTTTGGGGATGCAGAAACAGTCAGACTATAATATTCTACTCCTGGCCTCCCCAAACTCATGTCTGAGTTTGCATTCTGAAATGCAAAATACATTCATTCTATTTCAATAATCCTAAATGTCCTAACTTGTGCCAGCATTAACTTAAAAGTGTAAAGTCGGGATCCCTGGGTGGCGCAGCGGTTTGGCGCCTGCCTTTGGCCCAGGGCGCGATCCTGGAGATCCGGGATCGAATCCCACATCGGGCTCCCGGTGCATGGAGCCTGCTTCTCCCTCTGCCTGTGTCTCTGCCTCTCTCTCTCTCTCTCTCTCTCTCTCTATCATAAATAAATAAAAAAAATTAAAAAAAAATGTAAAGTCCAAAGTCTCATCTAAATAGCATCTAAATCAGATATGGATGAGACTCAATGTATATCTGGAAGCAAATTTCTCCCTGCTTTGAACCAAAGATGTTGAATCTGTGAACTTAATTAAACATGTTATGTGCTTCTAAAATGCAATGGTTGAACAGGGATAGAATATATATTCGTTTTCCAGAAGGTGGAAATAGGAAAGAAGAAAGGATTGAGAGGTCCCTGGCAAGTCCAAAACCAGTAAGAGTCCTGTCCTCTCTGTTTTGGTTAGCCCTGCCCTGTGACTTTGCTGGGCACACCCTATGCTGCAGGCTGGAATCAAAGGCCCATGGCTCTGCTGGTCTATTGTTGTATTGGGCATTGCTCCAGCAGTGGCTTTCTGTTGTGATCTTGTGTTCTTGGTGGTCCTTTGCTTGAGTCCATGGCCTGAGGCTCACAGGGCCATCCTTCAAAATCTAGGTGGAAATAGCCGTACCCCTTGTGCTTTGCTGGGTGCACCAAGTCCACTCGAACCCACAATGTGAAGCAGTGCCAAGCAGCACTGGCCTGCCCTTTGAAATCTTTGTGCCGTGTAGGACCTTTCACTCTGGGCCTAGAATGGGTGGGGCAGCTCTAATGGTCTCTGAAGTACCTTCTATGGACTATTCTTTCATTGTGTTGGATGGTAGATCTTGGCTTCTGTTTAGATGGCAGATTAATCTCTCCATTGTCCTACCTTCTGTTGAGATGTCAGATACAAAATGATGACCTTATCAAATTTGGCTGTGCCCTTTGTGTTCTCTCCTGAATAAACTTTCTCATTTCTTTCAGTTTGGATAGGCTGAGAATTTTAAAGTTCAGCTTCCTTTTTGATTAACAATTCCATATTTAAAAAAAATTATTTGAAAGAGAGAGAGTGAGCATGAGGCAAAGAGAGCATAACAAGCAGACTCCCTGCTGAACAGGAAGCCCAATGTGGGACTCAAGCCCAGGATGCTGGGATCATGACCTGAGCTGAAGGCAGACACTTAACTGACTGAGCCACCCAGGCACTCCAATTTCATCTTTTTTTTTTTTTAAATTTTTTTATTTATTTATGATAGTCACAGAGAGAGAGAGAGGCAGGCAGAGACACAGGCAGAGGGAGAAGCAGGCTCCATGCACCGGGAGCCCGATGTGGGATTCGATCCCGGGTCTCCAGGATCAGGCCCTGGGCCAAAGGCAGGCGCCAAACCGCTGCGCCACCCAGGGATCCCCAATTTCATCTTTAAGTCATTTCTCACTTCTCTCATTTTACTCAAAGCATTGAAGAGTAACCAGGCAGCTCCTGAAACTTTTTGCTTAGAAATCCTCAGCCATCTAATTAGCTAATGTCATCCCTTATCAGTTGTACCTTGCACAAATTAGGATACAAACAATTGAATCAAGTCCTTTGCTACTTTATAACAAGGATCACCGTTTCTCCAGTGTCTAATTGCATGTTTCTCATTCTGTCTGAGACCTCCTCAGAATGGCCTTTACCATCAATATTTTGTTTACCACCACCATTTTGTTTATGAACACTTAGGTATTCTCTATGAAGACTGAGGTTTCTCCTCGGACAGTTCTCCTCCTTCTGAGACCTCACCAGAATTGCTTTTAATATCATTAGCAGCAATGTAGGCTTTTCCTGGTGTATCCTCCCAGACTCTTCTGCCCTCTACCCATTACCTAATTCCACATTTTTAGGTATTATAGCAGCATCCTCACTTCTCAGTACTACTATAACAAAGTGCCACAAACTGGGTGGCTTATAAATGATGGACATGCTTTCACAGTTCTGGAGGCTGGAAATGCAAGGTCAAGATGCCAGCTTGTATCCTCATGTGGTGGAAGGGGCAAGGGATCTCTCTGGATCCTCTTTTATAAGGGCACTAATCCCATTCATGAGAACTCCACCCTCACTACCTCCAAAAGCCCACCTTCTAATACCATCACTTTAGGGATTAGAAATTCAATATATGAATTTTGGGAGGACACAAACATCTAGACACATGCAGCAACCACAGCAGCATGATACAGTTTTAGAACATTTCATCACCCCAAAAAGACTCCCAGGGCCCATTTGTGATCAGTCTCTATTGTTACCTCCAGCCTTAGGCAACCCTGATCTTTCTGTCTCTCTAACCTATTCTGAACAGTTCATTTAAATAGAATGACACAATATACAGTCTTTTGTGTTTGACTTCTTTCACTTTGCATAATGTATTTTGGGTTCATTCATAGCATAGCATGTATCAGTAGTTCTATGTTGTAACTTATACTACTTTTTATTATCCACTTACCATGGATAGACATTTGGAATGTTTCCAGTTTTTGCCTCTTTTGAATAATGTTGCTATGAACATTTATGCTTTTGTGTGAATTGTTAAAAGATACATCAAGGCATAGTAAATTTTTAAGAGTTTATTTGAGCAAAAATTAGTTTGAATTGGCCAGTGCCAAACTGGAATTACTTAGGGAGTGCTCTACCAACAGTAGCTATAGGAAAGACTTTTTCAGAGAAAAGGTGGAGGAAGCATAGTAAGGAAATGATTTGATTAGCTATAGCTTAAGGGTTTGCCTTATTCAGGAAGCCTAGTTGACTGTTTATGATGAGTTGTCTTTAGATTTTGATTTCTTAATCTTGAGGCATTTATTACAGGCCTAGATTTTGGTTTGCTTTTGTAGGATGAAAAGGTGTTAGAGGCACATTTAATTTAATATTTAATGGCCTTATTTAATTAATTTAATAGGACATATGTTTTCATTTCTCTTGAGTAAATTTCTAGGAGTGGAATTTCTGGTCATATGGTAATTTATTATTTAACTTTTTAAGAAACTGCCAAACTTTTCCATGATGGCTGCACCATTTTACACTCCTACTAGCAATGTTTGACGGTTCCAGTTTCTCTACATCCCTGCCTTTCTTCATATTTTGTTTCAGAAATTCCATGCCCATTTGAATTATAATTAAATAGAAAAAATACTTTCATGATTCAATGAAAATACTGAAGTCTCAATTAGATTAAGCATTTGACTATATACTTCTGGTTTAATAACAGTCTCAGTTAATTGGTCAGAATTGATTTATGTTGTGGAACTAATGGTCTAATTGCCTAGGGATTATATGGTAAATAATTAATGACAATTTACTGCAGCCTTCCTTTTAGAACATACTTTAGCCTTCTGCTTCTACTTCTGGGTCATCTAATAATTCAGGAAATGAAATCAGCTTTCTTTAGAAGGCAGACTGGTGCTGTATGTGTCTCTGGGGTGTCTAGACTCTGAAAGAAAAAGACCCATGATTTATTTATTTTCTTATAGATATAGTATAGAATGGGCGACATTAACAGATACTAATAGCAAGATAGGATTTTGTGCATTTTAAACCTCTATGGACTGAGATAAAATAATTTCCTGTGTTCCTTTCCAGATTGTTCACAGAACACTGGCAGCCATGTTGGGTTCCCTTGCAGCATTAGCAGCGCTGGCTGTGATTGGAGATGTAAGTTGTAATGTTTTGAGTCAATGGCTTAACACTCGATAGAGTGTGAGATTCAAAGACAGTCCAGGAATTAGGCATTACTGGTGATTTTCATTCCTTTATATACTATTTCCACATTTATCCCTCAGGAACCCTACTAGAAGCATGAACTAAAAACTTTATCACCATTGATGAGTATTTTTCATTTGACTTTATCATACACACTTTTTTTATTCCCTATTTTAGCTGAGGAAAAGGTCATCATAGTCATTCATTGGCTAGGGCTATATAGCTGAGTGGTGTTAGAGTTGACTCTGGGTACTGTCAACCCTTGGGATCTAGAGGGGGCCATCCTGCATGGAGCAGAGGTAGGAAATGATGAGGTTAGGGTTTTGTCTTGCAGATACCAGGAGGTCCCTAGAGATGCATGTTTGGGATGGATGGCACCCCATCAGTGTCTGTGCATGGCTTGTCTGGCAGGAGTATAGGCGTGAATGTAGGAAGGCAGGAGAGGCCAAGCACTCACTGGAGATGGAGGCCTGCCATTGTTTGAGGAGCAGTGCTGGAACTGAACAAGGTGGGAGCATACAGAACTGCATTTGGAAACAACTTTATGGAATTCACAGGAGTGTTTTGCTAGGTGCTACTACAGACCAGTCAGTCAACCAAAGAATAATAACTGGCTTAAAAAACTATGTGGAGCCATGCTCAGTTATTTATTTTATTTTTCTTAGTTAGATCTTATATAAACAATACTAACTCTAGGGTAAAATGTCCCAGAGTCCTAAAACTTATACATAAACCACTATTATTTTTATTTTAATTAACTTTAAGGAGCAGTATAATAGTAGTTATTTTATTTTTATAAAATTTTAATGTGGCATACAGCCTGGACTGTGGGTATCTCCCTGGGCCACCCATAGTCCAGGTTGTGAGTCCTCTCCCAACAACCAGACTCTCACACTCCATGTTCCCAGTTCCCCATGACCCCAGCCTTCTCTACTCTGCAGAATTGTTAGAAGATGAAGTAAGAGTTGATAGACAACTGGTGAGTAGGACAAGTGTGTCCTTTAGTTATAGCCATCTTGGCCTCATGCCCCAACACCAAGGAAGGCATCTAGGGACCTCAATAACCTCAGGGGTCAATCCTATAATTCAGGCTAGAGTTCTTCATGGAGTTGCCAGGGACAAGATTTAAGAAATTTGCTTTTCTTATTATCAAATGCATAGACTTGACATTATTATGCCTTGGGTCACAAGTGATTTTCATCAGTGATATATTCTAATTTCAAAGGCAAGGGGATGGTATGATTTTTGACTCTGGCCCAATGAGTGGGGTTGCCCTAAAGAGCAGCACATTTTTTACAGCTTATCACCAGGAGGATGATGCCCAAGATTAATTGGAAATTTGTGCTTTGATTGTAGAGACCCAGCCTGACCCATGTGGTGGAGTGGATTGATTTTGAGACGTTGGCCCTACTATTTGGCATGGTAATTACAATCCTCCCAGTGGGACACAGTTCCAAGCTTGTGTAACCCAGCACCTTCTCTTTTGCTGCTACTGTGGATAATCTTTTATTATATTAAAAAAATTGTACTGCTTGACAATTAGGGCTTGATTAAGAAGTATTAGTGCAGGTCTAGACAATTTTTCCTGTGGAGGAATAGAATAATTAGTGCTCTGGTTAGTGGTGGAGAATTGCAGTCACAGGCCTTTCTGATAGTTGAATAATATTGCCATTTAGAAAATTTAGCAAAGTTTTTGAGTTACTTCTCTTAAAATATAAAATGGAATATTCTAAATAAGTGAACCAAGTAGTTTTGGTGATTGGAAAAACACTGTAATTACATGGAAAAAGGAAGAAATTGTCCCTGAGTAATAGTTCGTGTGTTGTAAACTGATTTAACTAGAATAAGTGAAATCTGATAAGCGCCTGGACAGCAATGGGAATGCTGCACATGTTCTTGAACAGACCCCACAACAGCTAAGTAGCCTAAAGGAGGATTTTCCCTTTCTGGTAAAAAAATCCTACTCTGTGTAAAGCAGGTTACTATATTTCCTCATTTTCCTTGGTAACATTTTATCCCCCCTGGTAGTCATAACAGAAGGCCATGCTGCTATAAGCTTCAATATGATCCAAACTAGCTGCCTCCTCTAGAGTGTAAAGAGATAGATCAGTGCTCTGAACTCAGGCTTTATAGAGAAGTTCATAATCACGTTGGTCCTGAAAAGTATATACTAGGGCCTGGGCATCTGGAAAGAAGAAGGAAGATGTCTCATAAAATAGGTCAAAAAACACTTTAGGTGAGTTGTGTATTAGTTTGCTGGGGCTGCCATAATAAAGTACCACATTTAACAAAAGAAATTTATTTCCTCACTTCTGGAGGCTGGATTTCTGAGACCCAAGTGTCAGCAGGGTTGATTCCTTCTGAGGCCTCTCTACTGGACTTGCGGATGATCATCTTTCCCCTGTATCTTCACATGGTCTTCCCTCTGTGTGTGTCTGTGTGCTCATCTCTTCTTATAAGGATACCAGTCATACTGGATTAGAGCTTCACTTTAACTTATTCTGAGGTACTGGGGTTAGGATTTTACCATAGGAATTTGTGGGGGAAAGTGGCACAATTGAGCCCATAACAAATGGTTTAATTTTTTCCTAGTTGAAGTCAGTTCAGCAAGCTTCTAGGATTCTAGAAATTTGGAGGTGGAAAGATAGTCTATATATCCAGGCTGCTCCCTTTGCCTCTTTATTTCATGGCAGTCAGCCACCCATGGGGCCACTGACCGCAATTCCTGAGTCTCAGTCTCTTCTGGATAGTTTTGGCAGCAAATGTGTGGACTAGCTTCCACAATGGAAGACAACACAGGACCTACTCATTCAATTCAGTTCATGTGAAGTGTTTATTGTTGAGTGAAGCACCACATTCTATAGACAGGTGGCCATTTGGGTTAGGATGAACATTGATGGTTACTATAGACAAGGTGGATATTTGTACTGAGCCTAAACTGATTTTTGGAAATTTTCATTTTGTATAGTATATTTAAAAGACTATATTGAGCCTACTCTTTTCTAAGTACTTTAATTTACAAAATTTAATTGAATTTTTATAACAGCCTTACAAGGAACAAAACTTTAGAGGTGAGGTAAGAAAGCTAAAGTACAGAAAATTAAATAATTTTGTTTGGACAAGATTTAACTGCTTCTAAGCGGCAGAGTTAGTACTTGCACATGCATCTTCTCACTCCAAGTTTAATACATTGGTATATTACCATCTTCAGAGATGGAATAAAGAATCTTCCAGAAAGTTCAAGCTGGTTGAAATGTCTGGTTGATTAGATATGTAATAAATGGGACATTACTTTTTGTTATTGTCTCTATGTTATCACTAGAAAGAAGCACAAGTTCTGGGTTCAGGTAGAACCAGAGAATAATCATTTCAATGTAACTGCTCTTATTTGTGTGTTTTGATCAGATTGGTGATGAAAATCTGTTTAACTATTTTAGGAAACAAAATATAACCCAGTTTAAAAACCTTAAAGTGTTTAATTGTTGTTTATGTGGACATGTATGTGCAGAAGGCCACATTCCGGCTCATTTCCTCTGCTGCTTTTAGCTTTGTGACTGTGAGCAAGTCATCTTCCTTTTCTGCCCCCTGGTGTCCTGGGCTATATAATAGAGAGTAATGAGGGGGGCTTGGGCGGCTTAGTTGGTCTGGCTCTTAGTTTTGGCTCAGGTCATGATCATGTGTCCTGCATCAGGCTCCACACTGAGCACAAAGTCTGCAGGTCTCTCTCCCTCTGCTCTCCCCCTGCTCTCTCTCTCCCTCAAATAAATAAAATCTTAAAAAAAAAAGAGTAATGATAATATCTGATGTTCTTGTGAAGATTAGGTGGAATGATAGTGTACCTAGGGTATATATTCCTGGATAAAAATATAGAGCTGCACACCTGCTAATAAGAGGCTTCATTCAGGAAGTTAGTAAGTGGACTACACTCAGCAAGAGAGCAAGAAGCTTCATGAAGTGACAGCTTTCATGCAGAGGCCAGAGCTGAGATTTGCAACTGATCACTCCAATGTCCTTTCAGGATGGCGCATTGCTAAAAGAGTCTCCTTAACTCCTTTTTCTGTTTTTCCCTACAGATGATCTTAGTAGCTATATTTTCGGAAACTGGATTTTTTGATTATTGTGCTGTAAAGGTAGGTTTGATGTGGCATTTAATATTTATGTATTAATTAATTTTTTTTGCCATGATGTATTCAGTTAATAAAACTACCATTTAAAGCAAATATTTTGGGATCCCTGGGTGGGTCAGTGGTTTAGCACCTGCCTTCGGCCCGGGGTGCCATCCTGGAGTCCCGGAATCAAGTCCCGCATTGGGCTCCTTGCATGGAGCCTGTTTATCCCTCTGCCTGTGTCTCTGCTTCTCTCTCTGTGTCTCTCATGAATAAATAAAAATCTTTTTAAAAAATAAAGCAAATATTTTAAAGTTCCATTCTCCTTTTCAAAATCACAGCTGTTAATACAGGGTACAGTTGCTGTGCAGAATTAGATGGCTCTGAGCAACTTTCATGTTCTCAGTAAACTGAAGAAGGAAATCAAGGAAAGGAGTATTTGAGTTGAATGTTTGTGTCACATTGGTTAAATTGGCAAGTTGAAAGCTACATATCAAATATTGTTTTGCATTTTAGAGCATCTAAATATTTCAACTTCTGATTACTTGCCTTTTGGTGAAATAATTTCAATGATTTCTTTCTAGTCATTGAACATCTAAATGTTCACTTTTATAACTGGAATCCTAGAGAATCTACCAGCACGTTCTAATTGCCAGACTCCGCTGGTGCTATATCACTCAGGGTTGGTGAGAGGAGATCTTGCCATGCTGTGCTAATGTGGAAGCTGATGTTGTACTTGATTTTTTTTTGTTTTGGAACTGGAAAGTTCTTTTAAAAAATTATTTACTCATCAAAGTCTTTGCAAACTCTGAAAGAGAACCATGCTATGATTTTTGCCATCTTTGTGTATCATCTTGTACCTTCAAATATCTGGCCTCTTCCCTCAATATCTTACTTATTTATTTATTTATTTATTTATTTATTTATTTATTTATTTATTTTTATTTATTTTTTTTATTGCGAGGGCACGGGAAGGGAGGGTCGGGGTAAAGGCCATTGCCGCAGTGTCTGATAGAGGGGCCTGCACCCGCTCCGTCCCCCGCGTCTCTCAATATCTTGATACTGAAAGTCCCAAAATCTTAAGTTGCCAACAATCTGCAGGCTTAAGGGTCACAGCCCAGTCTGTCTAATCAAAAGGAGGTTGCAAAATACTGGATAATGTTAAAGGGATACAGTGCTATCACTTTGTAATCAATGAACCCTCACAGGGGACTGTGAGGAGAATCAGAGGGAAGGAGTATAGTCCAACATGGATTCAGAATGTCCAGGAACAAGGTATCACTCCCTCATCTTAGCAAATGTAGGAATCCATGGGCTGAAGTTTCAATCCACCATGGAGTGTTTTCTTGGACTCCTAGTTCTTAGACTCCCTATGAAAAATCACATTTATTCTACAACCCCACTGATCCTGACCTGTTCTTTCTATGTGTGTGTATATTTTAGACATACCGACTATCTCGAGGAAGAGTGTGGGCCATGATCATCATGTTGTGTCTCATTGCTGCTGTCCTGTCTGCCTTCCTGGACAATGTGACCACATTGCTGCTTTTTACTCCTGTGACCATAAGGTATACAGAGTGGCCCTGCCTGGGCGTTAATCCAGGCTCATGGTGGTGTGCTCTGACTTCTCAATCTAGCCCCTGCTTTCCCTTTGCTGGTGTGCCCTGGTCTAGCCTATGTCCCCCAGGACCGTGATGCTCAGTGCTTTTGGCTATGGCTATGGTTTTGGCTATGGGTATAACTATGACAGCAGCAGTGGTGGCCACAGAAATATCTGTAGGAGTCAGAAGACTCAGGCTTTGCTGTCCCAGGATGAGGGACAGAGCATTAGTTGCTGGGAGTTCTTGTCCATTAGGCTGATCACAGGTGTAACAGAGCACAGTGTAGGAGCTCTTGCCATGTGGGCAGGAGCATGTAGCCAGGGACTGGGGAAGGTGGGGCAGCCATCTTGCTCTCACCAGGCTCCTTGGAGTGTTGTGGGATCTGGCCTGACAGTCTTACAACCCTGAAGTCATTACCTGAGCCAAAATCAAGAGTTGAGGGATCCCTGGGTGGCTCAGTGGTTTAGTGGCTGTCTTTGGCCAGGGACATGATCCTGGAGTCCCGGGATTGAGTCCCACGTTGGGCTCCCTGTGTGGGGCCTGCTTCTCCCTCTGCCTGTGTCTCTGCCTCTCTCTCTCTCTCTCTTTCTCTTTCTCTGTCTCTCATAAATAAATAAATAAAATTAAAAAAATCAAGAGTTGGGCACTCAGCTGAATGAGTCACACAGGTGCCTCCTTTTATCCATACTTAATGTTCTTTGTCTTGAAGATGGTTCTCCAGCATATCATGGTTTTTCCCTGCTTGGACCCATCATATCCTGGTACTCGGCTGATCCTAGGGAAACAGATACCCCCTGGGAGTTCAGAGGAGCAAGCTACATAATGAAAGGCCCTAGACAAGTCACTTTAGCTACATTGATCTGGGTTGTGCCTAACCCAAGCTACTGTTTTGAGGATTCTGTTGGATAAAAGACCCTCCTGGACTTGAGGCTGGAGACATAGCAAGTTCAAAGTGATCAATAAGGGACTACCTCCAGGGCTCAGGACTAATTCTAGATAATGACTTTGGCATTTGAAGACTGATGACTCTCAGAGGCAGAGGAGCCCAGGTGGGGGTGGTGGGGTGGTGGGGGGGGGGTGCAGCCCCATTTGTGCAGCCTGCAGTGTGCAGAGTTGGTCTCTTGCCCGAGCTTCTGCAAACTTGGCTGCCTCATCACTCCAGCATGTAGGCAGGGGTTTGGGGTAAGGGGACACTTGGACACAGGTTTCCTGCAAAGGGAATGTAGTACCTCCTAGTATGTGAGGTTCTTCTGAGAGCAAATGAAGGCTGGAATGAACATGTTTTAAGGGTGCTGGGAACAGTAACACATACTGCTGATGAAAGGCACCAAACTGCCTCGAGGAGACCTCAGGGGGCATAAGGCAGGCCACACTCATCTCCTCCAACTGAGGCAGCTCTGTTGCTGTCACTGGTTTGGAAACCATAGTATCACCCGCATGTGCCAGGTCCCAGAGTGTTGGTGCACTCTCTAACCACAGCTCCAGTGAGAGTGGGCTTCCAGGGGGCACCCATATTCCTGTCATCTTCTCAGCCTTGCTGGGATTTGTTTATATCCTCACTGTTCCAGGAACTAACTTTGTAATTTTATGTGAGAGTAGCAATTCCATTTATTAGTCTAAAAATTATATCTTTCAGATTCAAGTGTTAGTGTGCTTAGATTCACTATTTATATTACCATATTCTTCATGACTTTTTGAGCTTAATAACATTCTTTTGCCTTTGTCTGGAGTAGCGTTAGTCTTCACAGTTAAACAGCTAGGCCCATTTACATAGGATGCCATCTCTGTGCTTGCTCTGGCATTATTGATTAGTGTACCCTATTTATTTTCTTGCTGGAGGCAGATCCTGGGAGCTTCCCCAGCTGAGAGCTGCTGCTGCTGATGGTGATTGGGGTCTGATCCTCTTTTTGGACTTATTCCTGTCCCTGGTCCCTGGATACCGTTCCATTTTCAGCTTCCACATGGCTCTATAGGCTGATCCTCCCACAGATATGCTGATGGTTATGCATCATATCTGTGGGAGATGGGAGATGGTGGGAAGGACCTCTGACTGCAGCACCTTAGAGACCCAAGGCTTGGTATCTATATGGAAATGGACATTGTGGATGAGCAGGTGTGGTGGGCTATGATATGTTTCCCAAACCTTCTTTAAGGCAATTTTTTCAACTTTGTGCTCACTGGATCCACCTAAAGAGCTGTAGAATGCTGCTGCCCAGGCCTACTCCCAGGGCTTGGTGTGTCATGGGCTGAGCAGTAGGAATTTTCACAGGTTCCCAGATAAATCTAGTGTGCAGCCAAGGTAGGGAACCACAGCCGTAGAGTGTGTGCTACTTCCCTAAGGAAGAAGTCCATGGGTAAGTAGTTAGAAGGAAGGGGTGAGGAGACACATTAGGGCCTCAGCATCTGAGAAAGGGAAGGTGAGTAAGGAATTAGGCTGGTAGGCTTGGTGTGAGCTACTGAGTGGTGCTGCTTTGTATGCTGCCCCACCCCTGACTCAGAGGGGTCTGGTGCCCAGCATCCATTCACTTGTGCCAGGGCCTGTACAGAGGGAGGTGTGCTCCTTCCAGATCTGGGGGGGAGGAAGGTACATTTTCTTTTTTTTTTTATAAATTTATTTTTTATTGGTTTTCAATTTGCCAACAATAGAATAACACCCAGTGCTCATCTCATCAAGTGCCCACCTCAGTGCCCCTCACCCAGTCACCCCCACCTCCCCTTCCCCCACCCCTAGTTCGTTTCCCAGAGTTAGGAGTCTCTCATGTTCTGTCTCCCTTTCTGATATTTCCCACTCATTTTTTCTCCTTTCCCCTTTATTCCCTTTCACTATTTTTTATATTCCCCAAATAAATGAGACCATATAATGTTTGTCGGAAGGTACATTTTCACACTGATGGTTTACATGGGTGGTCAATTAACTTTCAGAGAAATGCACTTCTGAGGATCAACTGTAGCTCTGTAAACATTGTTGTTTTTGTTCATCCCCCAGCATTGCACTTCCTACAGGTGTGTATGTGCCTCCTCTGTACAAACAAGTGCTTTCAAAATATTTAGATTGCACATGGGCCTGTCACAACTGAATAGCATGGCTACTTTTACTTTCCTCCATTTATGACAGATTATGTGAGGTGCTCAACCTTGATCCAAGACAAGTCCTAATTGCAGAAGTGATCTTCACAAATATCGGAGGAGCTGCCACTGCCATAGGGGACCCACCAAATGTCATTATTGTTTCCAACCAGGAGTTGAGGAAGATGGTATGTACCAGTGTAACAGGATTGCTTTCAACAAATATAGATCCCAGCTTACTTGCCCATTTAACATTCTACCCAGTGTGGAAGCTTTTATTAGAAACCAAGCTCTTCTCTATCACTTCTTCATATTAAATGCTATTGGTTATCTCGAGAGGGGAAGTTAGGTGACTGATCCTCCAGTGTAGAGTGAAGTGGTCTGATGATTGGATTACGTGATCTACTTAGCCATAGTATATTTATATTAATGGGAACTGAGGTTTCTTCCAAGTAATATTAAGGATAAAATGATCTGTCCCCTTGCATTTTTCAACTGTGGTGGATGAATTTACTGAAGAATTTAAGATTTTTTTAAAGAGTCATAAAATGAAGGTCTTTAGGAATTTTTTGAAAGTTCTCATAAATATTAATATATTATTTCTTTATACACTAAAATAAAAGCCAAGTATTAGAGAGTTAAAATGGTATTTTATGTATCTTAAAAGAGTTAAAATTATATAATTTTCATTGTCATTTTTGGTCATTTGAATTTTCTCAATATCTCTTCTGTGAAGTATTAGCAAAAATGCTTCCAAATTAGTAACATTTATTATAGATGATATGTTTATGTGTGTGTCTGTGAAGTGTGTCAGTGTGTTTGTGTGTGTGTGCTGTCTTCTACAAAAATATTTAAGCCTTTGAGAGTTCATGGCTCTGAGGTGTTGGTAGCCATCTTGTAGACCCATGGTACTCCAGAGATTCAGGATATAACTTAGGTGGCTTTGTCTAAACTTTAATACTCCCTAGTTACCCTAGGAAATTGGCTGGCAACACTTATCAGTGTTGCTTCATGAACTGAACAGTATGCCCATTATCATGTTACCCTGCAGCACATCAGAAGGTGGCAGAGCCCAGCAATCTATTCTAGGGACACCTATCATCCAGGATAGGCATCATACACATTGGAGAGAACAATTTTAGAGAAAAATACTGTTTTATTTTTATTTTACAGTGATACATCTATTGTAGAAAATATAATTTGCACATACAAATTTTAAAAACTATTGTAATCTCACCATTCAGAGATAAATCCTCTTAATGCTTTGTTTGGTGCATCTAGTCTCTTTGTATGTAGATACACATGGGTAAAAAAAGATAACACAGCTTCTTCTCTGGCTAAAGTAGAGTAACAGAGACTGGATTTACTCTCTTGCCTTGCTTGAGATATCCCAAAATAAAATTAATGAAAATCCAAACAAAACAAAACAAAACAAAAGAACACCCCCCCAAACCGACCCCCCCCAAACAAAGCAAAACCAGACAGTGGTAAGGAAGATAATGTATATCAGGAAAAAAAGACTGATCTCTGAGAATTGGGAAACAAATGAGGTGAATCCTATAATTGCCCCAGTTTACTGCCTTGAGAGAGTTTCCAGGGTATAGTATAGGAATCTGATGATTCCTTGAGTGGGGAGGATAGGACTGAAAGTATGTAGAAAGCAAAGCTAAGATGGTTTATTTGGTGAATTTTATAAATATTTATGGAAGAAATAATGCTATAATACCAATTTTACATACAGCTTTACAGCTAATTGAAGAAGATATACTTTCCAGCTCATTCTATGAGGCCCTGTTACCTAAACCAGACAAAACCAGTATAAGAAAACTATTAATAAATATTTCTTATGAACACAGATTTTTAATTTTTAAAAGTAAAAATTTAATAATAAGCATATCTAGTTTAATGATATATAAAATGAGTAATACATCATGACCAAGTAGAATTTGTAATATTTAAAAAGCCAATCAATGCAATTTACTAACAAACTACATGAGAAAATTCATATGATCATCTCAATAGATGCAGAAAAATAACTGGTAAAATCAAACATCCATTAGTGATTAAAATCTCTCAATAAACTAGAAAAATAAGAGAACTTCATCCGCCTAATAAGGAGCATCTATGGAAACACTATAGCTAGTGTCACACTTGAATGTGAAAACTGAATGCTTTCTTCCTTAAATCAGAAACAAGACCAAAATGTCTGTTCTCACCACTTCGATGTAATATTTTACTGGAGGCTCTAGCTGATACAATAAGGCAAGAAATACAAGGCATCCATATCAGAAACGAAGACTTAAAAAGTTTTTATTTGCAGATGACATGACTGTCCACGTGGATAGTCTGAAGGAATCTGCAAAAAAGCTTCTAGAAGTAATAAGTAAATTTGACAAATGTGCAATACAATATCAATATAGAAAAATTAGTGATTTTCTATATTCTAGTAATAAACAATTGGAAATTAGCATCAATATATAAAATACTTAAGGGTAAATCTGACCAAACATATGCAAGACCTATATGCTAAAAACTACAAAACATTGCAGAGTAATTAAAGAAGATCTAATTAAATGGAGATATTTTGTTCATGGATCAGAAGACCCAATGTGGTTAATATATCAGTTCTTCCCAGATTGATCCACAGATTTGAGCAATCTTTGTCAAAACCAAAGCCAAGGGTGGTTGTTTTTGATAGCAATTGGCAAACTGATTCTAAAATTTATATGGAAATTAAAGCGTTCAGAATGGCCAAAATATAACTCTTTAAAAAAAATTTTTTTTTCAAAATATAACTCTTAATGGGAAGAACAAAATGGGAGAGCTAGTGCTACCTATTTCCAATACTTCCTATAAAAGCCACACTAGCCAAGACAGTGTGGTATTGACATCACTGCAGGTGAATAGGTAAAAAGTAGAGAGTCTGGATACAGACCCCCACATAGGTGAACAAATGCTTTTGACAAAGGTGGAAAGCCAATTTAGTGAAGAAAGGATTATTTTTTTCACAAATGGTCCTAGAACAAATGGACATTCATATGTAGGAAAAATGAACATCAGTCCACGCTTCCCACTTTACCCAAAAATTAACTAAAAAATGGCTTACATACATAAATATAAACTCTAAAATCTTAAAAGTTCAAATAGAAAACAATTTGTAGTAGAATAGATATAGAAATAGTCCAAGTGAGAGTATGACTACTGTATTTCATTAGGCTTTTTTTAGAACTTTCAGTTTCTGTTATTCATCTCTTCTTTTTTCTTCTTCTTGTTACAACATATTAATGAATTAATGCAACAGCGTAGCTGTCCCTGGCCAGGATCACATTAGTATAAATGTAAAATCCCAAGGATGATGCCTTTCTTGGGCATAAACCGAGTTAACCATGCATTATTTTAAGCCCTCCCTTAGGACTCCCTTGGAATCCTCTCTCACCTAAATCCGCTCTCACCTAAGCAGTGGAATGTGACCCAAAAGTCCTGGGCCTCTACCAAGTCTATAGACAGCTAAAGAAAAAGAGGAGTCCATCAGACTATTCCCATATTCCTCCATTATATGCTGACATGCTGTTGTACATATCCAGAATTTAAATATGGCAGTAGGGGACAAAGGTGAAGTTTTTGCAGAAATACACAGAGGGCCCTTAAGGTGAGCACTCACTCTGCATGAGGCTCAGCCTAAGCTCTTCACACAGCTTTGTGCCAAAGTGACAACCTCTGGGAACATGGTCCTTACGGTTCTCCTTAATTTATTGAAGATGGAGTTCCTTGTCTTCCACTTAATGATTTTCCTTGAATTTTGGGATTAAAATGTATCTCACAGAAAATGTATCTAATGAATGTCCTTTAATGGATGGATAATCAAGAGTGGTTTTAATTTATTTTATTGTAGCTTAGAGATAAGAGAATACTTATTTGTATAGAGAATGCAAATGAATTAATAGTTCCAGGGATAGTGTCTGCAGCAGAGATTAATTTATATAGCCTCATTACCAATGACAGCACAACCATACATTTTTGTGCACATTTATTTTGCATTATTTTGTTGTTCATCCAGGAAATGAATTAGAAAGAAAAAAGATTATAAAATAAAAATTGTGAAATTAATTTTTAAAATATTCATGAAGAAAGTTAAGTAGTTTAGAGAAGTAATAAAAACAAACAAATCAGTACTGGACTTTGGAACAGTAAAGAAATTCTTCCACATTCTCTGAGGATTAGGAAGATAATACAGGAAGTTAGGAGGAAAGTTCTTCCACCATATCTTTTCCACACCCTGTTCACTCCTCCCAGATTCCTTGGGATGGTTCTCTACTGGCAGGTTTTCCAGTACTGAACACATAGGTGGGGAAGACTTCCAGGGTCCTCCTACACTATAGGATTCCATGACCAATAGTGTGTTGTCCCTTCATCTCCTAACAGGCTGATGGGGATATAATCCTCCTTTGCTAGTTACATTTACTCCTTTATGCCTGTCTTAGGGAGACTCACCAGTGGTGAACAGGGCTATTGCTTTTTGTTGTTGTTGTTGTTGTTTTTTTAGAGTAGTGAGGGGCCAAGGGAGAGAGAGAATCTTAAGTAGGCTCCATATCAAGACCTTGAGATCATGACCTGAGCTGAAATTAAGAGTTGGATATTTAACTGACTGAGCCACCCACGCACCCCTTAACTATTTTTTAAATAATAGTTGAAAAATTTGTTTAGGGGAGCCATGTCCCTGTACTTCTGAATGACAACTCCCAGATCAGAGGAAGGCTTTTCCAATGGTGCCCCAGAGATGTGTACACTGGCATGTTCCCTTGGTTTTCCTACCACGTGCTATCCGTGCTGGGGTGTTCTTTTGCTGCTCTTCACCATGGTTTTCTTCCACTTAATCAGCTGACAACTTTGATGGTATCACTCTCTGCTGCTTCCTGGTCTTCCTTCTGGTCACTTCCACTTAGTCTCCGTTGTGGGATTTCTGCTTCCACATGGCTCTTCAATTTCTGTGGGTCTTGGGGTTCTGCTTTTTTGACCATCTTTCCTCTTGGGTCAGCATTCTGTAGTGGAGCTTATGCCCTCTATGGCTTGCTGTTTTCTATGTACTGGGATCACCCACTTCCACATTTCTGCAGAACATGGAAGGTTTGTGCTTCCTTCAGATGCATGTATTTTATGACTTCTCCTCCACATACTTGAAGTATCCCTCACATGCAGGATGTCCCACATCAGATCCCTCCTGTTATCATACCTACTCATATAACACTGGGGGTCTTCTCCTTATTGAGTCTCCAGACTTGATTCTATCTTCAGATTATACCATGATATTTACTAAAATATTCGGTGGATTCAGCTAAGCCCTACTATAACTCAGTTGACTGTTCTGACTTGTTCCAGAGTTAGTCTGAGGGTATCTTCCCTAGAAGGTGATATTGGTGCACCAGAAGTTGCTCAGCTGGATTCCCCTTGGATATATGTAGTTTATGCAGCTATGGATTTTCTAATCTGATTTTTGGGGAATCCTGTTTTCATAGTTTTACATGCATCAAATTTTGACCACTTCCACTATTGAATGAGGGCTTTGTGAAAAAATTAAGCAGAGAGTATCTGAGTGGAGAAAAGCCAAAAAAGTACAAAATAAGACTGAAAGGGGCAAAATAGAACCAGCACCCTGCAAGAAAAGGCTGCATTTAAGCATTATATTGATGCAAGTATAGTAGTGGGTGGTTTTGTTACTGAGGACGTTAAGGAGAAAGTGTAGGAAGGTACAGAGGCTGGTAAGGCAGGGAGGCCCAGACACATGCGCCTAATAAACTTAGTGAAAATATTTACATCCCATGATACATTGCATCTGCCTATATTGTTTCTTAAAATTTTCAGCTGGGATTTTCCCACACTCTGCATTGTTCTCACTTGATAAATCCACCCATTACAACTCTACTAGCAACCACATACTTCCCCTCAAAGCTGTGTTGTTTTGTTGTGGAGCCCCTCCCAGGAGCCCCTTAGTCCTTTTCTTTCTTTAATCTACCCATCACTTTTTTTTTCAATTGTCCCATCATTTCTAACAGGATAAAAAATTATAGTTAATATGTGCAAAAAAAGGGCCCAGAATTACTCAGGATACAAGCACCTCTGCTTTGTGGGGACCTTCCTTCAAACAATATTAATTACATTCAGGGATCACCTGTATAAGCACAGAGTAAAAGACAGACAAAACCAGCCAATGATGCTGTTGACTTAATCCCTGACAGATTAAGCTAGTAGGGGATTTTTATCCCAAAGCAGAGACGTCCTCAGCAGCTGACCATGACAAATAGTTCTGCAGAGGGGCAAAGGAAGTATGAGGGGAGGGAGAAGCACCTGCCTGGGACCTTATGGCCAGTAGGGACATTCTGGGCCTCCTCACTCCTAATGGCCTTTGGCCACCCTGCAGAGGGCTGTGCTCATCAACCAAGGATGTTCTTTCACATTGATAGCAGGGACTTATTTTTTTTTTAAAGATTTTATTTATTTATTCATGAGAGACACACACAGAGAGAGGCAGAGACACAGGCAGAGGGAGAAGCAAGCTCCATGCAGGGAGCCTGACGTGGGACTTGGTCCCGGGTCTCCAGGATCAGGCCCTGGGCTAAAGGTGGTGCTAAACCGCTGAGCCACTGGGCTGCCCGATAGCAGGGACTTAAATGAAATATTAAAAAGACACATCTTACCTTGAAATAGGCAAATATTGCCACATAGTTTTATGTTTTTCCTCCGTCTGTCTTTTTTCATCCTGGGAGAATGTGTCCATCCAGTAGTGAAAGTAGACCCAGTTAAGGTTGAGATTGTCTGTGATAACCTGTTTTTGTTTTCTCCTAAGGTTGCTTGTTATTCAGGTAGGACTTGGTTTATTGATATGAAAGAAACAAAGCTTAAACATTTTCAAAATTGTAGAGAAGAGTACTTGTTCTTTTGTGGGTTTTATGCTGGGCCCTGTGGCCCTCTAGCTAACACCCACTACTCTGACATGCCTGCCCCTGCTGGGTCTTAGTGCTCAGCTTTCCCTGGATCTCTCATTTGGAAGATCCTGAAGTGGGAGCCATGCCTATACAGAGGAGAATTCCATTTGTCATTTAATTTCCCCTTTCCTATTTCCAGGGCCTGGACTTCGCAGGATTTACTGCACACATGTTCGTTGGGATTTGCTTCATTCTCCTATTCTCCTTCCCACTCCTTAGACTCCTTTTCTGGAACAAAAAGCTTTATAACAAGGAACCCAGTGAGATTGTTGGTGAGTATAAGCAGCATCTCATATAGCCTCAGAGTTTACTATCATAATATATATTTTTTTCCGGAGGACGTTGCCACAAAAAAGGCAGGAGGTTTCTTACATTTAGAACATCAGGGAAATGTCGGTCACTGGGATGCTGCATACTCAGTATGTTCCTGTCTGCCTCCTGGTATGCTCTGTGCTTTCAGGGACTTTAAATCCATGGCCTTTCTTTAATTTTCTTTAGGGTGAAATCTGGGAAGCAGTGGCCATTGGATATAGTTCGTATGCCATGACATCATTAAACCACATGTATACAACACAAATAGCAAAGCATGTAGACTAGTGTTCAAATATGTCATACTTTGAGATTAAATGTGATTACAAAAATAGTAACATAATCCAGCACAGAGGACATTGTACCATGTTTTTTTTTAAGATTTTTAAAATTTATTTATTCATGAGAGAGACACACAGAGAGAGAGAGAGAGAGAGGCAGAGACATAGGCAGAGGGGAAAGCAGGCTCCACACAGGAAGCCTGATGTGGGACTCGATCCCGGGTCTCCAGGATCACACCCCGGGCTGCAGGCAGCGCTAAACTGCAGCACCACTGGGGCTGCCCGACATTGTGCTATGTTTATCAAGAATATATTGATGAGGCACCAGCCAGCAGGAAGAGTGTTCATGACCATCTTTTGTCTTTGTATTTTCCTTACTTAAAAATTTTAGTAAATGTTTTATTGAGAATATTACTGATCCCTATATATTAGAAGCAATAGATTATCTGGGAAACAGCTATCCTTTTCTCAGCCAGACCCTGTACAGGACATTGTGCAGGTTTCCTGGGTAACAGAGCATAACTGGGTGATAGGAACACAGTGACAAAGGTGCATTTCTTTCTTTGTGATTTCAGATGGTGTGGTGTCCTCACACAGCTCATAGATTGTATATTTACCTCTCTCATCCTGTTATTCCTCTATCCTTGTACTGTATAGGACTTCAAGTTTTCTTGATCTTTAGTAAGATAAAAAAAGTACTATTTCTGTATGAAAAGCTGAGGATCTAAATGTATTCTTATCAGTCCTCCTGTTCATCAGATGGTGACTGTACAAAGCAGATCTGCCTTTCTTTCATGCATGACTTTTGTATTCAGAGTTTGACTATTTTTGTTCTAGTTTGGAAAACATTGTCTTATATACCCTCTCAAGAGTCATCTATATAAACCAAGCTTGTTCTTAGTAAAATTTAGTCGCCCACCTCTCCCAGAGAAATGGAATGATAAGCAGAAATTTCTATGTTAGGCAATACTTATTAACCACATGCACAAAGTATTGGAGCATCCTTGTGAATATAGAAATGGTACTTTAAATATTTTTATTTTTTTAAGATTTCATTTATTCATGAGAGACATAGAGAAAGAGAGAGAGGCAGAGACACACACACACACACAGAGAAGCAGGCCCCATGTAGGGAGCCTGATGTGGGACTCAATCTTGAGACTCCAGGATCACGCCCCTGGCCAAAGGCAAGGCACTCAACTGCTGAGCCACCCAGGTGTTCCTAGAAATGGTACTTTAAACATGATCAAGCAATAAGGAGTTTCTGAGTGCCCACTCAGCCTAGTCCCAAGTGAAGGGGATGTAAGTGCAGGACAAGTGGGCACACTCCCTGTGCTTCAGCTGTTCATGGGGCAGTTGGATTGGCATGGTCCCCACCCATGGACCTGATTTTGGGGGGTAAACCCAGCATAGGGTACAGGAGGGAAGAGCAGGTGCACATACAGATTTTGGGGGCCAAATAGAAAAGTTCCTTTGGCTGCAAGGTTGAAATAGCTTCCTGCTGATGTAGCATAGTTTACTTATTTTGGAGAAAGACTGTATTTTCCTGATGGCATTGATAATTCCATATCTCTCATGGTCTATAGAGCAGGATGTGCCTTTCTTGAGAAAAAAAGAGTCCCAGATCCTGCTGTTCTCTTACAGCTTTATAATGGAGGAAACTATATATAATCTCATTGCTTCCCTAATTTGAAGAAGAATTTAGTCAAAATTGACTTTTTTTTTTTTTAAAGATATTTCTGGCGGTGAGATGCCTTGATCCATTTTTGCCATTGACCAATGTATTAGTTTTCTAGGACTGCTGTAACAAAGTACCACAGACTGATCGGCTTAAACAACAGATGGATTATTTCTACAGATGCTAAGAGTACTTCATAGGCCAGAAGAGGTGGCTTATTTCTTCACAGTCTTGTAGGCTGGAAGTCCAAAATCAAAGTGCGTGCAAGGTTGATTGGCTCAACCAACCAACCAAGTGGAAGAATCTCTTCCAGGCCTATCTCATTGCTTTTAGATGGCCATATTCATGTTTATGTGACATTCTCCCTGTGTGTGTTTGTGTTCACATTTCCCCCATTTATATGGACACTAGTACATCTTGGATTTGTGGCCACTTTAATGATTTCACCTTAACTAATAACACCTGCAACAACCCTATTTTTGAATAAAATCACATTCATAGGTCTTGGGGATTAGGACTTCAACACATGAATTTGGGGGGGGGGTACATAATACAATCCATAAAACCCATTTAGAGATATTCAGAATGTTTTGCCATCAACTACTATATGTAAAATCGGATAACTTAATATTTAGGTTTAGTTTTCTGATGGAAAGGGTCACACCAGTGGAGAGCTAAGGAAACTGTGATCACAATGGATAATCAGTCAATAACAATTTGATTGTGCAGGTGTAGCTGTATCTCAGTGGAGAGTTAGAAAGTTATCTTGTCCTGTTATGCTAGCTTTTCCCCCAACTTCCCTGATGATCAGAATGACGTGAGAACAATTGTTATATGTTTACATTACCAGGCCCACCCCCAGGAATTCTGTGCTGTTAATAAGCTCTTCTGGAGAATGCTATCTTGACATGAATTTAGGATACACAGATTTAGAAGTATATGAAACAAATCTGTATAATCAACTTCTCCACTCTTCCTGAGTAAGGAGTTGAGAAACATTTGAGGGAAGTGGGAAGAAATGGTTGGGATTTGGATGATGCTGAAACCCTATGGCAATGCCATGACAAGCTGTAAATCAGCACAGAGCTGTGCAGTCAGGGCAATTGCTCTGGGCCACTGTGGGTCATAGGGCTCTCCAATTTTAGCATGCTTATTATAACTGCAGATTCCCAGGCCCTATCCTAGAGATTTGGGTTCAGTGAGTCTGTAGTGGCATCTAGAGCATTTGTCAGAACAGGTTTGGTTATGCTGCAGTAAAAAAAAAGTAACCCTGAAATCTCAGTGAATTGCAAAGCGCTGTTCTTTTCCTCTCTTTGGCTTCATTGCCCCTGTGCATTGGGAGTACCCTGCTTGTCATTGGTTCTCAGAGCCCTGAGCTGTTGATCATCAAAGTAGAGAGAACCACTTGTTCCGCTCCATTCTTGACCAATACGGGATGCCTCTGTTCATAGCTTGTCATCTTGATTGTCACTAGGCCCCACTGGTCACGGGGCCAGGATGAATCAACCTAGGAAGGGCCCAGAATGGAAAAGAACATGACTGAGTAGCCTGGGTGGCTCAGTGGTTTAGCGCCACCTTCAGTCCAGGGTGTGATCCTGGAGACCCAGGATTGAGTCCTGCATCAGGCTTCCTGCATGGAGCCTGTTTCTCCCTCTGCCTGTGTCTCTGCCTCTCTCTCTCTCTCCCTCTCTCTGTCATGAATAAATAAATAAAATCTTTCAAAAAAAAAAAAAAAAGGGAAAAGAACATGACTTATTTGGCAAAAAGCACAAATAACCACCAGTCTGTCCTCCTGTTCACCAGATATCAGCTTAAGTTGCTTCTTGTTTATATTTTGTATAGAATTTTTGTGTCTGGGTACATTAGGGATACTGGTGTAGAGTTTACTTTCTTGTAATGTCTTTTTTGCTGTTCTCACAGAATGAGTACAGAATCACACCCTCCTCTTCAGATTTTTGGAAGAGATGGTATAGAATTGCTATTACTATCCCCTTAAATGTTAGGACATTTACAGACCTGGATGTATGTGTGTGGGGTGTGTGGGGGAAAGGTTTAACTACAAACTCAAAATCCTTCATAGACTTAGGGCTAGCTATTACGATTATCCTATTTCTTCTTAAGTGACTACTGGTAATTTATATCTTTTAAGGAGTTTATCTATTGTGTTTTTTAAAAATATTTTATTTATTTATTCATGAGACACACACACACACAGAGAGAGTGAGAGAGGCAGAGACACCGGCAGAGGGAGAAGCCAGGCTCCATGCAGGAGCCCGATGTGGGACTTGATCCAGGGACTCCAGGATCATGCCCTAGGCCGATCCTAGGCAGGCGCTAAACCGCTCAGCCACCCAGGGATCCCTGGAGTTTATCTATTGTATCTCAGTTGTTGAAAGAATTATTCTAAAGTTGTTCATAATATTCTTTCATTATCCTTTTAATGGATATTTTTGATCATGTAATCTCTCATTTCTGATATTGGTAACTTGTGTCTTTGTTTTTTTTCTGATTGGTCTAGTTAGAGTTGATTAATTTTGTTGATATTAAGGAAACAGCTTCTGATTATAAAGATTTTCTCTACATTTTTTTTCTCTTTTAATGATTTCTACTCTGATATTTATTTACTTCTGCTTACTTTGGGCTGATTTATTTTTCTTTTGCTAGTTTCTTAAAGTAGAGGTTGAGATTATTTTATATATACTTCCTTTTCTAACACAGGTGTTCAGTGCTCTAAATTTCCTTCTAAGTACTATTTCAGTGACCTGCCACCAGTTTTCATATGTTTTATTTAATTTCCATTCAGTTCTAATTACTTTCTGATTTCCCCTTTGATTTCTTTGATCCTTAGATATTTTAGATGTGCTTATTTAGGAAATATTTAGGTATTTTGCAGTTACCTATATCAGAGACTATATGTGGTAAAACTCGAATCCTTTTAAAATTCTTAAGATTGTTTTATGGCTAGAATCAAATGTTTAGCCCTATAAACATTCCATGTGCAACAGAACAGAATATGTATTATGCTGTTTTGGTGGGGTTTTGTCAGTACGGTCAGTTAGGTCAAGTTGGCTGATAATGCAACCAACAGGTCTTCTGTATTTGATTTTCTATCCATTTGTTCTATCAATTATCAAGAGATGGAAATAGAAATCTCTAATTATGATTGTGGATTTGTCTATTTCTCTTTGCAGATATGTGATTTTTGCTTTATATATTTCAAAGTTCTGTTATTAGGGTACATAAACATTTAGGGTTGTTATTTCCTCTTGAAGAATTAACACTTCTGTCATTATAAAATAACCTTCCTTATCCATAATCATTCTTGCTCTGAAATCAATTTTGTTAATGTAGCAATTCCAGCTTTCTCTTCACTAGTGGTAGTGTAGCATATCTTTTCCATCCTTTCACTGTGTCTTTATATGTAAAGTGCATTTCTTGCAAGTAGCTAGCAGTTGAGTCTGATTTTTTATCCAATCTGACAATCTCTGTCCCCTAATTGGTATGTTTAGATTATTTATATTTAACATGATTCATGATATGATTAAATTTAAGTGTATCATCATGTTTTCTATTTGTGCCTTCTTTTCTTTATCCCCTTTTCCCTAATTTTATGCCTTCTTTTGAATTAATTATTTCAAATATATTTCATTTACCTCTTCTTTTTTCTGTTACATTTTGGCTATAGTTGTGTTTTGTGAGTTTAGTGATAGTTATACCACTAACTTCAATTGATATTATACTGCTTAACACAAACAGAATCTTGTAATAGTAGAATTCCATTCCTCAACTCCTAGCCTGGGCATCTTCCCCTCAGATTCATCACTTGGAGCTGGATGACCCTCCTCTAGGCTTTCTGGCAGCCACCACCTCCTGGGAGAGAGAATGTATCCCACATGGTAATGTCTTCGCCTGTTTTTTTTTTTTTTTTTTCCAGGTATACAATACCTCAAGTAATGCTATAGGAGCTTCATTGAGAAGCTCAGGAAGATAGGGGCTAGAGGTAATCAGAGAGGTGGAGATGAGACATCTAATGATGTCTCCTGGTCAGAGGCCAGTATGGCAAAGGTAAGAGCTTATACAGCAAGATCAGAGTTCACAGTAGTGCTTACCTTTTGAGGATCTTGATCTTCCCTAAAGATCTTTGGCTTTATTCTGTAAGCCATGGGGAATCAATGGATATTTGAAAGAAGGAACCTATCTATCTGTCTGCCCACATTTATCCATCTTTCTAGATGTATCAGTCTAGATAGATTTATCTTCCTAGAAGATAGGTAAGTAGGAACATAGATAGATTTCTCTTTATATCTATTTATATAACTATCTATTTATGACTAACCATGGGTAGATTGGTAGGAAGTGACTCCAGTCAGAGGTTACTGAGGAACAATCAGAATCACCAAGTGTGAGAATATGAGGCCTAGATAAGCTGGTGACCTGGGGTAGGAACAGGTGGATCCTATAAGAACCATACCAGTTTATCCCAAACTCCATTTGTGACCAGTATTGCCCTGGCTCATGTTTACTTATGATAGAGCTTATATTTCTTTCTATCTTGTTAGAGACTCATCTTGTAACTTATAAATTTTTCTCCTTTAGCATCTAGCATGTTATCTGACACCTATACATGCCCAGTAATGTTCACCCAAAAATAGTGGAGAGTGGCACTGATAAGACCAAAATGACATTTCAGGCTCATGTACCTGGAAGATTAATGATGTCATATAAAAATGAAGAAAGTGAGGGGAGAGAGTTTTGTAGGGAGAAGATAGAATGTTTATCTTTGAACCTTGGCAGCACAAGCAGCAGAGAACAATATCAAGTAGCCCACTGAAACCATGGTCTTAGAGCTTAGCAGAGATCACAGGGTAGGGAAATGGTAGAAGTGTGGAGGAAGCCTGGGAACTGAGGAGCAAATACACTTGGGTAAACTGAGTTCTGGGTGCAGGCAATGAGCTTCTTTTCATTGGGCAAAATCTCTCTCTCAACTAAATTCCCTGCTAGTTGATAATGTCTTTCATTCAAAATTAGGAGAACAAAAAAAAATCAGAACAAAAGTACAGTACCTGAACATTAATGCATGGGGTTTGCTGAGGAGAATAGCGCCACCTGTTTGATTTGATGGGTTAGAAGGCAGCTAGGCTCTGGGTGTGTATGAGGGGGCTGAAGTCGTCTCAGGAGAGGACACCTGCAGAAAGGAGCCTGGGGACCTGACAGAGCACTTTCACAGAAGCAGCAGTGGCTCCCAGGCTCTGCTTCTCCACACACAGATAGGGAGAGGACTCCCAGCCTGCACCCCATGGATTAGCCCCAGAAACTAGCCATGCTCTTGTTTAGCTCTTTAAGTTGATCAGCCACTTGGAGAAGTGTCTATCACCAGCATGCCTTGAAAGACTGGCTGGAAAGTCTCTGTACTTTATGGATAGCCTTCCTTCCTTCCTTCCTTCCTTCCTTCCTTCCTTCCTTCCTTCCTTCCTTCCTTCCTTCCTTCCTTCCTTGCTTTCTTGCTGTCTTGCTTTCTTGCTTTCTAATGGATGGGCTTTGAATGATATCTTCTGTGTAATGTGGTTCAGAGCATTGGATGAAACACTGGCACTATGTGGACATCCACTGAGACAGCATAGTCTCATCTCCCTATTCTTGTCCCTGCGTGGTGTTTTTGGCTCATTGTTTCAGGAGCTTAATTTTTTCGGTTTTCTCCTCCTCCTCCTGCTCCTCTTTTTAATGTTATCATAACCTCATATGTTGTTTAATGAGGTATGAGGCTCTCCTAAAATAAATTATAACTTTGTTTCTCTAAAGAAACTTTTGAGTTTCTTATGCTGCAAAGTAACAATATGTACTGAATGAAAGCACAATCCATATCTTAGTACTAAAAGGTTTTCATCTTTGTAAGGCTGAGGCTTTAGAGAAAATCATGTGTTAACTGAAATGGTTTTAGTGCCCCTATCCTCTGTTGATTCTCTTTTGTGAGTCTTGACACACTTTATTTGCAGTCTGTGTTTCTGCCTAGCTCATACTTGTTTTCTCAGCATTTGTAACAGGTCTGTCATATAGTAGGTGGTCAACACTTGTTTACTGAATAGAAGGGGCATAAAAGATGGTATTTTCCTAGTCATTAAACCCACAAGTACGTGCTACTTCACAGGATTTGGATAATCACTCTGCCATACACCTCTTCTCTGAGCTCATTGTCAAGTGCTTCTGCTTGAGAAAGGGATCTGTCTTTTAATTTCATCTTGAACTCTTGTAATATGTGGTATAGTACTTTGCACATAAGAGGTGATTCATAAAAATACCATGCTTCCTTGTATTCTTTTGGTGGATATTTTGATAAATTTATGTAGCATCTTTAACTGTAAAATAGAGGTTAAATGCAAATTTTCATGAAATATTTTGATACTTTAGGAGTCAATAGATTGACAGTTCCCTTATCTCTACTCTTCTATACCAGAAGATGGGGCCTGAATTAATTTGTGGGTGAAATTGCCTCATTATATTAACTTGAGCATTTCATAAAGTTGTCTATGTCTCTCCGCTGTGTTCTTTCATGGACAACAAGCTCAGTTTGGAGGCCTAGTCAGAAGGAAGTCATTCCCTACCTCCTGCTTTAGCTACATGCCCTCCTGCTGAGAATTACACTTGTATTTCCAATGTTCACTAGATCTGTTTCAATGATTAGGCAATGCCTGGATTTTAACGGAGAGACCCAAACTTCTGGCTGCAAGAAGTAATTTCCTGGGAGGGGAAAAGGTTCTTAGGGGCTAGCATTGATATGTATATTCAAGAATTTATCTTTTACCCAAATCACATTACTTTGCATCCATGGTAATTTTTTAATGTGGGCTTTGTCTCCTGGTTCCATTACAATAACATGAATGCTAAGAAGCTATTGCTTTGATTTGGCCCTTGGTTATCTGTGCATCATCAGGTATGTTTTTCCTGGTCTTGGAAGATGGTGAGGAGGGTGGAATGCCTGCTGGTGTCCTGAGGCTGTGGGAGACTCAAGCCTCATCTTTCCTTTCCTACAGAACTGAAGCACGAGATCCATGTCTGGCGCCTGACTGCACAGCGCATCAGCCCAGCCAGCAGAGAGGAGACAGCGGTTCGGGGCCTGCTCCTGGGGAAGGTGCAGGCACTGGAGCACCTGCTGGCCCGAAGGCTGCACACCTTCCACAGGTACCAAGCCAGGGCCCTGCTAGGACTACTCTTGACACGTTCTCTAAAACTGTAACTCTACCTTTATGCCAGTGGGTACGTTTTGGGCAGTATACACTGTGTAAGTCTCTTGTGGTACATTATTTTATCTAACCCTTACTAGAATTTCTGGGATAGTTTCAGGATGAGAAAACTGAGGCTCAGAGAATTTGACCAACTTGTCCAGGATTACACAGCAAGGAAAAAGTGACACCAGGGATTGAATCCACACTGAACCCCTGCCTGTTGCACTTCCACACATAACATTTGTTGCATAATAAAAATAAAAAACAGCATAACAAATGAATCTAACAAATTACTCTCCTAGTAATTGATTTTCAGGGACTTCAAAAAATAATTAAGTCCTTCTCAATTCATTTCCTGTCATTTGCTTTCAATCAAAGCTGAGATGTAAAAGGTAATGGAGTGGTGAGTTTTTCCTTCCAACTCTGATGAAATGCTGACTTCCAACCTGTCTTCACTTTGGGAGTACTGATGGGGAAAGCAGGAGCATGTCCACCTCTTGGAACATTGAAGCATTACTGCTACAGAGCTGGGAACTGGGCAGAGATGAGAAATCTGTCAAGGCAAGGGAAGTTTGAATCCTTGTGAATGTAGTGTAAATGATCTTGCATGTTGCACTTTGCTGGAACCAGCCCTGTGTTCCCAGGCTGAGGACAGGAGCTGGGTGTGGTGCCAGTGCCAACTCTTGAGAATCATCCAGTATGGCTGTCTCATAGCCTGTTCTGTTTGTGGGGGGAAAGGGCCACAGGTGAGCCCGTGGTGACTCACTCTCTCCAGAGAGGCAGCCAGGGCAAAGCAATGTCTCAGCTCCATTCCAGCCCAGGACCCATCTCCACCAGGTGGCACTGGGTAAAAAGGTCCTGAGGCTCCAGGAGGACCCTGACTTGCAGGCCAGGGACCAACTTCAGCAACAGCAGAGATTGATTGATTGATTTTCAATTCAATTAGCCAACATATAGTACATACTTAGTTTCTGATGTAGTGTTCAGTAATTCATCAGTTGCATATAACACCCAGTGCTCATCACATCGCAGGCCCTCCTTAATGCCTGTCACCCAGTAACCCCGTCCCCTCACACACCTCCCCTCCAGCAACTCTCAGTTTGTTTCCTGTAGTTAAGAGTCTCTCATGGTTTTTCTTCCTCTCTGATGACTTTCCATTCAGTTTTTTTTCTTAAAAGGAGAAACTTTATAAATTAAAGATGCAGGAGTAAATTGCTCTAAATGTATTGAGCGATTGACCCATTGACTTTCAAGCTTCAACATCCTTTGTCTGCTGTGAGGTGTATCTCAGGGTTACAAATGTGAGGAAACATGGGCTCCGAGGTTCACCAGTTTCTATCAGCTCATCCTGTGTTGTTCACAGATAGAAAACTAGGGCCTGAAGATGGTAGTGGCTTTGCGAAGCCACACAGCCACTGAAGAGCTGAGTAGAATGAAGATGATCTAAGGCAAGTGATGGCCCTGCAGGTCTTGTTTTTACATATTCTTTTAAAAAATTGTCCTCAGGATTCACCTGGGTCTGCTGTGATTTCTTTTAGGGTATGTTCTGGCTGCGTGATCAGCCTCCTTTCATACTTATGACATGCTAGTGCTCATTAAAATTAAATTCTCCACTATTCTAATTGATAAAAATCACCACCAAAGCAAGTGGTATTTCTTTTACTATTTTTTTTCCATTTGTTTAGTTGTAAATATAGCATGACCTCATTTTGAAAAAAAAAGTGTAGAAAAGTAGAAAGTAAGAAGAGATATACAAAAGTAGCGTATCATTATTCCCCTTGTTCACATTTTGGTCAGTGTTCTTCTGATGTTCTCTGAACTCACACTCACACATACATATGCCTTCACATACCTCATTAACATTCCATTCATTTCCTGTGTTACTTTTCTTTGGAAATATAGATGGAGTATCTTTCCCAATCCATAAACCCAGCTCCACTGGTCACCTTCCGTGACTAGGTGTGCACCATTCTGTGACTACTTCAGGTGTGACTTAGTGGGTGGTATCCGGGCTAGAGGTCCATGCTAAATGTGCTGCTGGTTGCTGCCCTATATCACTATGAAAATAATGAGTCTGCCTTTTTCTCCTTTAGACAAATCTCACAGGAAGATAAAAATTGGGAGACCAATATCCAGGAACTACAAAAAAAGGTATTGTGGTTTCTTCTCTTAAGGGTTTCTGATTTACCTCTTGTTTCACACAAAGTTAAGACTGAAAGTAATTTCTCTTTTTATTCCTATAGTTGTATGTAAGGCATAAGTTATTTCTAATAGTTGATGGGAAAATCATTTCCCTGACATGGTAGGCTTACTTTGTCCAGAAATTGAAAAGTCAAAATTTTTCTAGCCCTTTGAGATTGGATGGCCCTTCCTATGGTTAATTTGGCTGCAGAGAAAGTTGGCTGGGTGCCTCAGGCTCTTGAAGATCTTCTTGATCCTAAAAGGCAAGTCTTGTGGTTCCCATTGTGTGGATGAGATTGTGGAGGCTGACTCAGGTGAGGCATGCTGTGTGAGATGGAGAAGTGTTTGGGACAGAGATGAAGTGTATGTGTGTGTTCTGTCATATGGTTCTCCTTCTGGTGGACTCTGACTTTTGGGTCCTATTGCTAATTTTCCTGCCTTCACAGACTTTCTTAGTGTAGCTGAGGACACATAGTGCCCTTCTCCTAGCCACTCCTAGCCGAGAGAACTCTGCTCCAGATCTGCTTGGAGATATTTGTATCTTTGTGAACTTTTGAATCCAGGTAGCTTCTTTCCTGGGGGGGCAGGGAGAGGGTGAGTATCCACTTTCTTATTATGGTAAGAACATTTTGTCCCTTTTTAAAGGAAATTTGGATATGAGGTCCTGGTGGGTAATGTGTTCTTTGGGCCTGTCTTCCCAATCTCCGAGATGGTTAGGGTTAGGAAAGAATGGTGTAGCTATGACACTTTTCTGGACCCCAGGCTTATGCAGACACTGCCTGCTTTGCTAGACCGTGTAGTGCTAGCTATGAGTTAGGGAAGAGATTGTGTACCTCTCCGTGTACCTGGTGGATAAGGATTGAGGAGAGGTGGAAGGGACAAGCAAGGAGCTTATAATATGTAAGAGTTCTTACTGTGATAGCTTCCTGTAGCCAAAAGGAGAAAATTTGACAAGCACCCAGAATAACAGATAAGCACAAACTTTGGATCATTCCCACTTATCCCAGGCAAATGATGCTAGAATGTTCTTTGACTTGCCTGCTCCCTCCGTTTCTAATTCTGGAACTGCCCATGAAAATACCCATTTTCTATGATTAACATGGCTGCACAGAAGTTATGTAGTGTTTCCCCTCACAAGAGGTGAGATGCCATGCCCTTTTCTTCCTAATTCACCATCACAGACTCATCTGGCAAATTGGCCTTCCTTGGAGGTGGGAAGAGGAAGATGAATTGGCTTACGGCCAGTTGAGCCACAAGCTTAGGCAGTAGGTGAGGAAGGAGGACAAATGTTCAGGAGATGGCCCACATGATCTGTGAGCAGGGGGCTGGGGGCTGCAGCCAGAGCCAGTGTAAACTGGAAGAATATGCTTGTGGTTTTCATGGCAGCATCTCTAACTGCATGACCAGAGAAATCCAGAGAGAAAAATCTATACCTATACACACATCTGTCTCTCTGTCTCTATAACTATACCTGTATCATCTATCTCTAACTCTGTCTCTATCTCTATCCATGTGCATACCTATAAGTATCTGTCTCTGTCTCTCCCTATATCCATAATTATACCCATATCTATACTTATATCTAATTCTAGATAGACACAGATGTAGACAGACAGATGTGCTAGTGGGACTACGTTTAAGAAAGGACATGGCACAGTTGTTAGTTCACATGGTGGAGTACGATTCATACAGGGGCCTGATTGGTGGGGCAGGATTACTCAGTGCCCTTCTGTACAGGTTTTCTGGGACTGTGCTCCCTTCCCTAGCTCCACACAGCTGTGGCCTCATAGCACAGCAGCCTCTGGAGACCTTGCCCTATCTTGCCCCTGTGGCTCAGATCCACTGCAATGAGGTCTGCATATCTGAGGTTAATGAAGGTACTATAGAGCCCTCTGGCACCTCCCCTTAGCCATGAACAGCTTTTGAGGCTCCAATGGATGTCATTTTGGTGATTAGGGCATTGTCAAGTGCCTTTTAGGGTCTCTGTGAACATGAAAGGATACAGTAAGAACCTTTAGTGGGAGTCATGTTATTGTAAGAACATGTTAACCTCAGTGCCACCATGAGCAGGGATTTGTGTAATAGGAGAATAGTTGAATTAAAAGGATATGAGCATGTAGCACCTGTGGAAATGCATGGCCAGATCCTTGGAAGTCATATATTATTTCCTCAGTGATTGGCCAAGATCTCACCTACTGCTTGTGGTGAGGCTGGGAGCACTTTCTGCATCATGTTGAGAAGCTATTTAGCCAGGTGTTTTATATATATAAAGATTTTATTCACTTATTTGAGAGGGAGAGAGAATGGGTAGGGAGAAGGAGCAGAGGGAAAGGGAGAAGCAGACTCTCCACTGAACAGGGAGCCACATGGGGCTTGATCCCAGGATCCTGAGCTGAAGATAGTTGCTTAACAGAGTGACCACCCAGGCACTCCTATACTATATTTTAAATTTATTGTGTTTATTTTTTTATACAGGTTTTGAATGCTGTAATCCCAAATCTATACAGTCTTCCTTGTAATGAATTACCTTATCATTTTCCTTCAAGTTCAAGAAGTTATATTTTTAATCTTCAGGAGAAATTTGTAGTAATTCAAGTTATGTAGGATGATGGACGTATTGCAGGAAATAGAAGATAGTACCCAGTAAATGAGTTGCATTTTCTCTCTCACAGCACAGGATATCAGACAAGATTCTGCTCACCAAATGCCTGATGGTGTTGGGATTTGTTATCTTCATGTTCTTTCTCAATTCATTTGTCCCTGGTGTTCATCTTGATCTTGGTGAGTCTAATTTTTTGTTACCGTATGTTGATAGGTTTTGCATTTGCTGTCATAGTCTGGAAGGTAAGATTTCAAAGTTTGTTCCTAGAAATGGGTGAGGAGGGCTGATGTGGAGTATGGCTAGCCTTTGATGGAAAGAAGGAAACTTTTATCCACTACCTCTCTTTTTATTTTCCGGAAGAGAGAGAGAGAGAGAGAGAGAGAGAGAGAGAGAGAGAGAGAGATATGCATCTCCAGCCCCTAGTGTCTCAGTGCAGGGGTTCTCAGCCCCTTCATGGTTTAACACTACAGGAAATATGAAGTAGAGTAGGTATTATCATCTCTTTCATACTTGATAACCAGATCTTTAAACTGTTGCTTGAGAAGCACCCCCAGAAGAGACAAGAGGTCCTATCAGCAAGGCCACAGTCCTGCAGTTTGTTCAACTTGAGGTTTAGATGAAAGACTGAACAAGCCAGAGGAGTGCAAGAGGTCTGTCCTCCATGGTGCATCTGTTTTCCCCATAGCGCAGAACCCCTTCTCCATCCTCTCCCTAGGTTTCTCTTCTGTTGCTTCCTCAGTGCTATGGCTCTCACTTTCTGTTTTCTCAAGCCCTGTGTTGAGGTTGCAGGGCCTGTCTCCACCTGAGATATGCTTATCTTGCAGATTGAGCTCACCAAATGTCTTCTTGACCCTGACATTTCTCCACTCTTCATCAGTATTTTACACATTCCTTTGGTTTTTCTTACTGATTTACAGTTATCTATATTGGTGCTATTACAACAAAACAAAATCCAAATCATTCCCAAAATGCACCTCACATGTATGTACAGGTTTATATGAGAAAGGTAAATTTGAAGAAAATACTCCTATCAAGGAGTATTTTCTTTATAGCCAAAAGATTTATGGTTTTCCCTCAAAAGGAAGCTCTGTTAAGATATGTTAACTATCTTTTTTTTTTTAAGATTTTATTTATTTATTCATGAGAGACACAGGCAGAGGGAGAAGCAGGCTCCCTGTGGGAGCCTGATGTGGGACTCAATCCCAGGGCCGCAGGGTCATGACCTGAGCCAAAGGCAGATGCTCAACCATGGAGCCACCCAGGTTCCACTGTTAACTATCTTTTTATAAAAATTTGATGTACTGCAACATTTGAAGAAGATAACTTCTATAGAAAGCAAAGCCTCTTCACTTTGCAAAATAGATGGATAATGTGAGCAAGCTTCAGTTATTCACAACCACATCATTGCTTCTTTGGATCTAGGCTACTATTAGGTATATTAGATTGTAGATTAATTTCCCTTTTCTGTCATATGTAGAAAGACACATTGCTAATGTCTTATACATAGTACACGATATACATGCTTTTGACTGGGTGTCCAGCTTTATATCATGTGTTCACAACCTCTCAGAATTTATTTCCTTAAATAATCTCAAATCCAATTTGCCAGGCAGCCTGAGCTGAGTTCTAAGATGACAAGTATTCTTTATCCACACCTGAGAGCCAATCCACATAGAATCCTGATGTATTAAAGAAGAATGCCAAAGAATGCCATTGTAAAAGCCAGAATGCTTTTACATTTTACATTGTAAAAATGTCATGAGTTTTAATTGAATTTGGTGTATTACATCTAGAAATTATTGTGCAATGTAATTATTTTGAATAACACTGCAGACATAATGTAATTTTAGCATTATAAACCTTTAAGAGATGTCACCACTGGTAATTAAGCAAATACAATAAAATACAATAAAACTGGTGTTTGTGGGCAAAAGGGTTCCATTAGATAATTCTTTTGGGTATTTTCAGAATATTTTGTTTCTAATTTTATTTGGGATCACACTTTAAAAGAACATAGCGTGTATTTTAAAGACTAAAAGATATGGGAGTCTGCATGCAATTTTGTCAGCATTTGGCAGCAATCACTGTATAAATAACAATACTTTAAAAATGTAAAGTCACATCTTTAACTATATGGACTTTTAAAATCTTGATTACTGCAAAACTTTTTATTTTAGCCTGAGAACGCTTTTTACTAAGATGTTGCACCTCTCTTTGCATGGTTGTTAAATCTGTGATCCAGGGGCTTCTTAAATAAGAAGCTTTTAAATCTCGCATTTTCAGTTAGGGTTGGTGAAGAAATGATTTTATCTGCGGATCCTGGAATACATAACCCATATATTTTCATTCATCATGATGAAAGAGTTGAATTGATGAGGAGAAAAGTTCAATTAGCACATATTTTAAGTGGAGCATAGTTTCCTTATAGTTATAGTAACCCTGCTAATGGGAATAGGAGCAAAATTGATGCAAGATTTTCCCAGTGCTACAGTCAGTAGATGTAACTTTGGTGATTTGCTGTTTTGAATGTGATGTGCTGTTTAAGTTGAGCATAATGACTATATGCTGTCATATAACATCATGAAACACTTGACATTATATAAAACAGCATGATATATGATAAAGTGGTGTCATATAACACTGTGTACAATGTGACATCACATAATTACCATATGGTGTCATATAACATCAGATTATGCCATGTAACAAAACATAGCATCATCATAACACATTCCTTCATTTAAACATCATAACCTAAACACAACATTAATTCTCATTCGCCTTTTCTTTCTTATTTTTTAAGTTACCATAGAGAAAAATGGACTTTTCCTTTTGGTACAAAGTTTTATGAATTTTAACAAAAATACAGATTTGTGTAACCATCACTACAATTGGAATACAGAACAGGTTCATCACCCCCAAAAACTTCAGTGTTACCCTTTTATAGTTGCCCCCTGCCTTAATTCCAGCACATCCTGATATGTTCTCTGTCACTATAGTTTTATCTTTTAGAGGAGGTCTAATACATAAAATCAGATTTTTTGCAATTTTTGGAATTGGGATTGGCTTCTCTCACACAGCATAAAACCTTTCAAATTCATCTAAGTTGCTTTGTATATCAATAGTTCATTCTTTTTGTTGCTGAGTAGTCTTCCATGGTATGGATACATTTTGTTTATCCCATCACCCATTGAAAGACATTTGAATTGTTTCCAGTTTTTGGTGATTGTGAGAAGACCTAGTCTAATTATTTGTGTACATGGTTTTGCATGAACTTAAGTTTTCACTTCTATTGGGTAATTACCTATGTGTGGGTAGGTATCATGTGCTAGGTATATCTTTAGCTTTAAAAGAAACTGCTGCACCATTTTCCAGACTGGCTATAGCAGCTTGTGCTCCCATAGTAATGCTTGGGAGCTCCAACTACTCCACGTGTTTGCCAGCATTGGACATCATTAGATACCTACCTGGAATTCCAAGCACCTTCTACATGCCTTAGATCTAGAACTCACATGTTATTCTAATGGTTTGTTTGTGTCTCTGTCTTTAAGTATCCTCCTTGCCCCAGGTAGACTCCAGGGCATGGTCCATGTCTGCTAAACTTTTCTCTCTTCAGTGCCTTGTGTAACTGCCTACAGTTAATAGATACAAGATACAGGGTACAGAATGCATGAACAAACTTCTTATTGCTTCTTATAGATTCTAACTTAATTATGAGAATTTTAGACATGGCTGACTCAGCGTGGGTACTTTAGAGAGCAAAGCCTGGGCAAAGGCTTGTGTGTGGGTCTTTCATTGGGAAGTATAATTCCAGGGAAGAGAAGTGAAGGATAGGGAGGCAGAGTAGTGCTAGTGAAATGTGATAACCACTACACTGTGGAAACATGGAAGTGGAATAGTGAAAAGAGAAAGCCAAAACAAGGCTACATCATCCTCTGGCCACTGATGTGGGCCACTGGTAACTCTATCCCATAGGGTTGTCTGAGAAGAAGTATGGAATATGTCTCAGGTCTGTCCTGGAGTTGCATGGAGAGGGGGAGCATTTACCTATTGGCTCCATTAGCCATTGGTTCAACTTCCTCACTATGGAATGCAAACTTGCACATATATATAGCTTTAACTTTTTGAGGAACCAATAGACTGTTCTCCCAGCTCCTTTAATTTTATATCCCTGAGAGCATTGGATGAGGGTTCCAATTTCTCCACATCCTCACCAACACTTGTTATTGTCTATCTTTTTGATTATATCTATTCTTCGGGGTGTGAAGTAGTGCCTAATTATGTTAATGAGATGGTTAATGGCTAATGTTGTTGAGCATCTTTTCATGTGCTTGTGGCCATTTGTTTATCTTCTCTGGAGAAATGTCTTAAAATACTTTATCCATTTTTAAACTGGCTTGTCTTTGGTTGTTGTTGAATTATAAAGTTCTTCAGATAGTCTGGACCCTAGTCACTCATCAGATATATGATTAGTAAACATTTTCTTTTATTCTGTGGATTTTCTTTTTGCTTTCTTGATGGTTTCCTTTGAAGCACAAAAGTTTTTATTTTGACGAAGTCAAATTTATCTATTTCTTTCTTTTGTTCCTTGTGCTCTTAGGGTTATATCTAACAAACCATTGCTTAATCCAACATCATAAAGTTATGTACTTCTGCTTTCTTCTAGAGTTTTATAATCTTGGATCTTCCATTTAGGTTACGATCCATTATTTTTATATATGGTGTGAGGGAGGGATCTTTTTTTTTTAAAAAAAACTTTATCCCACAGTTTTATTAAAGAATAATTGATACATTGCTGTGTAAGTTTAAGGCATACAGAATGATAGTTTGATTTATGTGTATTGTGAAAAGATTACTACAGCATGTCCAGCTAAAATTTATTTTCTCATGTAGGTACAATAAAAACAAAAGAAAGAAGAAAAAAATAAAGGAAGAAAATTTCTCCTGTGATGAGAACTCTTAGAATTTACTCTCTACAATTTTTGTATATACCATACAGCAGTGTAGCTATAGCTTCATGTTGTACATTATATCCCTGTACTTATTTATCTTATAATGAATAATTCAATCTCTTTAGTCAAATAGATATATTCAGATGTTTTATTTCTTCTTCAGCCAGTTTCAGTAATTTGTGTCTTTCTAGAAATTTGTCCACTCTATCTAGGTTATCTAATTAAAAATTTTTTCCATAGAATTACAGGCATACCTCAGAGATATTGTGGGTTTAGTTCCAAACCACTGCAATAAAGCAAATATCACAATAAAGTAAGGTAAATGAATTTTTTTGGTTTCCCAGTGTGTATAAAATTATGTTTACACTGTGGTCTATTAAGTGTGCAATAGCATTGTCTAAAAAAAAGTGTACATACTTTAATTTTAAAATATTGCTAAAAATGTCAACCATCATTTGAGCTTTTCATGGGTCATGATCACTGGTCACAGATTATTAAACAAATATAATAATAATTTTTTTTAAATAATAAACACTTGAAATATTGTGAAAATTACAATAAGTGACACAGAGACATGAAGTGAGCAAATAATCTTGGAAAAAATGGTGCTGATAGACTTGCTGGATGCAGGTTGCCACATAACTTCAATTTCTAAAAAACAGTGTCTGCAAAATGCAATCAAGTGAAGTGCAATAAAATGAGGTTTGTCTGTATGTTATAATCTTTTTAAACTCATTTAAGTTCTCTGGTAATGTCCCTACTTTTCTTGCTCAGTCTAGCTAAATGCTTGTCAATTTTGTTGCTCTTTTGGTTGCTGACTATCTCTATTATCTTTTGATTCTTTGTTTCCTTTATTATCATTTTCGTCTTTGTTTCCTTCCTTCTGCTTGCTTTAGGTTTAGTTTGCTCTTCCCCCCCAACCCCCAGTTTTAAGATGGAAGATTAGATTATCCACCTGATCTTTCCTCTTTTTAAATGAAGGTGTTTACAGGTATAAATTTCCCTCTTAGTGCTACTGTGATGCATCCAAAATTTTTGTTTTGTGTTTTCATTTCCATTCATTTCAAGTATTGTCTAATTTTATTATGATTTCTTCTTTGACCCATTGATTTAAAGAGTGTGTTGTTTACATAAGGAAGATTAATCCCCATGTGGTTTGGCTTAAAAATCAGAAGGGCTAAATTCTGTGAGTTTATAAAACCAGTGGTACTTGGAGCCTGGAGCTTTAAAAGTTTGCTGAGTCAGCACAGGGTAAGCTGGAGGGTGAGAGATAGCTGGGTTGCTCCCTTAAAGAGACAGTAACCTATGTGGAGAGGCAACATGAAAATGATACTTTATACAATGCTGGGGGAAAACAGGAGACCTGTTCATACTAATTTTGGAGTATGTTGGGGGACTTCTTTGAAAACAAGGGAACTGGCAAGCACTATTTTCCTCCCCCAGTCTGTAGTATAAACACAGAGCCACCCTGTGAGAGCCCCGGGTGCATAGATACTTGCTAACTAACTCTCTAGCAGCGTACCACATGCATGAGTTCTCCTGAGGACTAACTTACTCCAAGCCTACTAGCCTTGGCCCTGGGTTCAGGGCAAATTTTGTTAAAGCTGCACATGCTCCACAATCAGACTTGGTACATAGCTTCTCCAGGGTACCATGTACATCCTCAATGGTGTCCAGTCAAATGCCCCTACCACTACCCTACACTGCACCTAGTCATGCACCTCCAGCTGCCCTTACATGCCACACTCAGCCATGTGCCCCCAGCCACTGAATCATGACATGCCCCTTGCATGGAGCACCCAGCTGTGTACCCCTAGCAACATAGCACACAGTGGTCAATCACACACGACAGCCACATTTGCATGCATGCTGCACTCAGCAGCCAGGTACATAGCTGCCACCACCCATTCACCACAGTGCGCACCCAATTGCACACCGCCAGTCACCCTCAAGTGCTAGGCCCAGCTGTGCCCAGCCTCGTGCCTCTGGCAGCCTGGCATGAAGCCCTGCTTTCATAGTGCTTCGAGGAATACAGGGTAGGAGTAGTGGACTACTGAAAACTTTGCTATATTGCTGCCCTGTTACCAAGTTCTCTGACAGGCACACCTTCTCAGAGCTGGCCTGCCAGGTGGTATCACTAATACCACAGAAAGCAAGCACAGCTCACAAGTCAGAGAGTTGGTGCAGATGACCGCACTGAAAGGAAAAGTGACTCTAGGCACAACAGCACAGGGTAAGTAACACACATAGGATACTCTCCTTAAGTGTCAGGTTCTGGTGAACAGGGAACATACCACTTTAGGGACCCCAGGACCTCTTCTTCATAAAGTACTATATTCAAGAGCAGGAGACACAGCTGGCTTTCTTAGCACACAGCAGACATAGAGTTACACAAAATGAGACAGATAAATTTATCCCAAATGAAAGAATAGGACAGGGCCTTGGGCAAAAATCTAAGTGAAACAGATCTACATAACATGCATGAGAGAATTTAAAGCAATAATAATATACTCCCTGGACTTGAGAAAAAACTGGAAGACATCAGTGAGACTCTTTTAACACAGAGATAAGGAATAACATAGAGATAAAAGGCACAATAATCAAAATAAGAATTTGATGGAAAAACAGCAGGCTGGAAGAAGTAGAGGAACAAATTAGTTACCTAGAAGACAAAGTAATGGAAAGTAATCAAGCTGAACAAAAGGGAGATATAAGAATTATGCAAAATATGGGATCCCTGGGTGGCTCAGCTGTTTAGTGCCTGCCGTTGGCCCAGGGCATGATCCTGGTGTCCTGGGATCGAGTCCATCAGGCTCCCTGCATGGACCCTGTGTCTGCCTCTGCCTGTGTCTCTGCCTCTCCTTTCTCTGTGTCTCTCATGAATAAATAAATAAAATCTTAAAAAAAAGAATTATGCAAAATAAGAATAGACTTAGAGAACTCAGTGACTTCATCAAATGTAATAACATTTGTATAATAGATTCCCAGAAGAAGAAGAGAGAGAAAAGTGGGCAGAAAATGTAATTGAAGAATAATAGCCAAAAACCTCCCTAATCTGGGGAAGGAAACAGATATCCAGATCCAGGAGCACAGAGAACTCCCAACAAAATCAAACAAAATCACAGCAAGACATACTGTAATTAAATAGGCAAAATATAATGATAAAGAAAACTTAAAAGCAGTGAGACAAAAGAAGTCACTAACTTACAAGGGAAAATGTAGAAGGGTAGCAGGAGATTTTTAACAGAAACATTGCAAGCCAGAAGGGAGTGGCATGATATATTCAAACTGCTGAGTAGGAAAAGGCTGCAGTAATTAATACTCAATCCAGCAAAGCTATCACTGGAAATAAGAGAATGGTCTCCAGATAAACAAGAGCTACAGGAGTTCATGACCACTAAACCAGCCCTGCAAGAAATATTAAAGGGGACTCTTTGAGTGGAAAGGAGAGAACACAAGTAGCAATATAAAGATAGGAGACACAAAAGCAGTAAAAAAGTGAATATTTCATAAAAAAATCAGCCAAGGAACTCATAAATTGAAAGGATGTAAAATATGATGACATATACCTAAAATGTGGGGAAGAGAGGAGTAAACAATGAATTCAAACTTAAAACGACCATCAACTTAATATAGACTGCTATTTGTAAAAGAGGTTAATATACAATCCTAATGGTAACCACAAATCAAAAACCACTAATAAATATGAAAAGAATAAAGAGAAAGAAATCCAAATATATCACTAAAGAAAATCAGTAAACCATGAGAAAGGGAAAGACAATAAAGAATAAGAAAATATTTCAGAAATAACCACAAAACAAATAATAAAATGGCACTAAATACATATCTGTCAGTAGTTATTCTGAGTGTAAGTGGACTAAATGCTCAATCAAAAGACATAGGATGAGAGAATAGATAAATAAGAGCCATCTACATGCTGTCTACAAGAGACCCATTTAAGACCTAAAGACATCTGCAGATTGAGAGTAAGAGGATGGAAACTTTTATTGTGCAAAAGAAATGTCAAAAGAAAGCTGGAATAGCAATACATATATTAGGCAAAGTAGACTTTATATTTTTAAAAATATTTTATTTATTTTTTCATGAGAGACACACAGATAGAGGCAAAGACATAGGCAGAGGGAGAAGCAGGCTCCCTGTAGGGAGCCTGATGCAGGACTTGGAATCATGACCTGAGCCAAAGGCAGATGCTCAACCACTGAGCCACCCAGGCATCTGTAGAATAGACTTTAAAACAAAAATTGTAATGAGACAAAGAAGAACACTATGTAATAATAAAGGGGGCAATCCAACAAGAAGATATAACAATTGTAAATATTTATGCACCCAAATACATAAAACATTTAATAACAAACATAAAGGAACGAATTGATAATAATACAATAGTAGTAGCAACCCACTTACATCAGTGGGAAGATCATCTAAAGAGAAAATCAACAAGGAAAAATGGCTTTAAATGACACACTTGACCAGATGGATTTAACAGACATATTTAGAACATTCCATCCTAAAACAGTAGAATACACATTCCTTTCAAGGGTACATGGAATATTTTCCAGAACAGATCACATATTAGCCCACAAAATAAACCTCAACAAATTCAAGAAAATAAAAATCACACCATGTGTCTTTTCTGACCATAATGCTATGAAACTAGAAGTCAACCAAGAGAAAAAAAACCTGGAAAGACCACAAATACGTAGACATTAAATAACATACTGCTAAACAATGAATAGGTCAACCAGCAAATCAAACAAGAAATAAAACAGTACATAGAAGCAAATGGAAATGAAAACACAACAGTCCAAAACTTCCGGGATGCAGTGAAAGTGGTTCTAAGAGGAAACTTTACAGCAATACTGGTCCACCTCAATAAGCAAGAAAAATATCAAACAACCTACCCTTGCACCTAAAGGAGCTAGAGAAAGAACAACAAAACCTAAAGTCAGGAGAAGGAAGGAAATAATAAAGATTAGAGCAGAAAGAAATAATATAGAAACCAAAAAGTCAAAGAGAACAGATCAATGAAATGAGGAGCTGATTCTTTGAAAAATCAACAAAAATTATATACTTCTAGCCAGACTTACCAAGAAAAAAAAATATAGAAAAGACTCAAATAAAATCACAAACAAGAGAGGAAAAATATCAACCAACACCACAGAAATACAAATAATCCTAAGGGAATATTATAAAAACTACATACCAACAAATTAGACTACCTTGAAGAAATGGATAAATTCCTAGAAACATGCAAACTACTAAAACTGAAACAGGAAGAAATAGAAAATTTGAACAGACCAATAACCAGCAAAGGAATTGAGTCAGTAATAGAAAAACAAACTTCCAACAAACAAAAGTCCAGGGCCAGATGGCTTTACATGTGAATTCTACCAAATATTTAAAGAAGAGTTAATACCTATTCTTCTTAAACTATTCCAGAAAATAGAAAAGAAAGGAAAACTTCCAAATTCATTCTATGAGGCCAGCATTATATTGACACCAAAACCGGATAAAGACATGACTAAAAAAGAGAACTACAGGCCAATATCCATGAGAACATAGATACAAAAACTCTTAACAAAATACTAGCAAACCAAATTCAACAATACATTAATAAAAAATCTTTCACCAGAATCAAGTGAGATTCATTCTGAGTTGCAAGGGTAGTTGAATATTTGCAAATCAATCAATGTGATACATCTTGTCAATAAGAGAAAGGATAAGAACTATATGATCATTCCAATAAATGCAGAAAAAGTATTTGACAAAGTACAAACATCCATTCATGATTAAAAAAAAAAACCCTCAACAAAGTAGAGTTAGAGGAAACATACCCCAGCATAATGAAGGCCATATATGAAACACCCACAGCTAACATCATCCTTCATGGAGGAAAACTGAGAGCTTTTCCTTAATGATCAGGAACAACACAAGGATGTCCATTTTCACCAGTTTAATTCAACATAGTATTATGAGCCCTAACTACAGCAGACTAAAATATATAAATAAATAAATAAATAAATAAATAAATAAATAAATAAATAAATAGGCATCCAAGTTAGTAAGGAAAAGTAAGACTGTCACTATGTGCAGATGACATCATACTATATATATATAAAAAAAACATGACACCAAAATAATACTAGAACTTATAAACAAATTCAGTAAAATTGAATGATACAAAGTCAGTGTACAGAAATCTGTTGCACTTTTTTTATACAAATGAAGCAGCAGAAAGAGAAATCAAGGAATGAATACCATTTATAATTGCACTAGAAACTATAAGACACCTAAGAATAAACCTAAAGGTGAAAGACCTATACTCTGGAAACTATGACATTGATGAGAGAAATTGAAAAGGATACAAATGGAATGATATTTCATGCTCATGACTGGAAAAACAAACATTGTTACATTTTCTATATTACCCAAGGCAATCTACACATTTAATTCAATCCTTACCAAAATACCAGCAGCATTTTTCAAAGAACTAGAACAAAGAATCCTGAAATTTGTATGGAACCACAAAAGATACCAAAATAGCCAAAGTAACCTTGAAAAAGAAAAGCAAAGCTGGAGGCATCACAATTCCAGATTTCAAGTTACATTACAAAGCTATAGTAATTGAAACAGTATGGTACTGGCACAAAGATCGACACATAGATCAGCAGAACAGAATAGAAAACCCAGAGATAGACCCACAATTATATGGTCAATTAATCTTCAAGAAAGCAGAAAGAATATCCAATGGGAAAAATACAGTTTCTTCAACAAATGGTTTGGTAAAACTGGACAGCAATATGCAGAAGAATGAAACTGGCCTCTTTCCTACACCATCCCCCCAAAGAAATTCACCATGGATTAAAGACCTAACTAAAAAAAAAAAAAAAAAAAAAAAAAAAAAAAAAAAAAAAAAAAAAAAAAAAAAAAAAAAGACCTAACTAAATGTGAGACCTGAGGCCATCAAAATCCTATAGGCAGTAACTTCTTTGGCATTGGTCATAGAAACTTCTTTTTAGATATGCCTCCTGAGGCGAGGGAAACAAAAAAGAAAAATTCAGGCTACTTCAAAATAAAAAGCCTCTGCACTGCAAAGGAAACAATCAACAAAACCAAAAGACAACCCATGGGATGGAAAAAGTTATTTGCAAATGACACATCTGATAAAGGGTTAGTATCCAAAATCTATAAAGAACTATACAACTTAATATCCCCAAATAAATAATCCAAATAAAATATGGGCAGAAGACATGAACAGACATTATTTCAACGACCTGTGGTGGTCAACAAACACATGAAAAGATGCACATCATCACTTACCATCAGGGAAATGCAAATCAAAATTACAATGAGATATCACCTCACGCCTATTAGAATGGCAAAATCAACAACACAAGAGACCACAGGTTTTGGTGAGGATATGGAGAAAAAACTTCTTACACTGTTGGTGGGAATGCAAACTGGTGCAGCCACTCTGGAAACCATATGGAGATTCCTCAGAAAGTAAAAAAAAGAACTGCCTCATGATCCAGCAATTGCAATCCTGGGTATTTAACCAAAGAATACAAGAACAATAATCCAAAGGATACATTCACCCCTATGTTTACAGCATCACCATTTATGATAGCCAGGGTATGGAAGCAGCCCAAGTGTCCATCAATTAATGAATGTATAAAAAAGTGGCATATATGGTATATCATTCAATAGGAAAAGGATGAAATCTTGCCTTTTGCCACAACATGGTTGGAGCTGGAGTGTACAGCTTTTACCAGGATTCTCATTGTTTTTGCTTTTATTTATTTTTTTTTGGAGGAGTAGACTTTTGGTGGTTCTTACCCCGATTTTTGAGGTATTTGCTATTTTCACTGCCATCATTCAATGGTTAAGTTTTTAAGTGGCTGTAATTGTAGATATTTATTATGTCATCATCAACAAAGACTACTTCCTTTCCTGAGGGTTGTGATTTTTGTCTTTTAATCATTGATGACCAGCAATATCTCTCTTTGGTGAGAGATGCTGCTGAGAACCTTGATTATCTGGTGGAGATTGGGCTTCCAGATAACTTGGTAAGAAAAAAGTCAAGAGGAGAAGAGAACTTTAAGAATGTAATAATACATGGGTTCCCAGCCTGGTTCCTCCTTTCAGTGGAGATGGGAGGCTAGTCCAGGTGGGGAAACCATGGGGATTAGAGAGACAGGAGCCCTGCTGAGGCTGAGTATGCAACATTTTCCAGTCCTATGGGTGGCTTTCCAGGGATTTCAGGGGACCCTCCTGACCACTCTGTCTTTAAAATCATCCCATGCCTGTTCCTGATAGCTGGATCCCAAAGTAATTGCCATATTGAAATGTTCTTCTTACTAAGTCACATGTGACACTGTTTTCTCATTTATTTGGCAATTCTAATTTTGGCTTACAGTAATTACAACCTTCTAATTTGCTATAAAAGTAATCTGCTACAAACCAAAAAAACAGACTCTAAACTATATAGAACAAACAGATGGTTACCAGAGGGGTGGTGGGAGGGAGGATAAGTACAGTAGGTGAAGGAGATTAAGAGTACACTTATATTTATGAGTACTGGGTAATATATGGAATTGTTGAATCACTGTATTGTATATCTAGAATTAATATAACATTGTATATTAACTATACTGGAATTAAAACTAAAAAATGTAATTTGCTGCTGACTTTGGAGCATCTTTACTGATTTGAATGAACTACAGTTTTCAGCACAGTGCAAACATTGCAAAATACTGGATGAAAAAGGCTAGTTCTCCTTTATTGGCTTAAAGCCACAAGAATGATTGGAGCATAGTAAAGCATTTCACAAGGCTTGTGTTTTGGTTCTGATTCTCCAAACATGAATATTTACTATTATTGTTTGTGATCTTCCCCTTCTGTTAGCTCTAGTGTATCTTGAATGATGCAGCCAATATCCTCCATTGACAACGAACAGGTCAAATGATTGGAGTAGAGCAATTTAATGACTATTCATTCCTTTATTTTTTTTCTTTCCAATTGGGTCACATAGGTTTATGCCTAACAATAAGGCCAGTGAGGTTTTTAAAAGACTGAGTAGTTTGACAAAGAACCACAGCACACCTTTTTTAATTATTGGAATTTGATTTGCCAACATATAGTATAACACTCATGCTCATCCCATCAAGTGCCCCCGTAAGTGCTGGTCACCCAGTTCCCCAATCCCCCACCCATCTCCCCTTCCACAACCCTTTGTTTGTTTCCGAGTTAGGAGTCTCTCATGTTTTTATCCTCTCTAATTTTTCCCACTCATTTTTCCCTCCTTTCCCTCTTTTCCCTTTCACTATTTCTTATATTCCCTGCATAAGTGAAACTATATGATGATTGTCCTCCGATTGACTTACTTCACTCAGCATAATACCCTCCAGTTCCATCCGTGTTGAAGCAATTGGTGGGTATTCATCATTTCTGAGGGCTGAGTAGTATTCTATTGTATATATAGACCACATCTTTATCCATTTATCTGTCGATAGACACAGAGGCTCCTTCCACAGTTTGGCTATTATGGACATTGCTGCTATAAACATCGGGGTGCAGGTGTCTCGATCTTTCACTGCATCTGTGTCTTTGGGGCAAATCCCCAGCAGTGCAATTGCTGGGTCATAGGATAGCTCTATTTTTAACTCTTTGAGGAACCTCTGCACAGTTTTCCAGAGTGGCTGCACCAGTTCACATTCCCACCAGCAGTGCAAGAGGGTCACCCTTTTTCCACATCCTTTCCAACATTTGTTGTTTCCTGTCTTGTTCATTTTTACTGTTCTCACTGGTGTGAGGTGGTATCTCATTGTGGTTTTAATTTGTATTTCCCTGATGGCAAGTGATACGGAGCATTTTCTCATATGCTTGTTGTCCACGTCTATGTCTTCCTCTGTGAGATTTCTGTTCATGTCTTTTGCCCATTTCATGATTGGATTGTTTGTTTCTTTGCTGTTGAGTTTAATAAGCTCTTTATAGATCTTGGATACTAACCGTTTATCTGATAGGTCATTTGCAAATATCTTCTCCCATTCTGTAGGTTGCCTTTTAGTTTGGTTGACTGTTTCTTTTGCTGTGCAGAAGCTTTTTATCTTGATGAAGTCCCAATAATTAATTTTTGCTTTTGTTTCCCTTGCCTTCATGGATGTATCTTGAAAGAAGTTGCGTGGCCAAGTTCAAAAAGGGTGTTGCCTGTGTTCTCCTCTAGGATTTTGATGGATTCTTGTCTCACATTTAGATCTTTCATCCATTTTGAGTTTATCTTTGTGTCTGGTGTAAGAGAGTGGTCTAGTTTCATTCTTCTGCATGTGGCTGTCCAATTTTCCCAGCACCATTTCTTGAAGAGACTGTCCTTTCTCCAGTGGATAGTCTTTTCTGCTTTATCAAATATTAGTTGGCCATAGAGTTGAGGGGCCATTTCTGGGTTCTCTATTCTGTTCCATTGATCTGTCTGTTTTTGTGCCAGTACCACACTGTCTTGATGACCACAGCTTTGTAGTACAACCTGAAATCTGGCATTGTGATGCCTCCGGCTCTGGTTTTCTTTCTCAGTATTCCCCTGGCTATTCGGGGTCTTTTCTGATTCCACACAAATCTTAAGATGATTTGTTCCAACTCTCTGAAGAAAGTCCATGGTATTGTGACAGGGATTGCATTAAATGCATAAATTTCCCTCGGTAGCATTGACAGTTTCGCAATATTTCTTCTTCCAACCCATGAGCATGGAATATTTGTCCATCTCTTTGTGTCTTCCTCAATTTCTTTCAGAAGTATTCTGTAGTTTTTGGGGTATAGATCCTTTATGTCTTTGGTTAGGTTTATTCTTAGGTATCTTATGTTTTTGGATGCAATTGCAAATGGGATTGACTCCTTAATTTCTCTTTCTTCAGTCCCATTGTTAGTGTATAGAAATGCCACTGATTTCTGGGCATTGATTTTATATCCTGCCACATGGCTGAATTGCTGTATGAGTTCTAGCAATCTTGGGGTAGAGTCTTTAGGGTTTTCTACGTACAGTATCATGTCATCTGCTAAGAGGGAGAGTTTGACTTCTTCTTTACCCATTTGAATGCCTTTTATTTCTTTTTGTTGCCTGATTGCTGAGGCTAGGATTTCTAGTACTGTGTTGAATAGCAGTGGTGAGAGTGGACATCCCCTTCATGTTCCTGATCTTAGGAGAAAGGCTCCCAGTGTTTCCCCATTGAGAATCATATTTGCTATGGGCTTTTAAGATGCTGAGGAATGTTCCCTCTGTCCCTACACTCTGAAGAATTTTGATCCAGAATGGATGCTGTATTTTGTCAAATGCTTTCTCTCCATCTATTGAGAGGATCATATGGTTCTTGTTTCTTCTCTTGTTGATGTGATCTGTCATGTTGATTGTTTTATGAGTATTGAACCAACCTTGCATCCTGGGGATAAATCCCACTTGGTCACGGTGAATAATCTTCTTAATGTACTATTAGATCCCATTGGCTAGTATCTTGTTGAGAATTTTTGCATCTGGGTTCATCAGGGATATTAGTCACAGCACCTTTTAAAGCATGGATCTTTTAGGATGTGTTATTGGTTTATTTAAACAAAATCACCTGTGAACTATTGTTGAATGACTTAGGTGTTAGATATGATTTCATCATGAAAATTATTTAAAATTCTCATATCTGCTTAAATGGCTATTACTTACCGTTTTCTCATTAGTCATTAACGTTGACATCCCAAGGTGTCTTAACATTTATTAATGTTGTTTTCTATGTAAAATTATATTCTCCTCTTAGCCTTAATAAAAAGGACAATCCACATATTTGCTGTAGGTAATGAAATCTGGAGAACGCAGATGCCTACAGAATTTCAGAAGTATTGGAATGAAGAGATAATTTCTTCTGAGGTTCTGGATAGCTCTAACTTTGGAGTTATATTGCTAGGAAGAATATATTGTGTCAAAACTTTCACTTGCTTTTCTGAAGTAATGCTGCAGTAGTGTTTCAGTTTCTTCAGGATCAATAACTTAAACAAGAATTTAAATAAATCCTGTGAGTTTAAGGCTGTGTCCATTTATTTCTAGGGCTTGTAATCATAAGAGGACCAGTTTTCTAAACGCTCATTTGTGGAAATTAGGTGTTCTATTGTTAGTGGGTGACACAGTTAATTGGAATAAAACTCAACAACTGAAAACATAACTGGCCTAGCTTTTCTTTCTATACCCTATCCATTTGATATTTTCTCAGGCCGGAGGTATCAGAATAGGATAGGCTATGTTGGGTATGCTTGGTAAAACATTGATCCTGGCATCTCAGAAGCTTACCACTAGAAAGGATTTTGTCTTGCTGGCACCATATGTTCATTTCTGGTCAGTGTGGGTGATTGGTGGACAAAGACACTAAGATTTTGTGATGCCACCATAGCAACACAGTTTCTAGGGTCACCTTGGCAAAGAAGACAGTAGGTAGTCCTTAAATGCCAGGGTCAAAAGGTACATCTCTTGTACTCACAGCTCATTGGCTAGGTCAATCTTATGTCTCTACCTAACTCCATGGGGATAGGGAACTTTCCTTGAGTTCCAGTAGGGAGAAGAGAGTCAAGTGTGAGGTGCTCTGGCAATCCATTCACATAGAACACAACTACTGTAGTTGTGCACCGTGTGGGCTATATGGCTTGAGGCAGCAGCCCAATTCCAGTGGATCAAAGGGAAAGCCGCACTCAGAGTAAAATGCTGCCCTCTTCAGGGATGGCCTAGAAATTCTATCATGTCATATCATATTCCGAGAATTTTACATCCCTGTTTAATGCAGATAATTGTTCCTTCATTGGCTTCTTAATCCAGTATTTTCTAGTGAGAGGCTGTGAGAGGTACTGGGGATACAGGGCATAAGGCACTGTCTCTGACAATGTGTAATGCCCTGCCAGCACTGCCCCACATTTCTGTTAATAAACTGGACTCCTTTAACAAAGCTAAAATGCAATAATACAGAGTAAGAATTCTCAAACTGCATTCAGAATTCTTCCCTAATGATTAATTGTTTTCATGTAAGAATTCATGCATTTTTCATGCTGGTCAGAATGGCTAAAATTAATGAGTCAGGAAATGATAGATGTTGGTGAGGATGTGGAGAAAGGGGGACCCTCTTACACTGTTGGTGGGAATGCAAACGTGCAGCCACTCTGGAAAACAGTGTGGAGGTTCCTCAAAACATTGAAAATAGAGCTACTCTACGACCCAGCAATTGCACTACTGGGTATTTACCCCAAAGATACAGATGTAGTGATCTGAAGGGACACCTGCATCTCAATGTTTATAGCAGCAATGTCCACAATAGCCAAACTGTGGAAAGAGTCCAGACGTCCATCAACATATGAATGGATAAATCAGATGTGGTATTACTACTCAAAGAAAGAAAGAAAGAAAGAAAGAAAGAAAGAAAGAAAGAAAGAAAGAAAGAAAAAGAAAGAAAGAAATCTTGTCATATGCAATGATATGGATGGAACTAGAGGGTATTATGTTGAGCAAATGAGTCAATCGGAGAAAGTCAATTATCATATAATCTCACTCATGTGGAATTTATGAAACAAAACAGAGGATCCTAGGAGAAGGGAGAGAACAATAAAACAAGATGAAATCAGAGAGGGAGGCAAACCATAAGAGACTCTTAACTCTAGGGAACAAACTGACGGTTGCTGGAGGGGTAGTGGTGAGATGGGTTAAGTAGATGATGGACATTAAGAGGGGCACTTGATGTAATGAGCAGTGGATATTATATGAGACTAATCAATCACTGAGCTCTACCTCTGAAACTAATAACAAACTATATGTTAATTCACTGAATTTGAATTAAAAATAAAGTAAAAAAATGAAAAAAAGAATTCACTCATTTTAATCATTCACAGTTTTAATCCTACTCTAAATATCTAAGGGGCATAATGTTCACATTTTTAAAATCTCTGATTTTTAGGTTTTTTTTGCCTTTTTAGATCTTGCTGGTACTAGAAGTTCAATACAAAATGTTAGCAGAGTCTTGTTTTGAGTATCAAGTACTGCTTATTATAAACTATGCCAAAATCTCAATAACTTAAAAAAGTAGGTGTTAGAAAAATCATATGATTTTGAGCTCTAAAAAAATAAAAATAAAAACAGGTGACAAAAACATAAGATATGACTCCTTCTTGATGGCATTCTTTGAAGTTTGTCTTGAAGTTCTATTTTATGTCAGTTTTGACAGTCATGAATAGGAAGCTCCTCAGAGACTGCTTGATTTTCAACATCCTTCAAAGATGCTTAAAACCACAGATTAGCTCCAATGCTGAGTTAAGCTTTATTTGGCTCATCCATAGCCTCAAACAAAGAGTGTGGGTTTACCTCAGAGACCCTTATGAACCTTGATGTCCAACACTAATATAGCTGTCACCATAGTTGTCACAGCTGTTGTCATGACAATTGTATGTGGACCTTCTTTCTATGAGACCCTGTACAGTCACATGTCCAGTTCACTATTCCTGAGCCCATAAGGCTATCACAGAGACCCACAACCCACATGCATTGTGTTGATGGAGCTGTTCTTTCTGCCCATCCCAGGTGTTTATCATACCACTATTTTTGTCTGACAGTATGAGTGAGCTGTCATTCAGGACACAGCCTGGATACTTGGTATATAGTACAAGCATATATGAAGGACAAGGATTCTTCCTTTGTGTGTGTTTTCATTAGAGGCCTTATTATTTGGAAAAGCTTGCCACTCTCTGAGCAGAGTTACCCGTGGATTACTTGAAAATTTTAGTTGCCACCTTTTAACAGCATATTTGTAGGGATGAACCATCTTCTTTCCCCTATGCCTACCTCCTCCCTCAATTTTATCTTTTGGTTTTGAAGGTGGGATGGAATGAATACAGAACAAAATGACAGTTTTTCCATTTTTACTGAAGGGAAGCTGGGGTCAGTCTACCTTATCTAGTACACAGTGGATCTGGAGGCTGGCACTCAGGCTGGAGTGTAAGGCTCTGACACTTCTTTGCAGGGAGGTAGAAAATGTTGCTGAGATGGAAAAGTGATTTGGCCGTCACCCCAACCTCTTTCAGATCTTAGGTGACATACCTGTCTTGGCAAGTTGGTACTCCCTTCTCCTTGTTTCATGTGCTTCTAGAGCTGCATATTTGGTTTAAGAGGACCTAATTTTTGTAGAGTTCAGTGGCCTCTGTAAACTAGGAGTCTTTAAGTATCTTCATGAGAGCATAGTGTGTCATCAAAAACATTGCCATACAATTCAGCTTCTCAATTCTAAAGGTTCATAACTCCAATTACCTTAAAAATAGAAACTTCTCTTTCTTAAAAGGCTATATTGAGTGAAAAAGAAGTCATAGAGTGAAAATATATGTGCAAAACATATTTTTGTTACATTTGGAAATAACATCCAAAATATAAGAAGAAAGCTGCAAATTTTTAAGAGAATGATAGGACACCCAATAGAAAAATGGGCAGGAATCCTGAATAGACACTTCACTAAAGAGGATACTGAAATGACTAAAATTACCAAAAGCATATGAAAAGGTGCTTATCCTCATAATTCATCAATACCTGATTGAACTATCAGTTAAAGGTTGTCAGCATGGTTGCAGATAAACTGATGTTTGAAATTCACCCAACTACTTAATGTGTAATAGGATAATATACTTCCAGTGCCCTCAAGGCTATGACCTTACAGCCATTTTACATAGCACATCACTCCTTCTATAGAGTTGAACTTTTTCCTGAGACAAAAAGTAGCCACTTTGGTTGAGGCTTTACTTGTAATAGGCTTTTGTTTCCAGGTAACATGTCTGTGGAAGACTTAATTCTGAATAGAGATATAGATATTACTGGAAACTATTTTTTTGTATTATACTCTGCTTTATCAAAAAAGTAAAACATTAAAATTGTGCTACAGAAAAAAAATGTGATTTTAAACCACAAGATACCACTATATCCATACCTAAATGGCTAAAATCTTAGACTTATCAACCAACACTTGCCAATAACAAGTGTTGAGAGAATGTATAGCAACAGGAAGTATCTTATATTGCTGATAAGATTGCAGATTTGTACAAAGACTTTGGAAAATGATTCGGCAGCATTTACTGAGGTTTAGGACAATGCATACTATTGCCCAGAAAGTTTGTTCTTAGTTATATACGCAACAGAAATGTATACATATGCACACCAAAAAAATATCTGGAAGTGTTCATAGCACCTCTATTTATAATAGCCTCAAGCTGAAAGCAATTCACATATCTGTCAACCCTATAATAATAGATAAATAAATTGTGGGATAATCATACAGTGGAATACTATCATATATAAAAATAAATGTTTAACTGCAACTGCAACAATCACAGACATGTTGAGCAAAAGAAAAGTCTGATAGGAAAGAGTACATTCTAAATGACTCCATGTATAAAGAAATCATGAACAAGCAAATCTACTCTGTGGTGGGAGTGGAAGGGAAAGTGTAGGAATGGGAGGAAATCTAATTGGATTTTTGGAATGTTGATAATGTACTGTTTCTTGCTGTGAGAGGTTACATGGATATGTTTCTTTTGTAATTGAGCTATATGATATATTTAAAATCAATGAATATTTCTGTATATATGCTATGGTTCAATTAAAAACCTTATAAGATGGTTTAATAAATATATTCATTGTATCAATCAGAGTCCCACCAGAAAACAGATGGTCTACTCCAATTTGGTAATTTGAATAGGGATTAACTAGTGGGGCTTTTTACCAAGGTGTGAGCAAGGTAGAGGAATCCACAAAGGATAGGGAAGTGTTTGGGATGCCTGGGTGACTCTGTGGCTTCAACTCAGGGTGTGATCCCAGGGTCTGGGGATCAAGTCCCATATCAGTCTCCCAGCATGGAAACTGGTTCTCCTTCTGCCTATGTTTCTGCCTCTCTCTCTTTTTCTCTCTCTGTGTTTCTTATGAATAAATAAATAAAATCTTAAAAAAAAAAAAAAACACACAACAGAAAAAGGGGTAGGGAGGGGTTCCAGAGCCAGGATCTGTGAGTGTGTGTGTGTGTGTGTGTGTGTGTGTGTGAGAGAGAGAGAGAGAGAGAGACTGAGACAGAGAAACAGAGATGGAGACAGAGAGACAGATGGTGTGGGAAGAAAGGTAAGAAGAAAGAGAGAAAGGAAGAGAGGATGGAGCTTCCTAAGAACTAGAAGGATGTGATGACAAGGCTACCTTGAGAAAAGCTGTGAGACCTTTAGTGAAAGGATCCTGTAGGGAGGGATCCAAAGTAATGAATACCTGGAATCCTCTCTCACCCTGACTCTATTCCTACTGGGGCTCCCCTTTGGCAGAGACCAGTTGGAATCCTGGACATGAGAACTTTTTTGATGGGGTCCATACAAGTTAGCCTCTGGGACAGAGAGTTGGATCATGGACAAGAAAAGGCAACTCAGTAGGGTCTCCTGCAACTACATTCACCTGTCAGTATTGGTGGACAGTCTAAGGCAAAATGCTTAGAATTAGAATCACTCATGTTTCAATCACCTTCATTCTTTCCAATCTCAGCTCTTTTAAACTATTGACTTGATGTAATCATTGTGTTTGCTAAGCCTGATTGGAAGCCACATGGAAGCTTCCAGGTTTTGAAAAGAAGCCATTAGCTTCACTCTGAGCTTTGATGTCACAGCCAAAGACAAAATCTTGGGTGGTTCGCAGGCACTACCCTGAATTGAGTAGGGAGAGGGCAGATCTGGAGCCTAGTTACCCTAGCTGTAAGCATAGCTCTGATCCTCAATTGCTTGATGCATGTGGGTACCTGCTGTGCCTCACTATTCCTTATAAGGTTGCTGTGAGAACTGAATCACTTAATATGGACAGAGGTCTTAGAAACAGGGCCTGGTACACAATTGAATGTGATGTGAATGAACAGTTTAGGCTGATTGCTAAGCAGCTCAGGAAAATACAGGATAATGAAAAACAGTCTTGCTTTTGCTGGATTTTGAAGGAAAGCTAGAAAGAAGAAAACTTTTCTCATGAAAGGAAACATGTGCAGGCTATATAGTAATTGCTGGTAATCAGGTTCTTCCTCTTTTTGGTGCCAGGCAGTTGTCTTTTGCATGGCTAACAGAATGTAACCTATTGGTGACTCAGTTTACTGTAACTTTCTAATCCAACTCATCCTATGTTGCCTCTCCTGCCTGCTCGCCCAACTGTGAACTATGAGCTCCTAAGAGGAGGCATGGAGCTTGCATCCTGGAGACTCAATGCTTGGGTAAATGATAGGTTCAATAGTAAGTAAGTCTAAAACCACTATTTATTTGTGATAAATAGTGGCCTATTTTATGGCCAATACACATTGAGGTACCTCGCCAAAGGGAAGGAGGCTGAGTGGCTTTTACTTTATCCAGTGCACATAGCCCTTTTGCGAGGTTCCTTGGTGTAAAGGACAAATATGAGGTATATAACTGTTGAGATACTCTCTGGATATGCATCCTATGTGGCTTAAGATATATGGGTTAGTTCATGTTAACTGTAGGTAATAGATTTATCAGAATTGCTTTTGATCAAAGGTCCTGAAAAAGGAACATGGACAATATGTTTTTTATAAAAGATTGAGAGGTTTCAGCTATAACAAAATTAAGTTACATTTCTGAGTATATAAAACAAACTATCGGGGGCAGCCTCGGTGGCGCAGTGGTTTGGCGCCGTCTGCAGCCTGGGGTGTGATCCTGGAGACCCTGGATCGAATCCCACATTGGGCTCCCTGCGTGGAGCCTGCTTCTCCCTCTGCCTGTGTCTCTGCCTCTCTCTCTCTCTCTGTGTGTGTGTCTATGAATAAATAAATAAAATCTTTAAAAAGAAAAACAAAAAAAAACAAACTATCTTTTGGAGAGAGGTTTCATAAGTGGAATTACCACATTTATTTTTAAGCAGAGAAAGCATTCCATCTAAAGACTGAGCAGATGAGATGAATCCAACTTGATGGAAAGAAATTCTCACAGAGTGGGGATTGAATCCTGGTTTTGCCCCAAGCAGGCTGTGTAGCCTGAAGAAAACCAATTAATCTTTGGAAGCCTCAGTTTTTTTACAGGGTAGGCTGTGAGGTGCCCAGCACACGCCCATGTCAGAGAGGCTGCTTAGAGAATTGTGGAAGCCCTATCCTACCTTCCTTTGAATCCTGTTGCCCAGGGCCTTTGGAATGTGAGGAAGGAGTGCCATTTAGCTTTTAGTTCTGCTCTGAAACTTGGCTCTGTTGGAGATTCAAATGAGAAAGTACAGAGCCACTTATCAAAGGTTTCATTTTAAGGAATGTTAAAACTCTTGGTGAGAAATTAATGCCCATTCAAGGAAGTAGTTGATAGAAGCTCCACAGGTTAAAGACAGCTTGGATAAATGTCGCTTTTTATTCTTATTCATCCTCAGTTGCGTGAACTTTTAATTTTTAGAAGAATCTTAATGGCACATTGTTAGTATTTATAATAGAATGCAAAACTGGAAATTGTGATGTCCCCATCAGCAGTCTTTCTTCCAGCACCCTATAAAAGAATCCACCACTTTTTCCCTTACTGCTTGCTGGCTGTCATTGAGGAGCCAGCGTGGAATGAGAACAGAATGGAGCATTTCTGATAGTGATCCATGGGAACTTTTAGTGTTAGAAGGTGCCCTTTTGACTCCTCAGTAATGGCACCAGGTATTACCAAGCAGGTAGGCTCATGTGTAGGCAGTTTGATTAGTACTGCTGGCTGCAGACAATGTGATTAAAATTATGGAAGAAATTGAGATTTTGCAGGGACAAGGTGAAACTTCAATCGTAGGTTATTGCAGGGAATTTTTCTGATATGACAAAGCTTTATGAATATAGAATCTCTTCTGAAGTTGGATTGATGAGTGCTATGACAGGAGTTTGGGCTGGAAGAAAATTCAGACCTCTACAAACTGATAAGAGAAAATAGAACTGTAGAAAACATCCTGTTGGAGCTTCCATCTTCCTGTCCTGACTGAAATTTCTGCTAGGATCATGAACAATAACTTGTGTTTTTACTGACTCTTAGAAAATCTTATGGGCATGTGGCAGAGCAAGCAATGGGATGCTATTTCTGGCTTGTAGAAAAGCATTATCTAGGGAAGTGCAATTGGCAATTTTTTTTTTTAAACCGGGAATTTATTTTATTTTATTTTTCTTTCTTTTTTTTTAATTTATTTTTTATTGGTGTTCAATTTACTAACATACAGAATAGCCCCCAGTGCCCGTCACCCATTCACTCCCACCCCCCGCCCTTCTCCCCTTCCACCACCCCTAGTTCGTTTCCCAGAGTTAGCAGTCTTTACGTTCTGTCTCCCTTTCTGATATTTCCCACACATTTCTTCTCCCTTCCCTTCTATTCCCTTTCACTATTATTTATATTCCCCAAATGAATGAGAACATATAATGTTTGTCCTTCACCGACTGATTTACTTCACTCAGCATAATACCCTCCAGTTCCATCCACATTGAAGCATATGGTGGGTATTTGTCATTTCTAATAGCTGAGTAATATTCCATTGTATACATAAACCACATCTTCTTTATCCATTCATCTTTCGATGGACACCAAGGCTCCTTCCACAGTTTGGCTATTGTGGACATTGCTGCTAGAAACATCGGGGTGTAGGTGTCCCGGCGTTTCATTGCATCTGTATCTTTGGGGTAAATCCCCAGCAGTGCAATTGCTGGGTCGTAGGGCAGGTCTATTTTTAACTGTTTCATTATATCTGATGGCTGATTTTCTTTGATTTCACTTCTAAAAGATACCAAATTTCTTTAAATTCCCGGTTTAACTGTGTGGAGGTTCCTCAAACAGTTAAACCGGGAATTTAAAGAAATTTGGTATCTTTTAGAAGTGAAATCAAAGAAAATCAGCCATCAGATATAATGAAACAGGTAAGCAATTCTTGTCTTTTAGTACTGTGGTAAGTGTCCTGGAAAATTTAGAAAACCGTAACAAAATCTAGTCAGGCAAACAAAGCTACATGCATGGAAAAATCAGGCTACTCTGGCTCCTTTGCTTAAACAACTTCAGTGACTTCTCTGTTTGCAGAATGAGGTCCCAACACCTTTGCATGCTATTTAAAGCCTTCTGATCTACCTAATGCACACTAAATGGCAATTCCCTACCCAACCAGACATTTTTACTCTTGTATATTTTTTATTGTGGTAAAAAATCTATCACATAAAATCTGCCATTTTATCCATTTTTAAGTACACAGTTCAGTGGTGTTAATTACATTCACAGTGTTGTATAATCATTACCATGATTTATTTCAAAAATTTTCTATCACCCTAAACAGAACATTTGTAACTATTTAATAATAATCTCTCATTCTTTTTCCCTATACTTCCAACCCCTGGTAATCTCTAATCTATCTTCCATCTCTATGAATTTGCCTATTCTAGATATTGCATATAAGTGGAATTACACAATATTTGTCCTTCTGTGCCTGGCTTATTTAAATTAGAGTAATGTTTTCATGATTCATCCATGTTATAGCATATATCAGAACTTCATTTCCTTTTTATGGCCGAATAATATTCCATTTTGTGTTTATGCCACAGTTTGTTTACCCAGTCATCTGCTGATGGATACTTGGGTTGTTTCTGCTTTTCTAGCTATTGTAAATAATTCTGCTGTCAACAGTGGTATCCAGGTATCTGTTTAGTTCCTAATTTCAGTTATTTTGGGTATTGGAATTGATAGGTCATATGGTAATTTCAGTCATTGATCAATTTGAAGTTAGTTTTTTATAAACAACGTGAGGTAAGGCTATATTCCTTGTCATATATGGTCCATGAAATTTGTCCATGAAAGCTGTTTCTTAGTGTGTTCAGCTAGTGTTTTTATAAAAATGTCCTTGAAAGCCAGGAGCTAAAAAAACAAAAAGAAGTAAACAAAAACAAACAGCACCTCCACACTTAGTCAGGATTGCACTAAGACTAGGCATCAGCCTGTGGTGATATCTTAGGGAATTCTCCACCCTTCTGTGAGCATGGATCTTTCTCTGGGCATGTATGTGGCTTTCTTTATTCCCCCAAATACATGGCTCCTTTTGAATGTCATAATTTTCCAGCTTTTGCTCCTTTGCCTCAGGTGGCCTATTGTGTGTTTCAACCATAATCTTTTCCTCAGGCCTTTGTGAATTATTAGTTTGGCTGGTATTTTTGAACAATGCCTGCCACTTTTCTGCCCTGAGTTCTAAATTAGGTGAAACAGAAATGAATGCTTTACATGAGTTCTTCAAGTAGCCTCCATTCAGATTAAAACAAAGACAGTAATTTATGAACAAGGTCTGCCCTGTTCCCTCTGAACTCATACTGGGCTGCCTCCATGGCAAGACCATGGAATTGTGGATAGGGGATAGGGGATAGGGCAAGTAAAAATGCCACAAAGCTTTCCTACCATTCTGAAATTGTCTTTTTCTTGATTCAATTTTTTGGTTGCTATAAGCTTTTGTCTCTTTCTCTCTCTCTTTTTAAAGATTTTATTTATTTATTTATTCATGAGAGACACACATGGGGGGCGGGGGGGGGAAGGAGGGAGAGAGGGGTCGGGGGGAGAGGCAGAGACATAGGTAGAGGGAGAAGCAGGCTCCATGCAGGAAGCCTGATGTGGGACTCGATCCCGGGATTCCAGGATCACTCCCTGAGCCAAAGGCAGATGCTCAGCCTCTGAGCCACCCAGGCATCCCAGCTTTTGTCTCTTTTTTAGAGTTCTGAAAATTTGGTTTTAACAGTTTCTATTGATTTTTTTGTTTCAAATTTCTATTTAAATTCTAGTTAACATATAGTGTAATATTGGTTTCAGAAGTAGAATTTAGTGATTCATCACTTACATATAACACCTAGTGCTCATCCTGGTAAGTGCCTTCCTTAATACCCATCACCCATTTCTGTTGGATTTTTGATATAGGACCTAAGCTTGGAAATGCCCATCTACCAGTTTGTTGATGTCACTTTGATGTCTTTCTTCCTTCTTAATGTCCTGTCCTTGGATATACTTTACCTTTATCTTGCATGCCCTTTCCGTCTTTACTTGGAAAATTTATTCATCCTCTAAGATCTTGCCTATCACCTTTTTGTGTGTGAAATCTCCCAGTCACCACATTTTTCCTCTCTGTGGGGGCATCCTAATGCTTGTATGTTACTTACATCAAATACAACTGTTTGATTACTATGTGTGTTCTCTGCAGAATGATGAATCCCTTAAAATTCACTATGGTTTCTTGCCTACATTTCTTGCCATAACCTTTAAGCTCAGAGCCTGACACAGAGCAAGCATCCAAGAGTGACATATAAAAGAGCTCAGGGTAAGAAGGCTTCCAGAGAAGACCATATGAAGAGGAGTTTTCTCTAACACTATGTGAAAACTGATCTTGCAAGAGTAGAGAAGACAGATATAAGGAAGGATAATATGTACAAGGTACTACAAGAGATAGTTTGGGTATATCTTCAAATTCCAGAGGTCACATGCAGTAACTGTTGTTTTCCAGAAAATTATCTATACTTAAGCCCACAAAGGTAGGATAAGGGTAATAGAAAGAATTGGAATCAATCAGCATATATAAACTTTTAAAAAGTTTTTTATTTAAAAACTTTGTTAACATGCTAATAATTTAGTATGTTGATAATTTCAGGCATACAAAATAGTGATTCAACACTTCCATATAATACCCAGTACTCATCACAAGTGCACTCCTTAATTCCTATCGCCCATTTAACCTATTCCACCACTGCCCTCCTTTCCTATAACCACCATATAGGTTTTCTATACAGTTTAGAGTCTGTTTCTTGGTTTGCCTCTCTCTTTTGTATATCTTTGCTTGTTTTGTTTCTTAAATTCCACATATGAATGAAATCATATGATATTTGTCTTTTTCTGACTGACTGATTTTGCATAGTATAGTACATTCTAGCTCTAGGCATGTCACAGCAAATGACAAGATTTCATTCTTCTTGAGGACTAATATTCCATTATATATATAATATATATATAATATGATATATTTGATATGTATATATCAACTTCTTTGTCCATTAATCTGTAGAAGGACATCTTGGCTCTTTCCACGGTGTGGCTATTGTGGACATTGCTGCTATGAACATTGGTGTATAGATGCCCCTTCCTTTCACTACATCTGTATCTTTGGGGTACATACCCAGTAGTGTAGTTGCTGGATCATAGGGTAGCTCTATTTTTAACTTTTTGAGGAGCTTCCATACTGTTTTCCAGAGTGGCCCCTCCAGTTTGCATTCCCAACAATCTAAGATTCCCCTTTCTCCAAATCCTTGTCAACATCTATTGTTTCCTGAGTTGTTCAGCCATTTTTTTAAAAGATTTATTTACTTATTTTTATTTATGATAGACATAGAGAGAGAGAGAGAGAGAGAGGCAGAGACACAGGAGGAGGGAGAAGCAGGCTCCATGCCGGGAGCCCTACGCGGGACTCGATCTCAGGACTCCGGGATTGCGCCCCGGGCCAAAGGCAGGCGCCAAACCGCTAAGCCACCCAGGGATCCCCTGTTCAGCCATTTTTGACTGGCATGAAGTGGGACTTTTTTTTTTTTTTGAAATGGGACTTTATTGTGATTTTGATTTATATTTCCCTGATGCCAAGTGATATGGAGCCTTTTTTTCATGTGTCTTTGGCTATTTGTATGTCTTCCTGGAGAAATGTCTGTTCATGTCTGCTGCATGTTTCTTGACTGGGTTTTTTGCTGTTTTAGTTACTGAGTTTGGGAAGTTCTATATAGATCTTGGACACTAGCCCTTTATCTGATATGTCATTTGCAAATATCTTCTCCCATTCTGTAGCTTGTCTTTTGTTGACTGTTTCTTTTGCTGTGCAGAAGCTTTTTATCTTGATGAAGTCCCAATAGCTCATTTTTGCCTTTGTTTCCCTTGCCTTTGGAGATGTGTCTAGCAAGAAGTTGCTGTGGCCAAGGTCAAAGAGGTTGTTGCCTTTGTTCTCCTCTAGAATTTTGATGGAATCTTGTCTCATACTTAGGTCTTTCATTCATTTTGAGTTCATTTTTGTGTATGGTGTGAAGAAATGATCTGGTTTCATTCTTCTGCATGTGGCTCTCCAATTTTTACAGCAACGTTTATTGAAAAGATTGTGTTTTTTTCCATTGGATATTCTTTCCTGCTTTGTTGATTAATTGACCAGAGTTGAGGGTTCATTTCTGGGTTCTCTATTCTGTTCCATAATCTCTGTGTCTGTTTTTGTGCCAGTACATTCTGTCTCTTTGATTATAGCTTTGTAACAGAGCTTGAAGTTAGGCATTGTGATGCCATCAGCTTTGGTGTTTTGTTTTTTTTTTCAATATTCCTTGGGTTATTCAGGGTCTTTCTGGTTCCATACAAATATTAGCATTATTTGTTTCAACTCTGTGAAAACTGTCCATGGTATTTTGATAGGGATAGCATTGAACATGTAAATTGCCCTGGGTAGCATAGACATTTTCACAATATTTATTCTTCCAATCCGTGAGCAGGGACTGTTTTTCCATTTCTTTGTGCCTCAATTTATTTCAGAAGTGTTCCATAGTTTTTAGAGCACAGATCCTTTTCCTCTTTGGTTAGGTTTATTCCTATGTATTTTCTGGGTTTTGGTGCAATTGTAAATGGAATCAATTCCTTGATATATCTTTCTTCAGTTTCATTGTTAGTATATAGAAATGCAACTGATTTCTGTGCATTGATTTTGTATCCTGCCATGTTGATGAATTGTATGGTTTCTAGCAATCTTGAGTGGAGACTTTTGAGTTTTCCACACAAAGTATCATGTAATCTGTGAAGAGTGAGAGTTTGACTTCTTCTTTGCCAGCTTGAATGCATTTTGTTTCTTTTTGTTCTGATTGCTGAGGCTAGGATTTCTAGTACTCACAACAGTGGTGAGAGGGGGCATCCCTGTCATGTTCCTATTCTTAGGGGGAAAGCTCTTGGATTTTTCCCCATTGAGAATTGTATTTGCTGTGGGCTTTTCATAAATGACTTTTATGATACTGAGGTATGTTCCCTCTATCCCTACACTGTGAAGAGTGCTAATCAAGAAAGGATGCTGCATTTTGTCAAATGATTTTTCTGCATCTGTTGAGTGGATCATATGATTCTTGTCTTCTTTTATTAATGTGGTCTATCATGTTGATAGATTTGTGGATGTTGAACCATCCTTGCATTCCAGGGATAAATCCCACTTTGTTGTGGTAAATAATCCTTTTAATGTACTTTGGATCCTATTGGTTGGTATCTTAGTGAGAATTTTGGCCTCCATGTTCATCAGGGACATTGATCTATAATTCTCCTTGTTGGTGGGGTCTTTGGCTTAGGAATCAAGGTAATGATAACTCATAGAAAGAATTTGGAAGTTTTCCTTCCATTTCAGTTTTTTGAAACAGCTTCAGAAAATAGATAAATTTTAATTCTCCTATAAATGTTTGGTAGAATCCTCCTGGGAAGCCATCTGGCCCTGGACTCTTGTGTTTTTTTTTTGATGATTGCTTCAATTTCCTTGCTGAATAAGGGTCTGTTCAGATTTTCGCTTTCTTCCTTTTTTAGTTTTGGTAGATTATAGATTTCTAGGAATGCATCCATTTCTTCCAGGTTGCCTAATTTGTTGGCATATATTTGCTCATAATATATTCTTAAAAAAAATCATGATTTTTAGGGAAGTTCTCAGCTATGATTTGCTCAAATATACCTTCTGCACCCTCTCTCCCCTGCTGCATCCTCAGGAATTCCAATAATTTGGATGCTTCCCCCCCTCCCCCCATAGCATCACTTGGAGCCTTTCCTCATGGGCTGTTAGTTGTTATTCTCTTTTCCTCAGCTTCCTTCTTTTCATCAACTTGTCTTCTAGGTCACTTATTCTCTCTTCTGTCTCATTTACCCTAGCTGTTAGAGCATCCAGTTTAGGCTGCATCTCAGAGTATTATTCATTTTAGCCTGATTAGGTCTTATTTCTGCACTATGAGATTTTCTAGAGTCTTATGCTTTTATCAAGCCCAATTAGTAACGTTATAATTGTTATTCTGAATTCCATCTCTTTCATTTTACTTAAATGCATATCCATTCGATCTGTGGCAGAGAGCATTACCTCTGGTTCTTCCTTTTGTTGTGAATTCCTCCTTTTAGTCATTTTGTCCAGTGAAGAATGGCTGTACAAGTGAACAGAATAAAAAATATCAACCATGACCCGAGTAGAAATTCAAGGTGGTCAGGAACTAGAAGAAAAAAGAAAAAAAGACAAAGAAAAACAAAAACAAAACAAAAGAAAAAAAGAAAACAAGGGAGAAAAAGAAGAGGGGAGAGAGAGAATACAATCTCATCAAGTGGACAATACAGGGTTATCCACTTGGTCCTGAGTGTATTTAGGTCTATGTGTTAGAGGACACTAAATTCCAAAATTATAAAGACAGCAAAACTTATATATATATAGTACATATACAAAAATTAAAATTGAGTATAGTGAAAGGAATCCAAATTGAAGAATATATCTATAGCATGTAAATATGAAAGTTTAGAAAAAGACAAAAAGAGTTGATAAAAAGATACTAATTGAAATGAGAAAAAAGAAAATAAATGGGGAACTTTAAACTGAAAGATAAATCAAAAGGAAGAAACCCTCCAATTTTATTTACTGTTTTACCCTAGCAGTGGAGTTTTCCAGCGCTGCTTGGTTAGTAAACTTGCTGTTTACCTGTTCTTCTAGCTGGTCTTCTCAGGGAGGGGCCTGTGGTGCTGATTCTCAGTGCCTGTGCAGGGGTGGAGTTGCACCACCCCTTGCTAGGGGGCCGGGTTCAGTGGGAGCTGTTTGTTCCCTAGAGGCTTTCCATGTGTCTGTAGCGGGGAAAAATAAAAATGGCCACTCCCCAGAGCTGAGAGATCCTGGTGTGTGCCAAACTGTGCAGACTCTATGGTACCTATCCCCTCAGGTCCTCCCCAGGGGAAGGTGGAAGGACACTGATTTGTGTAGTTTGCAGGCCTCTCGGAGACAGAGCTTTCATCTGCTGTGTGCACATCTGCTCTTTACTCCTGGAGGAAGGAGAGGGTCACTCTGTTTATGTTGGTTGCAGGGCCCCGTCATGAAGAGCATTCACCATTGGAGTGTGCACCTGCTCCATCTCTCCTGGAGGAATGTGGAGGGTTACTACATTCCAGTCCTTTGCAGGGATCTAACAAGGAGAGCAGTCACCCCAGCTGGCTGCACTTTGAAGTTTATGGCAAAGGAAGCTGAGAATCTCCCTTCCTAGGCTTACTGACCTAAAACTATTTCCCCTTTCCAATGCTTGGGAACTCTGTGGGCTCAGGCACCCTGTTCTTTCTGTGCCTCCAGGAATATTCAGAACCCCACTGTCCCACCTGTGATTCTACCCCACTTCACCACTGAGTACCTTTCAGGCAGGGAAATATCTCACAGAAGCAGATTTCTTTTTTTTTTTAAATTTTTTTTTTTAATTTTTATTTATTTATGATAGTCACAGAGAGAGAGAGAGAGGCAGAGACACAGGCAGAGGGAGAAGCAGGCTCCATGCACCGGGAGCCTGACATGGGATTCGATCCCGGGTCTCCAGGATCGCGCCCTGGGCCAAAGGCAGGCGCTAAACCACTGCGCCACCCAGGGATCCCCAGAAGCAGATTTCTAAAGGTCCAGGTTTTGAGCTGCATGGCTGTATCACTTTCTGGTAGCCAGCCTCCAGGAGAGGCTCCCTCCCCCCACTGTTTACCTTATGATATATCTCCTCTATTTCTCTTCTCTGCCCTCCTATCTTGCAAAAAGTGGTCACTTTTCTACTTGTAAAGTTCCAGCCATTCTTTCCTTACATTTCAGGTTGAATTCATAGGTGTTCAGAATGATTTGATAGTATCTAGCTAATTTAAGGGGACCAGATGAAATTAGGACCCCTATTCCACCATCTTGCCTCCTCCTCCCTTCTGCCCATTTTTAAATTGGATTATTTAGTTTTTGGGTGTTGAGTTTTATAAATTCTTTATATAGTTTGGTTACTAACCCTCTATCAGATATAGCATTTGCAAATATCTTCTCCCATTCCATAGTTTGCCTTTTAGTTTTGTTGATTGTTTTCTGAACTGTACAGAAGCTTTTTATTTTGAAGTCCCAATAGTTTCTTTTTTACTTTTGTTTCCCTTGCCTCAGAAGATATATCTAATAAGAAGTTGCAATGACCAATGTCAAAGAATTTACTGCCTGTGTTCTTCTCTTGGATTTTGATGGTTTCAGGTCTCACATTTAGGATTTTCATCCATTTTTGTATATGGTGTAAGAAAGAGGCCCAGTTTCATTTGTTTGCCAGTTGCTACCCAGTTTTCCTAACACCATTGGTTGAAGAGACTTTTTTCCGTTGGATATTCTTTCCTGCCTTGAAGGTTAAATGACCATATAGTTATTGGTTTGTTTCTGGGTTTTCTGTTCTATTCTGTTCATCTATGTGTCTACTTTTGTGAAACATATTGTGTTTATTATCACAGGTTTGTAATATAACTCGAAATCCAGAATTGTGATGCCTCCAGCTTTGCTTTTCTTTTTCAAGATTGGCTATTTTGGGTCTTTTATGTTTCCACAAAAATTTGAGGATTGTTTGTTCTAGCTCTGTGGAAAATGCTCTTGGTGTTTTTTTTTTTTTTTAAGATTTATTTATTTATTTATTTATTTATTTATTTATTTATTTATGATAGACACAGAGAGAGAGAGAGAGGCAGAGACACAGGAGGAGGGAGAAGCAGGCTCCACGCCGGGAGCCCGATGCAGGACTTGATCCTGGGACTCTAGGATCGCGCCCTGAGCCAACGGCAGGCACCAAACTGCTGAGCCACCCAGGGATCCCCGCTCTTGGTGTTTTGATAGGGATTGCATTGAATCTGTAAATTGCTTTGGTATAGTATAGACATTTTAACAGTGTTTGTTCTTCCAATCCATGAGCATGGAATACCTTTCCATTTCTTTGTATCATCTTCAATTTCTTTTTTAAAAAATATTTTATTTATTTATTTATTTATTTATTTATTTATTTATTTATTTAAGAGATAGCACAAGCAGGGGGAGGGGCAGAGGGAGAAGGAGAAAAAGAAACAGGCTTTACTAGGGCTTGATCCCAGCACCCTGAGACCATGACTTGAGCTGACGGTAGCCACTTACCTGACTGGGCCATCCAAATGTCTCTTTAATTTCTAAGTGTTTTATAGTTTTCAGAGTATAGGTCTTTCACCTCTTTAGTTAGGTGTATTACTATTATCTTATGGTTTTTAGTGCAATTGTAAATGGGATTGATTCCTTAATTTCTCTTTCTCTGCTTCATTATTGTTGTGAAGAAATCAACAGATCTCTGTACATTGATTTTTGTATCTTGTGAGTTTACTGAATTTGTATATCAGTTCTAGCTAGTTTTTAGAGTCTTTTGAGTTTTTTTACATAGAGTATCATGTCACCTGCAAATAGTGAAAATTTTACTTCTTTCTTGCTGATTTGGATACCTTTTATTTCTCTTATTGTCTGATTGCTGTGGCTAGGACTGCCAGTACTATGTTCAATAACAATGGTGAGAATGGACATCCTGTCTTGTTCCTGATTGTAGAGGAAAAGTTTTCAGTTTGCCCCCACTGAGGATGATCTTAGCTGTTTTTTTTGTAGAAGGTCTTTATTATGTTGAAGTATGTTCCCTTTAAATCTGCTTTGTTGAGGTTTTTTTTTTAATCATTAGTCGATGTTGTACTCTGTCAAGTGCTTTTTCTGCATCTATTGAAATGATTATATGATTCTTATCATTTCTTTAATTGATGTGAAATATCACACTGATTGATTTGTGAATATTGAACCATGCTTGAAACCCAGGAATAAATCCCATTTTATCATGATGAATGATTTTTTTTTAATGTAATGTTGGATTCGGTTTGCTGATATTTTGAGAATTTTTGCATCCATGTTCATCATGAATATTGGTGTATTACTCCCTTTTTTAGTGGAGTCTTTATCTGGTTCAGTTTCTGGGTAATGCTGACCTCATAGAATGAGTTGGAAGTCTTCCTTCCTTTTCTGTTTTTTGGGGAATGGTTTGAGAAGAATAGGTATTAATTCTTCTTTAAGTGTTTGATATAATTCACCTGTGAAGCCATCTGGCCCTGGATTTTTGTTTGTTGGAAGTTTTTTGATTACTGATTCAATATCTTTGTTTATGTTTTCTATTTCTTCCTGTTTCACTTTTGGTAGCTTATATTCTTCTAGAAATTTATCCATTGATTTTGTTGGGTTTCTTTGTGCCTCCCTGATCTGGTTATGTTTTCTTCCCCAGATTAGGGGAGTTTTTAGTTATTATTTCTTCAAGTAAATTTTCTTTCCTGCTTCTCTCTCTCTTCTTCTTCTGGGACTCCTAAAATATGAATGTTATTACATTCACAGAGTCTATTCTCATTTTATGTAATTCTTTTTTTCTGTCTTTTGTTCAGCTTGATTATTTTCATTACTCTGTCTTCTAGGTCATTAATTTATTCTTCTGCCTCTTCCAGCCTACTATTTATTTTATCAAGTATGTTTCGAATCTCATTTATTGCACTCTTCATCTCTGACACTTTTATCTCTGTGTTGAGTCTCACTGATGTCTTCCACTCTTTTCTCAAGTTCATTGAGTATCCTTATGGTCATTGCTCCACCAGAGATGTTACTTATATCTGTTTTGCTTAGATCTCTGGCCATGGCCTTGTCCTGTTCTTTCATTTGGGACAAATATCTCTATCTTCTCATTTTCTCTAAATCTCTGTGCCTGTTTCTATGTGTTATAGAACTCAGATGTGTCCTTTGTTCTTGAAGGTAGTGGCCTTATGAAGAAGATATCCAGGATTGCTCTACCTTGTAATGTCCCTTGTTCCCCAGGGCCTGGTGTTCACTAAGCATGTCCAATGTGTGCTGTGTACACTCTGCTTTTGTGTCCTTGCCACTTTATCCTCCAGGCTAGTCATTTTCAGAGGTTCTTCTTGTCTTTTGTGGCAGTGTTTGGTCCCTGAGCTGAATATGGCATATTTTAACTAGTTGTATTTTGGTCTGCTTGTGAAATGAGACCTCTTAACCACTGCTGCTGGAACCATGGCCGTGCAAAACTCCCAGGTCAGGAGACATGGTGTATGCAGAGGTTTGTGTTTGTCTTCTGGGGGCAGGGGACCACAGGTGCTGGGACTGAGGCAAGCATGACTGTGGTGGTTTCACTAGAGCACTTTTGGGAGGCATAGCTTGGTGTAACCAAGTGAGGTAGTGAGTGTATGTGGCTCTGTGCTAATGTTGAGGGGTGGGGAAGGAAAATGATGCATACCAGTTCCTTTGCTCCCAAGGGGGTATCTTTCCATGAGCACTGCCTCTTTTGGACATGCTCTGAGATGAGTAAATAACCTCCCCTACTCTGTGCCCCAGGCACTCTTCAGATAGTCTTTTCAATGCTGTATGTTGGCAGGATGTTTGCCTCGCCTTCTTTCCAAGGGTGGCCCCAATACCCTCCAGGCTCAATCCCAGCCAAGTCTACTGAACTTTAAAATTTCAAGCTTTAAGTCCTGCTGGCTGCAAGAACTCACAAAATTCAGGCCCCCTCTCTTTCAAGCCAATTGCTATGGGGATTCCTCTTCCTAGTGTGGGTTCTCCCATGTGGTTGTCTGTCTCTTGCCCTTCTCCATGACTGTGGCTGCCTCCCCACCTCATTGACCACGATCTGTTTCTCTCCCAAGCCTGTCTCTGTATTTCCTACCTCGTCTATGTGACCTCTTCTCTATCTTTAGTTTTGGAGTTTGTTCTGACAGTCTTCAGGTCGATTTTGGGGGTATTTAGGATGATTTGATAGTTATCTAGTTGTATTCATGGAATGAGATGAGTCTAGGGTCCTCCTACTTTGCTGCAATCTTCCCATCACCAGTTTCTCCCCGGGCAATCTTTGATCTGTTTTCTGTTACTATAGATCAGGTTTGGCAAACTGTTTTGAAAAGGGCCAGAGATAGTATTTGAAGCAATGTAAGGCCATATACAAATACTGCTGCAAATACTGAATGCTGCTGTGGTAGTGCTAAAACAGTCATAGAAAAAATATACAAAAATCACTGTGGATACATTCCAATAAAAATTTATTTATAAAAACAGACAGTGGGGAGGTGGGGCAAGATGGTGGAAGAGTAGGATTTCCCAAGTCACCCGTCCCCACCAACTTACCTAGAAAACTTTCAAATCATCCTGAAAACCTATGAATTTGGCCTGAGATTTAAAGAGAGAACAGCTGGAATGCTACAGAGAGAAGAGTTCGCACTTCTATCAAGGTAGGAAGACAGAAAAAATAATAATAAATAAATAAAAAAGCATCCAAGGGGGAGGTGCCCCTGCAAGAACCAGGCTAAGGCCCACGGCGAGTGCCCCCCAAGACAAGAAAGCCCAGGCTCGGAGATGCAGGAGCTTTACCAACCTTCCCAGAGAGAAAGGCCCTAGCCGGGAGCTCAGGCAGGACCCCAGGAGGGGCAGAGGAGCCCTCAGGATCCCAGGGGGCACTAAGAGAGGAACTGTGCCCTGGGGGAGAGTGTGCCACACAGCCAGAAAGGGCTGGAGCGCATGCCCGGCAAGGCCCGGGAAGAGCCCAAGCATCGGCTGTGGTAGTTACTGCTGGAGCTGACTCCAGGGCTGGAGAGCTGGCTGCTGCCACCACTGTTGTTGTTCCTCATTGTGTCACCTTGTGCCTGGGGCTGAGAAGGGCTGCCAGGGAGCAGGAGCCTCACAGGATAAACAGCTCCCACTGAGCTGTACACCTGGCAGGGGGCTGGGCAGCAACGCCAGGTGTACACACCTGAGAATCAGCACAGCAGGCCCCTGCCCCAGAAGACCAGCTGAAGGGACAGGAGAAGAGCAAGTTCTTCACCAAGCAGCACTAGAAAGTTCCAGGGAAAGTTGAGGAATTTACAGTATATAGAATCAGAGGATACTGATGGCTCTAGAAAAAAAAAAGCACAAAAGATTCAAGATACTTCATGACTCCATAATTTAGATCTAATCAGGCCAAAATTAAAAATCAATTAAATGAGAAGCAATCCAAACTGGAGGTCCTAATGATGAGGGTTAATGAGGTAGAAGAACGAGTGAGTGACATAGAAGACAAGTTGACGGCAAGGAAGGAAGCTCAGGAAAAAAGAGAAAGACAATTAAAAGATCATGAGGATAGGTTAAGGGAAATAAACGACAGCCTCAATAGGAAAAATGTACGTTTAATTGGGTTTCCTGAGGGCGCCAAGAGGAACAGAGGACCAGAAAGCATATTTGAACAAATCATAGCTGAGAACTTCCCTAATTTGGGGAGGGAAACAGCCATTCAGATCCACGAGATAGAGAGGTCCCCAGCTAAAATCAATAAAAACCATTCAACACCTCAACATTTAATAGCGAAACTTGCAAATTCCAAAGATAAAGAAAAGATCCTTAAAGCAGCAAGAGACAAGGGATCCCTAACCTTTATTGGGAGAAGTATTAGGTTAACAGCATACTTCTCTACAGACCTGGCAGGCCAGAAAGGGCTGGCAGGATATATTCAGGGTCCTAAATGAGAAGAACCTACAGCCAAGAATACTTTATCCAGCAAGGCTCTCATTCAGAATAGGAGAGATAAAGAGCTTCCAAGATAGGCAAAAACTGAAAGAATATGTGACCACCAAACTAGCTGTGCAAGAAATATTAAAGGGGACTCTGTAAAAGAAAGAGGAAGTCCAAGGAAACAATCCACAAAAACAGGGACTGAATAGATATCATGATGACACTAAATTCATATCTCTCAATAGTAACTCTGAACGTGAACGGGCTTAATGACCCCATCAAAAGGCACAGGGTTTCAGACTGGATAAAAAAGCAAGACCCATCTATTTGCTGTCTACAAGAGACTCATATAGATGTAAGGACACCTACATCCTGAAAATGAAAGGTTGGAGAACCATTTATCATTCAAATGGTCCTCAAAAGAAAGCAGGGGTAGCCATCTTTATATCAGATAAATTAAAGTTTCTCCCAAAGATGGTAGTAAGATATGAAGAAGGACAGTATATCATACTTAAAGGATCTATCGAAAAGAAAAAAAAAAGGGATCTATCGAACAAGAGGACCTAACCATCATCAATATTTATGCCCCAAATGTGGGAGCTGCCAAGTATATCAATCAATTAATAATCAAAGTTAAGACATACTTATAATAATACTACACTTATACTTGGTGATTTGAATGTAGCGCTCTGTACAATCGACAGGTATTCTTTTTTTTTTTTTTTTTTTTTTTAGGTCCCCGGTTTTTAATGGAAAGCTCGAGTTGGGGACAGGCTGTCCCATGGAAGTGGCTGGGAGTGGGTCTCCACGCCAGGGTCTATGGGGCTAGAGGGATGGTGGGGGCGCACAGTGAGCCCACGGTGGGGGTAACCCCCCCCCCCAAAAAAAAAAAGCAGAGCAAGGTCTCTGAGCTCAGCCCCAGTCAGCAGCCCCAACCCCCGAAGGAGCCTCAGCTTCCCGGGTTTGACGAGGCTGCTCCAGGCAAGAAGCTTAACGGGGCTGCCCCCTGGGGGCCGGCTTCCACAAGACCGCGCCCTGCATGGGTCGCATCCCTCTAGAGGCTTGCTCACCTTCTGCCCATCCCGCCTCCCGCCATCACTCTGGACCCATGGGAGCTGGCCCAGCCTGCCAGGGGCATGGGCCTCGGTTTCCCTAATAGCAAGGGCCATGCACCGCCTACTCGAGAGCTTTCACCAGGGACTCATTGGCCTCGATGCGGATTTGGATCTCAGCCCTGGAAGCCTCTTTCGCTGCCCCTGACAGCTCCGAATGCGCCTTCTCCAGATTCATCTTGGCTGCCCCCACGTCCAGCATGTCTAGTGTCACAGCCTCTTCAGCCAGCAACTGCACTGAGGAATCAGCGTTCACCGTGACTGAGCCACTGCTCACGAAGTATTTGGAGATGGTGCCGTCCTCAGCGTGGACAACCACCAGCCCAGTCAGGACCTACAGGTGGGCACTTGCAGGACCTACAAGGTGGGCACGTGCTCCACAAGGATGCCAAAGGCTCCCGTCTGCGTGGGGACATCCACCTCGACAGGTATTCTAAGCACAACATCTCCAAAGAAACAAGAGCTTTAAATGATACACTGGACCAGATGGATTTCACTGACATTTACAGAACTTTACATCCAAATGCAACTGAATACACATTCTTCTCAAATGCATTTGGAACTTTTTCCAAAATAGGCCACATACTGGGTCACAAATCAGGTCTTAACCGATACCAAAAGATTGGGATCATCGCCTGCATATTTGCAGACCATAATGCTTTGAAATTAGAACTAAATCACAAGAAGCTTGGAAGGATTTCAAACACGTGGAAGTTAAGGATCATTCTGCTAAAAGATGAAAGAGTCAACCAGGAAATTAGAGAAGAATTAAAAAGATTCATGGAAACTAATGAAAATGAAGATACAACCATTCAAAATCTTTGGGATATAGCAAAAGCAGTCCTGAGGGAGAAATACATTGCAATACAAGCAGCCATCCAAAAACAGGAAATAACTCATATACAAAAGCTAACCTAGCACCTAAAGGAGCTGGAGAAAAAACAGCAAATAGATCCTACACCCAGCAGAAGAAGAGAGTTAATAAAGATTCAAGCAGAACTCATTGAAATGGAGACCAGAAGAAATGTGGAACAGATGAACAAAACCAGGAGTTGGTTCTTTGAAATAATTAATAAGATACATAAGCCATTAGCCAGCCTTATTAAAAAGAAGAGAGAGAAGACTCAAATTAATAAAATCAAGAATGAGAAAGGAGAGATCACTACCAACACCAAGGAAATTCAAACGATTTAAAAATCTTATTATGAGCAGCTATACGCCAATAAATTAGGCAATCTAGAAGAAATGGACGCATTTCTGGAAAACCACAAACTACCAAAACTGGAACACAAAGAAGTAGAAAACCTGAACAGGCCAGTAGCCAGGGAGGAAATTGAAGCAGTCATCAAAAACCTCCCAAGACACAAAAATCCAGGGCCAGATGGCTGCCCAGGGGAATTCTAGCAAACATTTAAAGAAGAAACTATACCTATTCTCCTAAAGCTGTTTGGAAAGATAGAAGAGCTCGAATCCTTCCAAACTCGTTCTATGAGGCCGGAATCACCTTAATTCCAAAACCAGGCAAAGACTCCACCAAAAAGAATTATAGACTATATCCCTGATGAACATGGATGCAAAAACCCTCAACAAGATACTAGCCAATAGGATCCAAGAGTACATTAAGAAGATTATTCACCATGACCAAGTGGGATTTATCCCTGGGAGGCAAGGTTGATTCAACACTCCTAAAGCAATCAATGTGATTGATCATATCAGGAGGAGAAAAAAAAAGAACCACATGATCCTCTCAACAGATGCAGAGAAAGAATTTGACAAAGTACAACATCCATTCCTGATCAAAACTCTTCAAAGTGTAGGGATAGAGGGAACATTCCTCAGCATCTTAAAAGCCATCTATGAAAAGCCCACAGCAAATATCATCCTCAGTGGGGAAACACGGAGAGCCTTTACCCTAGCTAAGATCAGGAACAAGACAGGGATGTCCACTCTCACCACTGCTATTCAACATATACTGGAAGTCCTAGCCTCAGCAATCAGGCAACAAAAAGAAATAAAAGGCACTCAAATTTTCAAAGAAGTCAAACTCTCCCTCTTAGCAGATGACATGATACTGTACATAGAAAACTGAAAAGACTCCACCCCAAGATTGCTAGAACTCATACAGCAATTCAACAATGTGGAAGGATACAAAACCAATGCCCAGAAATCAGTGGCATTTCTATACACTAACAATGAGACTGAAGCAAGAGAAATTAAGGAGTCAGTCCCATTTACAATTGCACCCAAAAGCATAAGATACCTAAGAAGAAACCTAAGCAAAGAGGTAAAGGATCTATACCCTAAAAACTACAGAACAATTCTGAAAGAAATTGAGTAAGACACAAAGAGATGGAAAAATATTCCATGCTCATGGATTGGAAGAATTAATATTGTGAAAATGTCAGTGTTACCCAGGGCAATTTACAGATTTAATGAAATCTCTATCAAAATACCATGGACTTTCTTCAGAGAGATGGAACAAATCATCTTAAGATTTGTGTGGAATCAGAAAAGACCCCGAATAGCCCGTGGAATATTAAAAAAGAAAACCATATCTGGGGGCATCACAATGCCAGATTTCAGGTTGTACTACAAAGCTGTGGTCATCAAGACAGTGTGGTACTGGCACAAAAACAGACACATAGATCAATGGAACAGAATAGAGATTCCAGAAGTGGATCCTCAACTTTATGGTCAACTAATATTCGACAAAGCAGGAAACAGTATCCACTGGAAAAAAGAGTCTCTTCAATAAATGGTGCTGGGAAAATTGGATATCCACATGCAGAAGAATGAAACTAGACCATTCTCCTACACCATACAGAAAGATAAACTCAAAATGGATGAAAGATCTAAATGTGAGACAAGAATCCATCAAAATCCTAGAGGAGAACACAGGCAACACCCTTTTTGAACTTGGCCACAGCATCTTCTTTCAAGATACATCCATGAAGGCAAGAGAAACAAAAGCAAAAATGAATCATTGGGACTTCATCAAGATAAGAAGCTTATGCATAGCAAATAAACAGTCAACAAAACTAAAAAACAACCTACCAAATGATAGAAGATATTTGCAAATGACGTATCAGATAAAGGGCTAGTATCCAAGATCTATAAAGAACTTATTAAACTCAACAGCAAAGAAACAAACAATCCAATCATGAAATGGGCAAAAGACATGAACAAAAATTTCACAGAGGAAGACATACACATGGCCTTAAGCACATGAGAAAATGCTCCGCATCACTGGCCATCAGGGAAATACAAATCAAAACCACAATGAGATACCACCTCACACCAGTGAAAATGGGGAAAATTAACAAAACAGGAAACAACAAATGTTCGAGAGGATGTGGAGAAAGGGGAACCCTCTTGCACTGTTGGTGGGAATGTGATCTGGTGCAGCCACTCTGGAAAACTGTGTGGAGGTTCCTCAAAGAGTTAAAAATAGACCTGCCCTACGACCCAGCAATTGCACTGCTGGGGATTTACCCCAAAGATACAGATGCAATGAAACGCCGGGACACCTGCACCCCAATGTTTATAGCAGCAATGTCCACTATAGCCAAACTGTGGAAGGAGCCTCGGTGTCCATTGAAAGATGAATGGAAAAAAAAAAAAAAGAAAGATGAATGGATAAAGAAGATGTGGTTTTTCTATACAATGGAGTATTACTCAGCCATTAGATATGACTAATACCCACCTTTTGCTTTGACGTGGATGGACCTCAAGGGTATTATGCTGAGTGAAATATGTCAATTGGAGAAGGGCAAGCATTATATGGTCTCATTCATTTGGGGAATATAAAAGTCAGTTTAAGGGAATAAAGGGAAAGGAGAGAAAATGAGTCAAAATATCAGTGGGGGTGATAAAAATTGAGAGATACCTAACTCTGGGAAATGAACAAGGGGTAGTCGTAGGGGAGGTGGGCAGGGGGTGGGGGTGCCTGGTGATGGGCACTGAGGGGGGGCACTTGGCGGGATGAGCACTGGGTGTTATGCTATATGTTTGCAAAGTGAACTCCAATAAATGAAATTTAAAAAAGAAAAGAAATCATAAAGAAACAACATACAGTGAGCCAGATTTGACCAATGAGCTATAGCTTTTCAGACCCTACTATCTGCATTTTTTAGAGTTTTATGTAAAAGGGTGTGTAATTAGTAATATTTCTCAGTCTGGACTCTTAGCATAATTATTATGAGATTCATCCATGTGGTGGTGTACATCAATATTTCCTTCCCTTTTATTGGCTGAATAGTATTCTATGAATTGAATATGCCACAACTCATGTATCCATTTACCTGTTGTTGTGCATTTGGTTTGTTTCTAGTTTTTTACTATTAGGGCTGAAACTATAATGAATGTTCGTGTTCAATTCTTTCTTTCATCATAAGATTTAATTTCTCTTGAGTTAATACCCCAAAGTGGAATCATTGGATATTTGGTAGACTTATAGGCAATGTTTTTAAAAACTGCAAGACTGTTTTCCAAAGTGGTTGTAATATTTCACAATTCTATCAGCAGTATATGAGAGTTCCATTTCTCCAAATCGTTGTCTACAGTTAGACTACACTTAGTCTACACTTAGTGCTTTTTGTTTTACACATTCTAAGGCATGCAGTAAGGTATGTATGGTTTTGCTTTGCATTTTCCTGATGATTTGTGATATTGAGCATATTTTCATGTGCTTATTTGCCATCCTTATATATTTGGTGAGGTGTTTATTCAAAACATTCTCCATTTTAATGGAGTTGTTTGTAATGTTGAGTTTTGAGAATTTTGAGGAATATATTCTGGATATGAGGATTCCTTTATGAGATAGATAATTTCCAAATTTCTCTCCAACTCTGTGGCTTGTCTTGAGATTTATGTAACAGTGACATTTGAGAAGTGTGAAGTCAAATTAATGAAAATTTCCTTTTGTAGATCATGCTTTTAGTGTTGTATCCAAGAAAACTTTCCCAAAGACTAAGAGACTTCTATATTTTATTCTAGAAGTTTTATAGTTATAAATTTTACATTTAGACTTATGATCCACTTAGTTAGCTTTTGTATATAATTCAATGATCGGATCAGAGTAAAAATCTTTTTTGTTTTTATATGATTATCCAATTCCTCCAGCAGCATTTGTGGAAAAACTACTATTTCTTCACTGAACTGTCACTGAACCTTTGTTGAAAATCAATTGGCATGGGATTACTGAGTGGCTCAGTAGTTGAGTGTCTCCCCTTGGCTCAGGGTGTGATCCTGGAGTCCCGGGATTGAGTCCCACATTGGGCTCCCTGCAGGGAGCCTGCTTCCTTCCTCTGCCTATGTCTGTGCCTCTCTTTCTGTTTCTCATGAATAAATAAATAAAATTTTATTTAAAAAGAAGAAAGATAATCAATTGGCCATGAATGTAGGAGTGTATTTCTGGATTCTCTATTGATCAGAGTAACTATATACTGTTGCGATACTACACTGTTAGACTATTGTAGCTTTATAATAAGTCTTGGTGTGAAATAGTGTGTATTATTCAACTTTGTTCTTCTTTCTCAAGGTCATATTGGCTATTATAGGTCCTTTGCATTCCCACATTAATTTCAGAATCAATTTGTTAATCTCAACACAAAAGATGCCTGGGATTTCTAGAGAACATCCTTAGAAAAACCTTTATATAGAAGATCTAAATAAATGGAGATATATACCATATTCATAGATGAGAGCATTGTTAAAATGCTCTTTCCAAATAAATCCATACATGGTCCCTTAAAGGTGTTTAACTCTTAATTCCTGATGTTTTACTGCCTGTATGTGTTATGTTGTGTGGCAAAGGGACTTTAATATAAGATTTTCCTGGATTATCTAGCTGGGCCCAGTGTAATCACATGGACCCTTAAAGGTAGAAGTGGAAGACAGAAGAGTTAGAGAGATAAGACAGAAGAGAGGCAAGAGAGATTTGAAGTGTGAGAGGGATTTGACCTACCATTGCTGGCTTTGATGATAGATGAAGGTAGGGGTCATGTCCTAGGGAACGTGAGTGGTCTCTAGAAGTGAGAACAACTCCTGGGTGACAGCCAGTGAGGGAATTGGGGCCTCAGTCTTACAATGCAAAGAATTGAATTATGTCAACAACTTGAATGAACAAGAAAGCAGATTCTTTCCTAGAGCCTCCAGAAAAGAATTCAGTCCTGCCACCACTTTGATTTTTGTCTTGATGAGGTTCTAGTCAGAAATGTAGCTGAGTCCACCATACTTCTGACCTAAGAAAATTGTTATATAAGGAGTAGGTTTTATTTTGAGCCATACACGTGTGATAATTTGTTATGGCAGGTGTAGAAAACTAGTACTCTTTTTTTAAAAAAAAATATTTATTTTAGAGAGAGAGTGAGGTAAAGGGTGGGGGGAGGGGGGCAGGGTAGAGAATGTAGCCTGACATAGGGTTTGATCCCATGACCATGACCTGAGCCAAAATCAAGAGTTGTGCACTTAACTGGCTGAGCCACTTAGGCACACCAAACTAGTACTCTTTTTATGTATATAGAGTTTATAGTCCTGTCACTGTTTTTATTGTTGATCTTGGCAAATTTTGTCTTCTCATGTTTTGTCCTATTCAAATTGGCTAAGCTTTATCAACCTTTTTGGTTTTCTCTAAGAACCAAATTGATCTCATTGCTTTCCTCTAATATTTTCTATTTCACTGATTCCTGCTCCAATCCTTATTCTTTCTTTTCTTCTATTATTTTGGATTATATTTGCCCTACTCATTAAAAAAAATGAGCAGACCATTTGAACAAAAAATTTAAAAAAGAAGATCTATGGTTGGCAAATAGCTATATGAGAAAACACTCAACATCATTAGGCATTAGAGAAATGCAATTTGAAACTACAAAAAATACCCTTCATACTCATTGGAGTATGAGATTTGATACTTCTTACTCATTGGAAGGTCAAACATTAAAAAAAGGCTGACTTAGTGTTGAAAATCTAGGGGAACAGAATTCTCATATACTGTTGGTGGGGCGGTAAAATGTTACAACCATTTTGGAAAACAGTTTCAGAATTTCATAAAACATAAAAATTCTATAATACTAATCTATCATATAATCAACTAATCCATTTCCAGTTATTTATTCAAGGGAACTGAAAACATATGTACATATAGATAATTGAAAATGACATTTAATAGCACATTCGTTTGTAATAGTCAAATAATGGAAGCAATCCAAATGTCCCATCAACAGTGAATAGATATGTACATCATCCCATAGCCATCCCATGGCATACTCCTAAACAATAAAAAACAATGAACTATTGATCCACAAACCAACATTGAAGAATCTTAAAATAGTTGTGTTGAAATCGAAGCAGACAAAAAAACGCATACTGTATGATTGTATTCATAGAAAATATAATCTGTAGTGAAAGAAAATACATGAATAGTTCCTGGGTGTAGGATGGGGTTACAGGGGAGTCAGAGCGGATACAAGAATGCAGACATTAGTAAATTGTTGAGGGCAGTGAATGTGTTCAATACCTTGATTTTATTATTGGTTTTGTGGGTGCATTAGCCAAAATATAAATTATACATTTTAAATATGTTCAGTTTGCAGAATATACTTTTTTCAACAAGGAAAATAATCAGAAGATTATAAACTCAGTGTGTTAACAATTGAACTACATCTATGTCTATATGTGCACTTATTTCTTTTTCAGGATGGATTGCTATTCTGGGTGCCATCTGGTTGTTAATTTTAGCTGATATTCATGATTTTGAGATAATTCTACACCGAGTGGAATGGGCAACTCTTCTATTCTTTGCAGCACTCTTTGTTCTGATGGAGGTAAGACTTTAGAACTTTTGCAATGTAATCTTTTCCTGACGTTTATATTTCCTGTTTTAATGAGAAAAGCCCAAGTCTGTAAGTCTTTCCACATATTCACCAAGATGAAAATGCTGGAGGTTGTGATTAGAATATTTTAAGTTAAAGCAGCTTTTATCTCAGCCACCTAAATATTTCTCTTTTTTTTAAAGATTTTATTTATTTATTCATGAGAGACACAGAGAGAGATGGAGAGAGGCAGAGACACAGGCAGAGGGAGAACCAGGCTCCATGCAGGGAGCCCTATATGGGACTCCATCCCAGGTCTCCAGGATGACGCCCTGGGCTGAAGGCAGCGCTAAACTGCTGAGCCACCCAGGCTGCCCTCCACCTAAATATTTCTGATAAATTTTTTTGGTTGCTTTTTAAAAAAAATTATCTTTGTGATTTGTAAACTTCTTCAAATTTCATTTGCTATAAAGTAGAATTTGCTCTAAGTTGGTTGTAGAGCTGAATGATTTGTTACAGCAAATTGACAGAATAATATTATATTGATGATCTATTTCATTTTGTGTAATACCTAAGTAAATATTCTGTTATCATGGAAAAGACTACATCAAAGAGAAGAGTGAGTAAAATATATTGTTCTAATTATGGTTTTTGTTGTTACAAAATTTATTCAAAAATTAATGACATTATTGTTCATTCTTGAGACTTATTTGATGAACTTGTATCCTCCTCAAATACAAGGTTAGCTGATATAGAAAAATACTACTCCCTAAAGCATATCCTCAAGCACACCAAATGTCTCACATTAATTACCTTAATTTGCTGATGACAGACCCATTTGGTTTTAATTCTTCTCTGGATTAAAACTTTGACACTCTCCCCCACTAATTGTCTTTAAGCTAGGTCCCTTGAATTTTTGTAATTTGTCTTTACTCATAATGAATTGTGTGGATGTAATCAAGTGACTCCTTTAGTTCTCCAAATCTCTCAGGGAGTTGTGGATTTTATTCTAGGTCCTTGGTTCCCTAGTGAAAAACTTCACCTTTTTTCTTTTGGGTATTCTTCTCACACTAGCACATAGAATATGGATGGGGAAATTCTGGTTACTGTTTTCATGATTGGATTTTGAAAGTCTCTGCCTTGATTACATGTTTACTCCAGGTATAAATTGCTATCTCATTTGGATTTTGGGTATACTTTCCCCAATTTTATGCTTCACTTTGTTGTGTTGGTGGAATAAATAATGGAATTTTTAAAGCAACTTTATTGAGATGTAATTTATGTATCATAAAATTCACCCATGTTAAATTTACAATTCAGTGATTTTTAATTTTCAAAACATTTGCATCATCTAGAAAGATCCCACATGTTCTTTTACAATTAATTCTAGCTCCCAACTTCAGCTTTAGGCAACTACTGATTTTTGTTTTTTTATTTCACTATGTGGATATACTATGTTTTATTTACCCATCGCCATCTGATGAACATTTGTATTTCCAATTTTGAACATTATGAATATTGCTGTCATAAATATTTGTATATAAGTCTTTGTGTGGATTTATATTTTCATTACTTTGGGGTATATGCTAGGATTTATCATAAGTTTAGCTTCTTAAGAAACAGCCAAAATGTTTTCCAAAGTGGCTATATACATTTTACATTCTCACCAGCAATATAATAGGATTCTAGTTTCTCTACATTCTCACTATCACCTATTGCCTTTCTTTTTAATTATTAGACATTCTAGTAGGTGTGAAGTGGTATCTCATTGTGATATTCAAGATCATGTTATTAGTCATTTTTATATGTTCAGTAAATTTCTATTCAAACTTTTTACCACTTTACATTTGTTTTTTTAAAAAATCATAATAGTCCTTTGTATATTCTGTATATTAGTCTTCCATCAAATATATGATTGGATTCTGATTGTACTTTGCCATTATATAGAAATACGATTAGTTTTTATATTGATGTTTTATCCTGTGACCTTATTCAACTCATTTATTAATCTAGTAGTTATTTTTGGATTCTTTAGAATTTTCTTCCATATCATTTGCAAATAAAGACATTTTAATTTCTTCTTTTTCTGATCTGGATGCAACTAACTAGCTCACATTCTCACCTTCCTCTCTTTCCTATATTCCCTTCTTTCTTTTTCTCTTGTCTTGTTGGCTAGAACTTCCAGTTCAGTGTTGGATAGAAGTGGTGAGCATTGACATCCATGCCTTGTACCTGAGCTTAGGGGCAAAGCATTCAGTTTTTCATTATTGTGCATAATGTTTGTTGCAGGGGTTTTGTTTTTTTAATAGCAGCTCTTTATCAGGTTGAAAAAGTTCCAATATATTCCAAGTTTGTCATGAATTTTTAACAGAAATGTATATTGGATTTTGAAAAATCCTTGTCTATCTATGGAGATGACCATGTGATTTTTATCCTTGATTCTATTAATTTGAATCTATTAACATGGCATACTATATTAATGAATTTTCAGATGTTAAATATATTTTGTATTCTTAGAATAAATCTCACTTGGTCATGGTGTATAATTGTTGAATTCGTTTTATATATTCATGAGGGATATGTCTTTAATTCAGTAGTGTTTCCCATCACTTCAGTTTTGTGGTCTAGTATTTGGTCTTTCCTGGAGAACATTCCACTTATGCTTGAAAAGTTTGTGTCCTTTGCTGTTGTTTTGGTGGAATGTCAAATGTCAAATTAAATGTCAAATATGTCATGCTTGTTAACAGTTTTAAGTCTTACACATCACATGTGTGGTTCTATCAATTATTGAGATTGGGATATTGAAGTCTTCATTATTACTTAATTGTGTATTTTTTCTTTCAAGGGTATTCATTTTGTTTTATGTGTCCTGAGGATCTGTAGTTAGGCACATATATTTTAGAATTACTTTATCATTCAATGAATAGAGCTTCTTTCATTATTAATAGTCCCTCCTTTTCTTTAGTAATATTTTTGTACTGGGGTCTATTTTGACTGATATTGATATAGACACTTTAGTCTTTTGTTTACTGTTTGTATGGGATATCATTTTTTTAAAAATCCAGTTTGGCAATTTTTCTTTTGATTGAAATGTTTAATCCATTCATATTTAATAAAATTATTTTATTGTTGAGTTTTTATCTGCCATTTTGCTACTTGTTTTTGCTATCTCATTTCTTTTTTGTTCCTTTCTTTGTGTTAAATAAATATTTTCTTCTGTATTTAAGTTCTCTTCATTTCTTTTTTCTTAACCATATTTTAAACATTATTTTCTATGGTTAGAGTAGGAGTTAAGATATGCATCTTAATTTATTACAGTCTATTTTGGATTAATAATAAATTACTTCTAGTAATATATAGAAACCTCCCTCCAATATGGCTCCAGTTTCTCATCTTTTCTTTGCACTTTTATTGTTACATATGTTATATCTTTGTTATATGCCTAACATAGTTATATCATTATTATTTTATGCAATGTATTTTAAATAAAGAGAAGAAAATAAAAACATATTCATACAATCTTTTATATATGTATTTGCCTTTTCCATGGCTCTTTCTTTGTATATATTTAAGTTGTCATATGGTATCAGCCTGAAGGAGTTCCTTTAGTATATCTTGTAGAGCAGTTTGGCTAGGAACATATTCTCTTAGTCTTTGTATGTGAATGTCTTTATTTTGCCTTCATTTTCAAAGGATAGTTTTGCTGGATCAATATAGGACTCTTGGTTTATAGTTGTTTTTTCTTTCAACACTTCAAATCTGAGCTCTCTGGTCTCCATTACTTCTTATGGGAAGTCAGCTGTTAATCATATTGTTTTTCCTCTGTTCTCCTGTTGCTGCTTTTGAGACTTTGTCTTTGTCTTTCAGTAGTTTGACTATGATGCATCTAGGTGTGGATATCTTTGTATTTATTGTATTGTGTTCTTTTGAGCCTTTCAGATCTGTAGGTTAATTTTTTAAAAATCAACTTTTAGTATTTGAATAGTTTATTATTATTCCTTCAATTATACTTTTGTACCCCCTTTTCTCTTTAAATTATATTATTATCCTCTCTTTCTGAGACTCCCATCATAGTGATGTTTGTTTGCTTGATGGAGTCCTAAAGTTCTTCATTGTGCTCATATTTCCTCATTGTTTTCTCTTTTTGTTCTTCAGAGCAATAATTTCTTTTGATAAATTCTAGTTTTCTTCTTTTTAAAGATTTTATTTATTTATTTGAACGAGAGAGGGAGAGAGCATTAGCAGGGAGAGGGACAAAGGGAGAGAGAGAAGCATACTCCTTGCTGAGTGGGGAGCCCAACGAGGGGATTAATCCCAGGACCCTGAGATCATGATCTGAGTCACACACTTAACTGATTGAGCCATCCAGGCACCATGATGAATTTTAGTTTTCAGTGAGTCTTTTAATATCATCTTAAATTTGTTGTTGAGTTCCTCTGCTGAAATCTTCATTTCACTCATGCTTTTCAATTCCAAAATTTATTTTATTTTATTTTATTTATTTTATTTTATTTTATTTATTTATTTTTTTAATTGGAGTTCAATTTGTTCAATAGTTGGAACATATTCTTAATAAAAATTCATTCAGCCAGTATCTACCTTTTATTCCATTTACATTTAGTGTAAATATTGAGAAGGTAGTATTTCTGCATAATATTTAAAATTTACATTATTCTTTATGTCTGTTTTTGTCTGTTTTCCTGATCTCTCTGTTAAGGTGTTTGTTGATATCACAGATAGGTGTTAGTCTTCATTAATTATCAAATTATTGCTCTGTTGTTTTTGACAATTCCTGAGTCATAAGTCTCTCCACAGTATGATCCAGTTACATTTGCTTCCCTTTGCAAGGGCAGTTTTTGAGATTTGTTTTTAGGTTTGTTCTGAGTCAATGAGGCTTCTTAGCTGTGTCTTTCCCTAGCTCCCTCTGTTAAGCTAGCTAGCATATAGTTTGTCTTGTTACTCTCATGGAGCTATCAGTCTCCTCCTAATTGCTTATCATCAAGTTTTTATTGTTTTTGAGAAAACTCTGAGGCTTGAACTTTCCCCACACTGTTTTAAACAAAGTCATTTCCTTAAGGGAGAGTTTCAGAGTTCTCTTTTCTTATGGCCTGCTTCTATTCCTGGACAAAATTTCTGAGTCACTGCTGTATAGCTAAGGGCAGGGACAGTGGCTTGTTTCTCTTGGAGTGATACTTCTGCTTTATGAGTAGGGCACTGCATGGGGGCAGTAGTCTCCGGTCTTCTAGGCTTGCTTCTCCTGGTTTGGAACTTACACCATGCAAAAAGGGTCCATGAAGACAGTCATGGTTCCAGTATCTTTTTCTGATGCACCTTAGGTAGATTTCCACCCTATGAGTAGGCCTATGTGGAGGAGGAGATCTCCTAGTTTCTTGGCCAAACTCTTCTGGAATTAGGCTCTGTAACAGGGAACTAGGGAGAAAGAATGCTGGAGGCCTATTCCTCCCAGGGTGGTATGGTAGTTTTTTTCATTATGAGTTAGGGAGAAGGAGCCCTATATTCTTGAACATACTCATAGTCTCCATTATGCTGAGTCCAGAGTGGGAAATGCTTTATATTTGAAGTGCCAATGATTCTTATTCTTATGAACATCTTTCTTAATAAATATCTCATCACTGGGTGCATGCCCTTAGGATAATTTCAGGAAAATTTTGTAAAAAAAAAAACAAAAACAAAAATAGAACATTTTTTTTCACCACATCTGGTTGTTCTTTGGGAAATAGACTTGCAGAGCTCTGTATCTGGCCATTCTGAAGTTAAGCTTCCCCACATTTCTTTTTACTTGTTTCTTAATTTTTTTGGTCCTTCTAAGGTCAATAATTGGTGATTTCCAAAGGTAGTAATAATACTGAAACAACATGAATACATTAGTAGTTGAGATTTCCTTGAGGAGTATTTAAAAGTTTATTTATCTCACTCTAATATAACAAAATAGTTTATGGGAAAGTAAAACCAATTAGCATTTGACCTGGAATTTTTCACAAATATGATGCTGATGGGTGTGATGAGGTATCTCATTGTGGTTTTGATTTGTATTTCCTGATGCTGAATGATGTAGAGCATTTAAAAATTTATGTGTCTGTTGGCCATTTGAATGGCTTCTTTAGAGAAATGTCTGTTCATATCTTCTGCCCATTTTTTGACTAGATTTTTTTTGGGGGGAGGGGTGTTGAGTTTATGAGTTCTTTATATATTTTGGATACCAGCTCTTTATCTGATAAGACATTGGCAAGTATCTTCTCCCAACAAAAGGTTGTCTTTTAGTTTTGTTGACTGTTTCCTTGCTGTGCAAAAGCTTTTTATCTTGATGAAGTCCCAATAGTTCATTTTTGCCTTTGTTTCCCATACCTTTGAAAATGTGTCTAGCAAGAAGTTGCTGTGGCCAAGGTTAAAGTGGTTTTGCCTGTGTTCTCCTCTAGGATTTTGATGGATTACTGCCTCATAGTTAGGTCTTTCATATATTTTGAGTTCATTTTTGTGTATGGTGTGAGGAAACAGTCTAGTTTCATTCTTCTTCATGTGGCTGTCCAATTTTCCCAATACCATTACTGAGGAGACTTTTTTCCATTGGATATTCTTTCCTGCTTTGTCAAAGATTAGTTGGCCATAGAGTTGAGGGTCCATTTCTGCATTCTCTATTCTGTTCCATTGACATCTGTCTTTGTGCCAGTACCATGCTGTTTTGATGATTACAGCTTTGTAACAGAGCTTGAAGTCTGGCATTGTGATGCCTCCAGCTTTGGTTTTCTTTTTCAATATTCCTTTTGGTTATTCACAGTCTTTTCTGGTTCCATACAAATTTTAGGATTATTTGTTCCAGTTCTATGAAAAATGTTGATGGTCATCTGACTTATTACAATGAATATAGTCTATGTCTGATGAAAATGAATGATTAGGATACAAATCCTAAAAAAAAACTAGACAAATTCTCCCAATTCAGTGCTCACATGCAGAAAATACTTGGTTTTTATCCTAGGATACT